>NC_082670.1:24992500-25353750 GCF_025265405.1 Mesoplodon densirostris
CCTTCTTTTTTTAAATTTCATTTTATTTTATATTTTAAGGTTTCACATTTTGCTTTTTTATTTTTTTAATTGAAGTCTAGTCAACATACAATATTATATTAGTTTCAGATGTATAACATAGTTTTTCGACATCTATATGCATTAGGAATTGGTCACCAGGATAAGTTTAGTAATCATCTGTCACCACACAAGGTTATTGCAATGTTACTGTGTTCCGCATGCTGTGCATTACACCCCCGTGACTTATTTCTTTATTTTCCAAATGGAGGTTTGTACCTCTTCATCCTAGTTTGCTCCTCCCCCACCCACCTCCCCTCTGGCAGCCACTAGTTTGTTCTCTGTATCTGAGTCTGGTTCTGTTTTGTTGTTTGTTCTTTTTATTTTTTAGATTCCACATATAAGGGAAATCATACAGTATTTATCTTTCTCTGTTCAGTGACCTTTATTTGTCTCAAATGTGGTTTCAGCGCTGATGTTTCATCCCAGCATTTCACACTGGCCTCCTCAAACTTTTTTTTTATCAAAGTCTTAACAACCATCATGTCGAAGTGACCTTAAAAACTGTACAGAAGGCGCCTTTTGGGGACAATATATTCATGGGAAAAAAAATATCTTTGTCCCCCTTCTCCCCACCCATCTGTGCTTCTGCCTAAAGGCATTTGTATTTCAGAGCTTAACACTCTGTTCTTTAGAGCTTAGGTGCCAATTTTCATTTTCAGAAGCCATACCAGAGAAACAGAAATCCCTTTTTTGACTTGACTCCTTGGAACTTTGTAAAGAATGAATGTCAGATTCGGGCTTTATTTAAACCCTGCTTTAGTTCATTAAAGGACAAATTCTGTCTATTTAAAATTTTAATCATTACATGTCAAGAGCCACCATAACCAGACTCAGTACAACTTTAAAACACATCAGCTGATTTGGGCAGGGTCACCAAATGCATCCATTTTTCATTGCATTTAATCTCAAACATCTTTTAGATTTTGCATTTAATCTCAAACATCATTTTTGGCTTTTTAAAAAATTTTATTTATTTTATTTATTTATTTTTGGCTGCATTGGGTCTTCATTGTTGCACGCGGGCTTTCTCTGGTTGCAGCAAGCGGGGGCTACTCTTCGTTGCGGTGCGCGGGCTTCTCATTGCGGTGGCTTCTCCTGTTGTGGAGCACGGATTCAAGGTGCGTGGGCTTCAGTAGTTGTGGCACGTGGGCTCAGTAGTTGTGGCTCGCGGGCTCTAGAGTGCAGGCTCAGTAGTTGTGGCACACTGGCTTAGTTGCTCCTCAGCATGTGGGATCTTCCTGGACCAGGGCTCGAACCCATGTCCCCTGCATTGGCAGGCGGATTCTTAACTTCTGCGCCACAAGGGAAGCCCCATTTCTGGCTTTCTTACTGGTCACCACAGTCGCATCTTTAAAAAAAAAAAAAAAGAAACAATACGTTTAATCAGATAAGTCAATATTAGGAACTATTCACTACTCACATAGAGCATGTTTTTATGTTGTAGGCACAAATATTCCCCAAATGTAACTATCTGTGTGTAGTTTTCTCAAGAAAATTTACCTGAAAGATGATCATAGATTTTGAACTCCATGAAAGAAAATTCTAATTTTCCCTCTGAGATTTTTTTTTTAAGATTAGTAAAGAATGTTTTAACAAAAATGAACCACAGAATGAAGTTAGATTTTTAAAGTATTTTTAAGATCTGTAAGTAAACAGTGACTTCACCTGCCTACTCTATGAAAGACCGTGGAAGTTTTAAATGAACCCCCCAATGCTGAGCTGTGTGTCTCTTTATCCCTTTACCCCAGCCTCTGCATTTTAATGACATAAGTCAAGTAATGCTATCCTCTGTTTGAAGATCCAATGAAGTCACTTTTTCTAAACAAAGGACGAGTTAGACTGGACTTTAAACATTACTAAAGGTTTATCTCACAAGGTTCTCCCAACCTAATGGTTCTGGAGACCTAATGGAGCTGATTTTAATAGGAGGGGTGAAGGTGGGGGCAGAAGACGGAGAGTTGGGGAAGGAGGCAGATTGAAAAGGATTAAAAAAAAAACAAAGACATCTGGCCTCTGTCTGGGTTGAAAGTGCACTCGCTTTTTGCCTCCCCAGAAACAACTGGAGAGGAAACATGGGTTAATGTTAGGGAGACACTAGGAGTTAACCATTCAGGGTACAGAGGAAAGCAAGAAGGAATTCTAAAAATTGTGCCCTCCCTTTCAAAACTGAAGCCGTTTGCAAGAAGCAGAATGGGAGAGCTTATTAGCTTGACTCCTTTGCCCTCGGCAGCAGGTGCTCCCAGGTGAAATCCTGGCACTTCGTAAAATGAGAGTTCGCTCTGCAAAATCAGAATTGAGGGCACCAAAGAACAGCCATCAGGTGAGTTTGGCACAAAACTAAGTCGAAATTCCACGTTTGTGTCGGGGGCTCCTCGACCTCCCCACCCCCCCATTGCCTTCCACAGAGGTAACTGAAAAGAAGTCAGACAGACAGAGCAGCCACTGACGGAGCTGCCATCCTTATGGGCCACTGCTCTGTCATCCTGCAGCATCAGTAGCTTTGGGAGGAGCAAGGGAGGGTTGCCAAGGCATTCGACTGTATGTCCACTTCCATTCTATTTTCAGTGCCCTTTATGCAAAAGAGGCCCTGCTGCAGCCCCACTTCCTCTTAAGAAGCTTGCCACCCAGATCCACCCCGTGCCTTTCCACAAACCCTGAGAATTGTTTTACTCCCCATGGCCGACCGACCCCATGGCTGGTGCTATGAGGTGGATCCCTTCCTCCTTTCTTCTCCTCCTTCCTATGTCTTCCTGCCCTCAAACAATTTCAGCCCTGTACTTGATGCTAGAGATACAAGGAAGACCAGAACGTTCCCTGCCCTCGAATCCTTCTCAGTCCAGTGAAGGAGACATAAACTGAGGTCTGAAAACTCTGGCTAATAAAGCAGCATGTCGCAGAGTTCCAGCTCATATGGAAAGTAGAACTGACGTCTTCTGACTCATAGCAAAAGCTCCGTCACAGTGCCACATACGAAACAAGCTATTTATACATGGATGAGTTCCATTAACAAATAGATTTATCATTTCAGGAAAGGCCATTGGTGCCAGGATAGCAGCATTTCAACTACTACCTTATCTTCCTCCCACTCGCTACAGGAAGACTTTATCTGAAAGAATATGTTCCCCCACGGCTAAAGAGGCTGCCCAAAGGACACAGGCTTTTCTTACCGACAGGTGTGCAGCACATGTGGGTAAGGCCCTTCCCTCAGCATAGGGACCACACCCCACACTGTCACTCATGAGCTCCTGAGGCAGATGGAGAGGCAAGGCCTGGCCAGCCAGTGCCGCCTTCTGGAGGGACGAGGGCCTTGCAGGTGTTGTAGTTGGTGGCGCAGTAGAGGCAGATGTCAGGCCTTCCAGGAAATTCTTCCCTTTGTATACAACAGAGTGTCCTAATGCAGCTGGGCTTTTAGCGGTTGGGCACATTAGCAGCATCAGGAAATTCAAATCGGGGATGGATGCCAGAGACCACGAGAGGTACCAGAAAGACCGAGAAGCTTACAAGTTTACAGATAGCCTGGTGACACAAAATCAGAGAAAACATTAGGGACCTTTATTTAGTCCCTTATGAGCAACTCTCAAATCTTTCTGATTTCAGATGTTACAAATTCATCCCACCAACATTGGACCTGTGAGTCTCAGAGAAAACAAGTCTCCATTGCTTGAGGAACGACTACTTCATTTACTGTCTTTCAACCCTACCCTGCTGCAAACTGTCAGGTCCCTACCCCTTTCTCTTCCTTACAGATCCAAAAATGGTTCTATAAAGCACAGTTTGAAAACCACTGCCATGGTACATTACTGGGAAACTTGTTCATGTGTTAAAACTCAAACATCACTTCTATTTCAAAGATCACCTCCTCAATGTTTTGGTTAGCTATAGCTGTGTAACAAACTACCCAAAACATAGTGGTTCAAAACAACATGGATTTTATTTGCTCCCAGCACTGTCACCTATTAGCAATGTCAATGTGTATGATTCCATGAGGCAGGAATTCAGGACAGCTCAGTGGAATAGTTCTCCTCTATGTGGGGTCAGCTGGGGTCATCAGGTGGCTGGGCTGGGCTGGTTGGGCTGGGCTGGAAGGTCCAAGAAGTCTTCACTCTCATGGCTGGTGCCTGGGTGCTCCTCCAAGTGGCCTCTCTCTATCCGCATGCCTAATGAGCTTCCTTACAACATAGTGGTCTTTGGGTAGTCAGTCCTAAGTCCATGATGGCTGGCTTTCAGGGGAAACCATTCCAAGCAACAAAGGCAGGAACAGCAGCAGATCCCCTGCCTCGGAAGTTACATGGGCTCACGTCTGCTGCACTCTGTTAGTCAAAACTAGTCACAAGGACTTCCCTGGTGGCGCAGTGGTTGAGAGTCCGCCTGCCGATGCAGGGGACATGGGTTCGTGCCCCGGTCCGGGAAGATCCCACATGCTGCGGAGCGGCTGGGCCCGTGAGCCATGGCCGCTGAGCCTGCGCGTCCGGAGCCTGTGCTCCGCAACGGGAGAGGCCACAGCAGTGAGAGGCCCCGCGTACCGCAAAAAAAAAAAAAAAAAAAAAAAACTAGTCGCAAGACCAGACTAGATTCAGAGGGAAGGTAGGTAAACCTGCCTCTCCGTGGGGCAAGGGCAAAAGAATTTGCAGCGACCTTTAATCTACCACAGTGAGGGCAGCTTTTCCAGAACTCCAGTTGAAGCCTCAGACTCTATTATGGTCTCTCCTTGCCTCTTGAATTTCTGTTTCATGACATTTATCATAAGTTAGTTATGTGATGAACTGTCTTCCTCATCAGGAACCTTATGGCCAATAAGGGCAGGGAATGAGGTGACTCTGTTAGACTCACCATCACATACCCACTGCCTGGGGCAGTGCCGATGCATCGTAGGCTTTTGGAAAATGTTTGTTTAGAGAATAGGATAAACTGTTACCAGGAAAATAGAAAAACACACTTAGGGAAAGTCAGAACAACATAATGTAGTTCATGTGGTATAGTTATATTGGAGGAAAAAAGATAAAATAGTGCTCTGAGTCTTTGAAATCCATCTTTTTGGGTAACGAACTTCTCATTAACCACTAGAAATCTCATACTCCCTATCTTTTCCACCACGGAGGAAAAATCTGATATGTTCCATTTAAGCACATCTGTATATGAATTTTCCAGAGTATCTATATATTTAAAAAAATTTTTTTAATTGTGGAAAATTACACACACAGAAAGTTTACCATCTTAACCATTTCTAAGTGTATATTTCAGTGGTGTTAAGTATCTTCACATTGTTGTGTAACCATCACCACCATCCATCTCCAGAATGCTTTTAATCTTGCAAAACTGAAACTCTACCTATTAAACAACTCCCCATTTCCCCACCTCCCCAGCCCCCATTTTATTTTCTGTCCCTATACCTCTACTCTATAGATACTCCATGTAAGTGAACTCATACAGTATTTGTCTTTTTGTGTCTGGCTTATTTCACTGAGCATGATGTCCTCAAGTTTCGTCCATTTTGCAGCACGTGTTAGAATTTCCTCCTTTTTGAAGGCTGAATAATATTCAGAATCACCTATATTTTTAAACCAGGTTTTTTCTTGTAATTGTGAAATTAATTATATCTATTCTGAGAAGGTGTAAGAGAACGGCAGTGCCTTGAAACACTAAACTTACCTACCCATGCACACCGTATAGCCTTATTCTTTTTTTTTAGAGTTGCTTTACAATATTGTGTTAGTTTCTGGTGTACAGCAAAGTGATTCGGTTACATATATGTATTCTTTTTCAGATTCTTTTCCACTATAGGTTATTGCAAGATACTGAGTATATCAATAGATCCTATGCATTTTAGTTATTCCTCATCTTCTCCGGAAGATGTCGCTAGTCCTTGAAAGTGGAAGGTCACATCTGGCCATTAGGCAATTAGGTGATAGATTTTCCTTCAAATAAATTCTACTTGGCCACCCAGACAAAGCTGTGCTGAGCATACCCAGGGAATCGTGCCCCTGACATCCTCCCATCTGCCTTTTCAATCTCTTTTCTTCTTGTTACAACCTCCCTCCCCATGCCCTCCCCCTCCTCCCATCTTTTAATACTGACCTTTTCCAGGAGTCTCTCTCCTGGGCAGTCACCTTGGAGTTTAGTAATCCCCTTCTCATCCTGCCAGACTCACCTGCCATGTCTCTTGTATCCCAGAGACCCTTCCCAGTAAACACCCAAGTGTGAATAAGATCACAGATGGTATTTCTGAGTGAAAGGTTCGTAGCTGGGTTTTTTTTCCTTTATTTCCCAAGCTTTCTTTGAATTGGTTACACATTTTATAATTTAAAATTGATCTTAGGGACTTCCCTGGTGGCACAGTGGTTAAGAATCTGCCTGCCAATGCAGGGGACACAGGTTTGCGCCCCGGTCCAGGAAGATCCCACAGGCCATGGAGCAACTAAGCCCGCGAGCCACAACTACTGAGCACACACGCCACAACTACTGAAGCACACACGCCCTAGAGCCCTTGCTTCACAAAAAGAGAAGCCACCACAATGAGAAGTCGGTGCACCGCAATGAAGAGTAGCCCCCGCTCGCAAGAGTAGCCCCCGCTTGCCACAGCTGGAGAAAGCCCACACACAGCAACAAAGACCCAACACAGCCATAAATAAATTAATTAATTAAATTAATTTTTAAAAGTTAAGTCAAGTTTTTACTAGGTCAGCAGTGGCATAATTCTACTCTGTCTTTTACACCCAATCTTCCCGATTTTTGCCATTACTGAGCACCATCTGTGTTATTATTTGCTTAATAACTTTAAAAAAATTATTTTTATTTATTTTTTTGTTTTTCATTGACGTATAGTTGATTTACAATCTTGTGTTAGTTTCTGGTGTACAGCAAAATGACTATATATGTATACATGTATTCTTTTTCACATTCTTTTCCATTATAGATGTTATTACAACATATTGAATATAGTTCCTTGTGCTATACAATAGGACCTTCTTGTTTATATATTTTATATATAGTGGTTTGTATCTGTTAATCCCAAACTCCTACTTTATCCCTCCCACACCCCCATCCCCTTTGGTAACCATAAAGTTTGTTTTCTGTGTCTGTTTCTGTTTTATAAATAAGTTCACTTGTGTCATATTTTAGATTCCACATATAAGTGATATCATATATTTGCCTTTGTCTGACTTACTTCACTCAGTATGATAATCTCTAAGTCCACCCATGTTGCTGTAAATGGCATTATTTCATTCTTTTTTATGGCTGAGTAATATTCCATTGTATATTTATAACACATCTCTTTATTCATTCATCTGTTAATACACACTTAGATTGTTTCCATGTCTTGGCTATCGTGAATAGTGCTGCTATGAACATAGGGGTGAGTGTATCTTTTCGAATTATAGTTTTGTCCGGATATATGCCCAGGAGTGGAATTGCTGGATCATGTGGCAACTCTATTTTTAGTTTTTTTAAGGAAACTCCATACTGTTTTCCATAGTTATTTGCCTAATAACTTTTATTAAACTTATTCACTTTTCTACAAAGTTAAATAAGTATATCTTAAAAGATAATTTTATGTGACATTTTAAAATGGGAAACGCATTTGCCACAAATATAAAGTAACCATAAAAATAAATACAACAGAAATAAAACAATATTCTCAAATCAACTTTAAATCATTGCCTGCAGGAAGCTGGGATCCTTCGTTAAAAGGGTGATTAGCAAGTGTTCGGGGTCTTCTCCCAGGGGTCATCAGATTGATTGCAGGAGCACTGAGTCATTGTTAATTAGTACAATGGGCCTCATATCTCTTTAGGGTTCATTTGCACTTTAATGAAGTAATCTTGAAGACTACACCTTGGCTGGAGGGAAAGACTTTCTCAAAGTTGTATTTCAGATGTAGGGGCTGGTGGGCGTGGAAGAGGTGTGTGTGCACCCATTAGGGTTAGGTGGCCTTGTCCCAAAGGTGATACCCCCTGGGGTGCACTAAATTGTTGGGCCTGCACCCAGGCCCCACAAGCAGGGATTAAGGTACGAAGATGATAGAGTCATCTACCAGGGCCTGACCATAGCTCCTGTACTCATACAGATATTCAAGAAGGCGAAAACATGCTTTTCTTGTTTTTTCGACCATGAGCATTAATCACAGACAGGCAGAAGGAAAAAAATGCAGCAAAGCTGAGAGCAAAGTGCTGCAGAAATAGACTTCCTGCAAAATTGTCTTTGCAGCTTTTTCCCTCTTCAATTTAGTCTTTGCTCATTGCTACAGTTATTGTCAAGTCACTAATTACAAGTGAAGTCCCAAACACTAGATAAACCTATGAATATTAGGCTGTAGTAGAAAGAGCTCTAGAGCTGGAAGTAGGAAACCTGAAATCCAGTCCTCTTCCAGCACTTCTTCGCTGTATCATCACCAAGACCCACTCATCCCATCGCTCATCACGTCTCATCTGCCATTAAATCTTCAATTCCCTCCCCCTTATTTGAATGAATTAGGATCTGAGGGCTCCAACAAGAACCTCTGTAAGATGAGAGCGACATCTTATCCCCACCCTGGAAGGCTGGGGACTGGACCAGATAATCTCTTGTACCCACCAGTTTGGAGGTCATAGAATCCTATGAACGAGCAAAATCAACTGTACACCTGTGCCTAATTCTTGAGCATGAAGCAAATACAAGATATACCACTGTCTGAGATGTCAACAGAGACAGTTATGTATAGATAACCAACAATGCACAGTAAGGATGATGAAGATATGTAATTTTTATTGAATCCTCACAACAGCCCCATGAATTAGTTTCTATTACTATCCCCATGTTAAAGGGGTAGAAACCAAGGCACAGAGAGTCCAAGTCATTTGTCCATAGTGCACAATCAATACGCAGGAGAGAGGCTTTCGACGGGAGTTGTGCTCTAAGTGCTAACATCACACCACTTAAGCAAATAGGAGGAAAAAGATATACAAACCACTGCCTCGCCCTCAAAGCCTTGCACCTTAAAGGGGGTGGGCACAAATGCAAGCACTAAGCCAGGTAGAATGCAGTCAGGGGCAAATACAGCTGTTAGGAGAAAGTGTTCCTTCTGGATGGGCGTGTAGGCAAGAGTGAGGGGCAGTGGGCCTGGTGATTCCCTGGGAGGGAACACAGAGGATCATGCAAATAGAATAGCACAATTTTCAAAAGATGGCCTGATGGTCCCCTTCACGCCTGGCCTGCCACCTGTGTTCTGACATCAATCAAACTTAACATCACTAATAGGGACAGCAGGCAAGGGTCCCTGATGGGATGGACAGGAAGCCCACTGCCCCTCTGAGGAAGGAGTCTTGCTCCTGTTAAATCAGTTAAACAAGGAGGCTATAGACCCGAGGTGGCTTTAATGCCATGGCGACCTGAATAAGCAAAGCAAAACCTAAGCCTGTAAATGCCTCAAGGTTACGAAATTGAAACCTAAGGACAACCAATCACAAACAGACAACTAGGCTTTAAGCTACAGCCAATCAATAATTTCCATGCTCTGTTTCTGCCTTTTCTCTCTAAAAGTCTCTCCCAGTCCTGCTAGTGGAGGACTCCTAACCAGCCCTGGTTTGATGCTGCCCAATGTGGAATCAATTTTTGCTCAGATAGACTTAAAAATTTTAATATGTCTCAGTTTATCTTTTAATACTCCCAACAACCTAATGATGTCCTCAGAGCTAACTTACATGAAATGCAGGAAATAGAGGAGAAAGTTAAATGATACCACAAGGAAGCAAGGCAAAAAATCCAGAATATGGAAACATTCTGTAGGAAAACAGACCTGTTTTCTGTAAGTCAATGACATGGGAGGTCAAAGGAGAGGGGACTAGTGTGGATGAAAACACTAAAGAGCAATAACAACGTCATGTAATATGGACCCTAACTCCAAGAAGCCAACTGTAAAAAGATATTTTTGAGATAATCAAGGAAGTCTGATTATGGGTGATGTAGTGGATAATACCAAGAAAAAGTCATTTAGTTAGGAGTAAATGTAGCATTGTGGTTGTATAAGAAAATGTCATGCTTTAGAGATCTGTCATGCTTTTAGGGATCTTATATAATTTCCAGCATCTTCTTTAAAATATTTTAGCAAGAAAGAAAAAAAGGGAGAGATATAGAAGACACGGCACAATTTTTATACTATTGAGTTTCACCAATGGGGGGGGGGTGGTCACTCCACTGGTCTCTCTCCAATTTTATGTATGTTTGAATATTTGTAACAAACTACGAGTACACAGCCCCAAGCTGGAAACAAACCAACTGTCTGTCCATCAACAGGTGAATGGATAAACCAATAGCCATACAATGGAATACTACTCAGCAGTGAAAAGGAATAGACAGCTGATACACAAAACAACATGGATGAATCACAAAAGCCTTGTGCTGAGTGGAAGAAGCCAGATTCGAAAGGCTGTATGCTCTATGATTCCATTTATAAGACATTCTGAAAAAGACTAAAGGGACAGAAAATTGATCAGTGGTTGACAGGGCCTAAGGTAGGAGGATGGGATTGAGTTCAAAGAGGCAAGGGGAATTTGGGGGGTGGGGATGGAAATGTTCCATATCCTGGTAGAAATGGTCTATATCTTGGTGGTTATACATTTGTCAAAATTTATAGAACTATGCACCAAAAAAAGGTGAATTTTACTCTAAATAATTATACTTTAATTACTTTAATATACTACTCTAAGTAGTATACTTTAATTAACCTGAGTTTAAAAACAAATAGAATGAGACCAAGAGCTAAGGAAGAAAGGGAGGGAGGAAGGGAGGAAAAGAGAGGACGGGGGATCCTCTGCATAGCAGGCTTGGAGCCTGGAGACGGAACAAAACTCTTTGCAAACACTGCCCAGTGCAAGGTCAGAGACATCTTGAGAACCACTGCTTCCCTGTGACTGTTTCCACAGTCTCAGGGAGAAAAACAAAAATATATAAATTCTGCTTCTCTTTTCCCTTCGTGTTTGTTGGGCTGTGCTTCTTTTCCTCTGCTGTGGCCCCTTCTCCTTACCTTATTCATACTCTCTTAGGAAGACAGTCTCCGCATAGACTCAAGTGCTGGCTGATGAAAGCAGGACTGAAACATTTGATCTCACCTTGATTTAACTAGAACATCCTGTTCCGGGGTTGGAACAAGCAGTGACCCAGAGGTTTTTGTTCAAGAATCTGACTGTATTGATCCAAGTAAATGAAAGATAAGTATTTTTACTGCAGCGTCTGGCTAAGAATTGATGGGAAAATATTCATGAAGAGTTAAATAGAAAACAATGGTGTTCTCTTGCCAGCATCCTTTTCAGGTAGTGGAGAATTCATTTCATTTTTTTAAATTTAAGTAATGAATTTATTTATTTATTTTTGGCTGTGCTGGGTCTTCATTGCTGCACGCGGGCTTTCTCTGGTTGCAGCAAGTGGGGGCTACTCTTCGTTGGGGTGTGCAGGCTTCTCATTGCGGTGGCTTCTCTTGCTGTGGAGCACGGGCTCTAGGCACACGGGCTTCAGTAGTTGTGGCGTGTGTGCTCAGTAGTTGTGGCTCGCGGACTCTAGAGCGCAGGCTCAGTAGTTGTGCACAGGCTTAGTTGCTCCGCAGCAGGCATGTGGGATCTTCCTGGACCAGGGCTTGAACCGATGTCCCATGCATTGGCAGGCGGATTCTTAACCACTGCGCCACCAGGGAAGCCCCGAGAACTCATTTCAGATTTCCATTTTTAGCAAATATGTCCCATATCTCCCTAGGCTGGAGCCCCTGACCCTCCTCGGGACACCTCTCAGACAGAAGAGTTGCCTAATCACAACCTGTTTATTTCACCCTAAATTTTACAGTCCTAAGTCCTTTGCCGAGCTGTCATTTTCATGAGATCAAAGTACATTTGCTTTAAGAGGTACAAACTACTATGTAGAAAATAAATTAGCCACAAGGATAGGGAATATGGCCAACATTTTATAATAACTATAAATTGAGTATAACCCTTTTTTTTTTTTTGCCTCTCCACACTGCTTGTGGGATCTTAGTTCCCCAACCAGGGATCGAACCCAGGGCCTTGGCAGTAAGAGCAAGGAGCCCTAACCACTGGACTGCCAGGGGAGTATAAGATTTAAAAATTGTGAATCACTATGTTGTACACCTGAAACTTATATAATATTGTAAATCAACTACACCTCAAGAAAAAATAATAAAAATAAATTCTACTGCTAAAAAAAAGTACGTTTTCGAAAGACTGAAAGTTGATTGATTAGCAAAATAATAAACTTGTTGATGAAGTATTGTTTCTTGTAACAAGAATTTTGGTGACCATCAAGAAATCAAACTATTAGAATTTTTAAAAAGTGTTATTTTCATTTCATATCTTAACCTTTTATTTTTATTTTAAAGTTTATTCTTTAAGTGTTAGAATGGGTAATCCATTCCAATGGTTGAAAAAGTAGAGTGGAATGTTTCCTTCCCTCAGTTGTCCCCATTTGCCCACTACTCCCCTCCCTAAAAGTTTCTTTTGTATTCTTCTAGGGATTTTAATGCATATGAATGTGAATATTTACTTACTTTTAAAACCTAAACTTTCTATTAAAGTATATATGTCTGGAGGAAAAAGCACACAAATCATAAGTGATCAGCTCAATATTTTTTCTCAAAGTGAACATACTCACATCCTCCTAGATCAAGAAAGAAAACTTTCTCAGACTCTCATGGGCCATGATACCTAAAGAGCTTCCCTATTTTATTTCTTGAAAGCAGAATAGTATTCTAAAGAAGAATAAGCCATAAGTTATTTTATCAGCCCCTACTGATGGACAATTAGGTTGATTCCAATCTTTTTTTATCATTCATATGTCTAATGAAGACATTAAGACTTTACACAAATTGTTTTCTTTGGGGGTCATAAATGGAAGTTGTAAGACATTCGTAAGTTGTTCTTATTGTTCATATACTGGGAATATATAAAATATAACAATATAGCATATGATCAAAAAGTCATATAGAGGGATTAGGGAGACCTCTATATGGCTTTTGGCCAATATTGGCCATTTTAGCAATTATAGTAGCTGATACCAAAAATAACTAACATTTTTGCAGAGCTCTCGTATCATAGAGTCACTCAATAGTTATCGCACACACATTCATCTCACCAGTGAGGCAAGGATGTATTATCATTTTCACTTTACAGATGAAATGCCAAGAGGTTAAATGACTTGTCCAAGGTCTGTAAGGAGAAATGAGGTGGAGTAGCCAGTTGCCTGACTTGATGTCTAGCATAAAGGCAGCCAAGCAATTATTTCATTTAGCCCTAGGGTGAATTAGAGCTCACTCCACCGTGCAAGCTCCATGCCATAATCGTTTAGATTAATTGCTCAAAACTAAAGCCAAGCTTTCCAGTGGTAATGACTTAACTTGTTAAATATAACCATGACCCTAGGGAAAGTAATATTTTAGATCTAACTATCTTCTTAACTTGGATTAGGTAAGAAACTTTAAACAGGTTTGAAGCAAAAATATTCTATTGATCCACTGTGGGTCAATAAAAAGACATTTGCTAAGGATCTGATTCAACTGATTTCTTCCACATCAGGTACAGGATGGGCCAGAACCTAGTTCTTAGATTACCACCCACTCATTTTACTAAGTGAATGCTTAATTACATCTTTGAATATTTTGCTTAACTGTGTTTACTAGGTGGAGCCATAGGGGATGTGGCTCTAGCATCTGGAGATTTGTATTTAAAAAACAGATCGGGGGGCCTCCCTGGTGGCGCAGTGGTTAAGAGTCCGCCTGCCAATGCAGGGGATACGGGTTCGTGCCCCGGTCTGGGAGGATCCCATATGCCGCGGAGTGGCTGGGCCCGTGAGCCATGGCCGCTGGGCCTGCGCATCCGGAGCCTGTGCTCCGCAACGGGAGAGGCCACAACAGTGAGAGGCCCACATACCGCAAAAAAAAAAAAAAAAAAAAAAAAACAGATCGGGGACTTCCCTGGTGATCCAGTGGTTAAGACTCTGCGCTCCCAATGCAGGGGACCCAGGTTCAATCCCTGGTCAGGGAACTAGATCTCACATGCTGCAACTAAAGATCCCACATGTCTCAGCGAAGATCCCGCAAGCGGCAGCGAAGATCCCACATGCCTCAACTAAGACCCGGTGCAGCCAAATAAATAAATATTTAAAAAAAAAAAAAAAACAGATCGAACAGACCAGGACCCCAGCTCTTGGTGTTATGATGGAGCTTCACATTGGTAGAAAGAATTGCACAGGCTTCTCCTCCACAACCGATTCATGAGCTGGGACTAGTTTTGAGTTAGGGGTCGTCAGGAGTCGTCCCAGGCTCATTCCCTTGGATAAGGGAGCGTGGAAAGCCAACCTGGGACCCACACTGGAAACCGGTTAACTTCTTTTTCAAAAATTGGAGCCCTTGAAGCGCAGCCCTCTTGGGCAAGAAGGGTAGTTTAGGCTAAATGGCTCTGACCCCACATCCTCTGATTCCATTCAGTTTTGTGGCCATCTGCCTATTGTTGTTTCTGTCTAAAACAAGTAAGCTTGGGAAGAAAGAGAAAGAAAGATGGCTAGGAAGAAAGATGGTTAGGGCTCTCCACTAAAGGGTCCTATCTCTTCTTTTTACATCGCATTATTAATGCAATGACAAGGCTTACTTAGTTATGGGCAGCATAAGGTTTTTTAAAATGAATAATACTAACATGGCTAGATGGATGCTTTTTGCATTTAATTATTAACTGGTAGAGATTCTGCAGTTTTAATACTTATCTTAAGTGAGACTTTACGGTGACATAGAAAACTGTCTCCCTCCTGACTCCCTACAAATCTTAGGGCCAATTCCAGCCCTATCCACACGTTGGAGTGATGAGTGTACTCTTAGGCACAGCTGGTTGCCAGTTTCCCAGGTTTCCCAGCCTCCTCCTCCAAAACTTCTAATGCAAGTCTGAGGGCTTCCCAGGGCAGAAGTGGGAGGAGCTTAAGTTTGGGGATGAGAAGGTAGTAGGTAGTAGCTTTTCTACTGGTTTTATCTTGGTTTTCTCTTCTAGGTAAAATAATCTGGATCTGGACTATAGCGGTTGGTTCTTCTGAGTACAAAAGACAGTGCATTCTAAATAGTCTTTAGATTTTTTAAAACAAAGACAAGTTCTCTGAGATCCTCATCCTCTAAAGGTCTAGGAAACATCACCTGTCCAAATTATTTAGGTAACATTTTTTTCTCTATTTTTCCCATCTTCCTTCACTCTTCTCATTCTCCATCACTTCCTCTTGTCCAAAACCTCCAGGCAGACGTCAGGTCAACTTGATTCTCTTCAACTGCAACTTCATCAAGGAAACCTTTAAATCCCATAAAAGTAAGTGATTTGTTATATGTTTACTTCTTCGTGTATTTTTAAAATATTCCTACCTATTTAAATAATTTAAGTTTATGTTATTTAAGTGTGTGAATTATTTTAGGAACAAATGGAATTATAATCACAAGCAAGTGTCCACTTCTAACTTTTCCTTTGCTGTTATTTTGGGAAGTTCTGCTTTGATTTACTGAAATTTGCTTTCCTTATGGTCTCCAAGACTGCATACATGACGCGAGTGCCCTTGTCATGCCTTGGATCCTCATGACAGGAACACAAGGTAGCCTTTAGCAAGCTGGAAACAACACTATTTGTGGAGTGAAAAAAGACTGAGGTCCTCAATTTCACTTTTCAAGCTAATAACCTGTAATCTGTGCAAGTGACTTAAACTTTTTAAACATTGCTATCCTTATAGGTTACTAAAATAGAAACTGAGGCATATTAAAAATTTGAAGAGTTTATTTGAGCAAAAACTCATTCAAATCAGGTGGCACCAAACTGGACATGGTTAGGAGAGCTCTGCTGACAGAAAAGACATACAGAGGGAAAAGACATACAGAGAAGGTGCAAAGCACAGAAAGGAAATTGTGGGATTGGCTATAGCTTAAAGCCCCATTGGCTGTTTGTGATGGATTGCCTTTAGGTTTTGATTTTTCTACTTAGACATTTCAGCCTTAAGTTTTGGTTTGCTTATGTAGCCGCCAAAGCTTTCGGGCCACTTCACTCCACTGTCCTCCTTGTTTAATGAATTTTATGGGTAAAATGGAGATAACACATAACTCACAACGTCGTTGAAAAATTAAGTACAAAACAAAGGCAAAATCATCTAGCAAGTAGACATTCAGTTCATTCATTTGACAAATATTCATTGAGAGGATTTATTGTCAAGCACCTGGAACTAAATAATTGAAGTGGACAAAACAGACAAAAATATATTGCCTTGTGGAGTTAACATTGTAGGCATAATAAGTACGTGGTATAATATGTTAGACGTTACAGGGCAAGGTCCTACTGGAGAGCAGGGCTGAAGGATCAGGAGGTCAGGTAGGTCACATGGCAAAGGTGACATTCAAGCAGATTTGAAGGTGACAGAAGTTCCCCATGCTGCTGTCTAAGGAAGAGCATTCAAGGTAGAGGGAACAGCCAGTGCAAAGGCCCCAAGCGGGAGCAGCCCTGTCTTGTTGCAGAAGCAGCAAGCAGGTCATGCATTGTGCTGAGTGGGTGAGCGGGGAGATGAACGGAGGTGGAGTCAGAGAGGTGAGGGATAAGGAGGCAAGGTCAATTGAGTTTTGTAGGCCGTTCAGGGACTCTGGCTTTTCCCTCTCTTTCTTCCTTCTGAAGTATACTTGATGGGTGACACTATGTGTTACAGGTGTACAATATGGTGATTCACAGTTCCTGAAGGTTATACTGCATCAATAGTTATTACAGGGGCTTCCCTGGTGGCGCAGTGGTTGAGAGTCCGCCTGCCGATGCAGGGGACATGGGTTCGTGCCCCGGTCTGGGAAGATCCCACATGCCGCAGAGCGGCTGGGCCCGTGAGCCATGGCCGCTGAGCCTGCGCGTCCGGAGCCTGTGCTCCGCAATGGGAGAGGCCACAGCAGTGAGAGGCCCGCGTACCACAAAAAAAAAAAAAAAAATGTTATTATAAAATCTCTGGTTTTTGCTCTGAGTGAAACGGGGAGTCAATGCAGGGGTTTGATATGACTTCCATTTAATAGGATTTTTCTGGAGACTGGGTGGAGACAATATCAGACAATAGTGGAAGCAGGGAGAACTGTTAGGAGGGTATTGCCGTAATCTAGGTGAGATGATGAGGTGGTGATATCCGTGAGATGTGGTCAGAGATGCTGGATAAATTGTAAGTGGAGAGCCAGCAGAATCTCCTGACCGATTCTAGGTGGAGAGAAAGAGGGTGATCAAAAAGACGTCAGGGATTTGGGCCTGAAAGGAAGGATGGGGTGCCAGTAACTGAGGGAGGGTTGGGATGCTGGGGAAGGTGAGGGACCTGGAGTTCACTCTGGACTGATGCTTGGACTGTGATGTTGACTCTGTGGGGTCTCTTAGATGTTCCTGTGGCGATGCCAGGCCGGCAGTGGGTGACGAAGCACGGCAGGGGAGAGGCCTGGGTGGGGGTATTTATTTGGGAGTCATAAGCCTGAGAGATGGGCTTTAAAACTGTGAGTCAGGAGCAGCCTAGAAAGGTAAGGGCAGGAAGAGAGCGAGGAGGTCCTGGGGCCCCAGCGATAAGAAGGGAAAAGAGGAACCAGGGGAGGAGGCTATGAGGAAGCATCCAGTAGGCGGGAGAAAAATCCAGAGGGTGTGGTGTCTTGGAAGCCAAGTGAAAGGAGAGCTTTGAGGCCGAGAGCAATCCCGGTGTCACAGCTGCGCAGCGACCAGGTAAGATAAGCCGGGAACGGCCGCTGGCTTTAGCCTCACAGGGGCCGTTGGTTACTAATGCGAGCAGTTTCGGTGGAGTGATGGGGATGGTTTAAGAGAGATTTGGGGGGCTTCCCTGGTGGCGCAGTGGTTGAGAATCCGCCTGCCAATGCAGGGGACACGGGTTCGTGCCCCGGTCCGGGAAGATCCCACATGCCGCGGAGCGGCTGGGCCCGTGAGCCATGGCCGCTGAGCCTGCGTGTGCGGAGCCTGTGCTCCGCATCGGGAGAGGCCAAAACAGTGAGAGACCCGCGTACCGCAAAAAAAAGAAATAAATAAAATAAAATAAAAAAGAGAGATTTGAGGAAGAATCGTGGCCTTCAAGTGCAGATAATTCTTTGGGGATTTCGGCTGCGGAGGAGAGCAGTAGCTGGTGGGAGCAGAAGGAAGGCCGGGAAGAGGTTTTCTTTCTTTCTTTTTATTTTTTTAAGATTGGAAAGATTACAGCTTTTTGGTGTGCAAATAAGAGTGATTTAGTAGACAGAAAACCTGATAATGCAGAACTGGGTAAAATTAATGGGGCAAGGATCTTGAGTACAGGAGAAAGGATGGAATTAAGTGGCTTTGGATTGGAGCACAGAAGGTGGGGGGTCAGCAAACGCTTTCTAGAAAGGACAAGATAGTAAATATTTTAGTATTTGCAGGTCCCACGGTCTCTGTCACAACTGTTCTGCTGCGGCTCTAAAGCCGCCGTGGACGATACATAAATGAATGGGCATGGCCACGTTCCAATAAAACTTCGTTTCAGTTCATCGAAATTTTAATTTCATATAATTTTCACATGTCGCAACCTATATTCTTCTTTTGATTTGCCCTCCTTCGACCATTCCAAAAGTCAACGGCAGGCTGTACAGAAACGGGCAGTGAGCTGGATTTGGCCCCCAGGCCAAAGTCTGCCAACATCCAATCTATGTACCTGAAAAGAGTAACTCAGACAGGTACAAAGAAATTGGGTAGAAGTGGTGAGGGGAATCTGAATTCTCCGGAGTGCTTCAATTTTCTCAGTGAAGTAGGACCCTGAGAATGAGGATGAGTGAGAAAGTATAGAAGATTTGAGGAGAGAAGCAAAGACATAAAATACAGAGCATGGATTGACCGGGAACATCTAAGTAGAACGAGTCTCCCTGCAGCCTTAAGTCCCCTTTTGAGGTCTGCCGTCTTGAGTTTGAAGTCAGATCTCTTCAGGGGAGGCTGTGTTTTTCTGCAGCCGCGATACAGAGTTGTCACAAAGTTGGGCTTGAGAAGCTGTGGTTCTGCCAAAGGAGTTTCAAGTAGGAGGAAGCGAAGTTAAGAGTTTTCATCTAAGAGATTATAGATGATTGTAGGCTTATGAGAGATTTAACAAAAAATAATACAGGACGCCCAGTTAGATCTGAATTTCAGATAAACAACAAATATGTTTTTAGTATAAGCCTGTCCATGATTAGGAGGAAGAGAGAAGATAAAGCAGTCCGGGGAGATGTGCAAATTGGGACATCAATGGATTGGAGGTCTTGTCTGGGAACGGGTGTTGGGGAGGATCACCAGCAAGGACAAGGTAGAGTCGAACGCCTGACCTTGAGATGCTGAGCAGTGGCAGCTACCGGTCATGACAAATGTTAGGGTTCAGCCACTGGAGGAATGAGTGGCATTGGGTGGGGGAGGAGATCATTGGAGGTAAGGAATTCAAGGAACGGTTCAGGGGGATCCTATACATTGATAGGGTATGGATAGCGCCACGGATGACTAACAGTTCACACTCACCACCGTGTGTCCAGCTCTATGTGGGGACATGAAATAAAGATTAATCAGGATCCCAGTCCAGCGTGACCTAGAAAGGGCATTTAGAGCTAGATCTTGGGCCCTTGGATGTGATGCTAAGAACTTCAGACCACTGGTTTAACATCCCTCCCCTCCTGTGTGAAGGAAAGTAACAAATCAACGAAATCAGTACACCTCACCCGATTTGACATACCTGAATATGAAAGTGTTTAAAATACTTGCAACACATTATGTTATGATATATATATATGGGGGTTGGGTTAGCTGCAGTTAGGTTTTTGGTAAGCTTTCATAATCTTCTGATTACTTTTAAATGAAAGTGATTTAGAAAATACTTGAAGGACATTCTTTTTAATTTGCCCGGAACAAGTGAGTAAAATTAGACTGAATAAAAAGAGGAAGGTTGAACCCTAAAATATGCCTGTGGTTGATGCTGCAGGGTGGGCTTAAGGAGGACTTAGGGAGGAGCCAGCAAGGGGGTGTGTGACCCGAACCAGGTGTAAGTTCTGACCTTCCAGAAGAGGGAAGAGGCAGGCAAACATTTTCTGCTAACTCATGTCCCTGGTCCACTTCAGCGTGAGCTCACCACTCCCCTTCCCCTTCGCACACCCAGGCGGTCACTGGGATTTGGAAACAAAAGCTCCAAGGAGACACACAGGGGCTTTAGAGTTTTCAAAGTAGAGTCCACTCGGCAAGATGTTGGCTAAGATGTGTGGCCACCTCTCCAGAAGGTGAGCTCTTGTTATCCAGTCAGAAATGAAAAATGATTTGGTTATTATGATTATGATAGAATAAGCTCAGGAAGAAAATACAAACTCAGTAGAGAAGTGGCAAACCCACAGCAGCTACAGAGATCCTCACTTGGCTCTGGAAGGGATGGAAGAACGGTACGGGAGAGGGACTGGGTGATGGTTAAAACCCCTCTAACCTACCTCTGGAGACTAAGTTTCCAGGGAGCAGAGAAGGGGTTTGTGCACAGCTGTGCCCTCAATTCCTAGAGCAGCTCCTTGACAGAGAGGAGACGGATAATACTTGTCGAGTGAATAAATGAGTACAGAACAGTGAAAGAAAACCTGGGGAATCTCCTCGGCTACCTTTGGCCACTTAACCAGATGTGTGGCCTTGGGCGAGTTAATTAGCATCTCTGAGCCTCAGTTTCCTACACCTCCACACCTTTGCAAAGCAGAAATGAGATAGCGCTTAACTTTTAAGAATAGTGATTGCTGTGGGTTACTGATAGGAAAAGAGATGGGGCGTGATCTTTGCGTGGTGGGAGCGTTTTTTTTAGAACTAGCTTGAGAATTTTAAAAGGGGGCGGTACTTTAAAATTTTGGGAAATCCTGGAACTTAGAAGAAAATTTTTCAAGTAAAGTTAAAAAATTATGTACTTTCTATTATATGTCAACTCATATGGAAGACAGTTATATACATTATCTGCAGAAAATCCTTGGGGATAGGCAACATCCTAGGAAAAAACATAACAAGTATGTAAATGGCTAAACAGCAGCATGTAAACAGGGGTGATAGGGCTTCAAACCAAAATTCAGGTTTAAGTATCTTGGAATGTTAAAAGCAAATTTAGAGGGTTAGTCCCATCTCCCACACAGAGCCCAAATCTTCTCTGCAATAGTGAAATCTAGATTTGGAGCCAGAGTTAGACCTCTTAAGACAGTCCAATTCATTTTGAATTAGTTGAAGGTTTTTCCTTCCAAAAAATTAAAGTTAGTCTCGAGCAATTTCCCTTCTCTGGCCCTGGCTCTGACCTCTGGAGCTGCCCGGAGGAAATACAGACCAGCCAGAAGGACAGGGGGTTGAGTCCTTCTCACCATCGTTACTGCTTCCCACAGCCGTGCACTCAGGGGACACTCAGGAAATGCTTGCTGCATCGAACCGGGCCTTGCCTTTTCTCGCAATGACGCCTAAGAGACGAAATAGCCCCAGTCTCCAGCCCTCCAAGAACAGGGCTGCTGTTGCCCTCCGAGATCCTGGCTCCAAGCCTTTACCTGAAAACCCCCTGGGAAGATAGGTTTATGCTCTCATTAACTCAGTCCGTCAAGAAGCATCCACTGAGTGCCTACTACGTACCAGGCGCTGTTGTAAGTGCTGGGAACCTATCTTCTAACAAAACAGACAGATTACCCTTGTATCTTCTGTGTGAGAAAGTAGAGAATACACAACGAATATAAGATCTTCCAGAAGGTGATAAGTAGTAGGGGGGAAAAAATGGAAGCAGGTAAGAGGAATTGAGAGGGTCAGTCGTGCTTTCAATGTAGTGGGATGGCTGTGTCAGCCAAGAAGAGGAGGTGATGAAAAGGTATCCATGAGATCATTGTGAGGGGGAGTGGCAAGGGAACAGGCTGTGTAAAGTGCTGAAGTGCCAGCCTGCATGGTGGTGGGGAGCAGAGTGAGCTCGGGGCAGCAGGGGACCCATCACAGAGATGCTGTCAGGCAGACACGTGGGCTCGGGCTGCACTGTCCCCAGCAGGAGCCTCCAGCCACGTGGGGCTACCCAGCTCTTGAAATGTGGCTATGACCTACTACATTTCAAAGACTTTGAATGAAAACAAGCATGTGACATTTCTCAATTTTTACGTGGATTCCATGTTGAAACGGTAACAACTTAGAGATACTGTGTTAAATAAAATATACTATTACAATCATGTCACTCGTTTCTTTTTACTTTTTTATTATGGTTACCAGGAAATTTAAAACGCCACATGTGGCTCCTAATCTGTTTCTATTGGATGGTATTGGTCTAGGGTCTTGCACACCCTTCTGAGGACTTTGGCTTTTATTCCAATTGAAATGGGGATCCCTTGGAGAGCTTAGAGCAGAGGAGTGACAGGTCTGGCTTTTTACAAAAGGATCACTCTGGTTGCTGTACTGAGATTAAATTGCAGGGGGTCACTCATGGAAGCGGGAGCCCCTTCAGGAGGCCATGGCAGTGATTCAGGGGAGATAATGGTGGCTTAGTCTAGGGGGGTAGCGGTGGAGGCGGTGAGATGTTGTTGGAGTGAGATGTTGTTGGAATCGGATGTATTTTGAAGGTAGTGCCTACAGGAGCGCCTGCAGGATTAGACATGGGATGTGAGAGAACGGAAGGAACCAAAGGTGCATGCAGTGATTTGGGCCTGAGGAGCTGGCCATTGCCTGAGGGAGGAAGACCGTGGGCAGAGCAGTGGACTGTCAGGATGTCAATTTGGGTGTCAATTACAGTCATGTGGAGATGCTGAGCCAACAGCTGGGTGTTAGAGGACAGTGCCCAGGGGAGAAATTTGGGAACTGTAATATCTGAGTGGTCTTTAAAGTCAGGAGACTGGAGGAGCTCACCACGGGAGTGAAATAATATTGAGAAGAAGGCTAAGGACTGAATTTAAGAATATGAGGTTGGGGAGAAAAGGTGGAATCAGCAAAGGACTATGAACGGAGGAGGCAGATGGTGGTGACCTGGAACCAAGGAAGAATGTGTTTCCAGGAGAAGCAAGAAGTCAGCATGTCCAGTGCTTCTATAGACAGAGTTAGGATGAGGATGGAGAGCTGACCATTGGGTTTAGATGATGTGGAGGTCAGGAGTTTTTTGGAATAGTCTGAGCAAAAGCCTGATAGCAGTGGGTTTGCCCGAGAATGGCAGGAAAGACTTTGAAGACAGCGAGCATGGAAAACTCCAGGAATTTTACTGGGAAAGGGAGGAGAGAGATGAGGCCATAGCTGACAGGTACTTGGGGCCAGAGAGGGATTCTAATTAATGATGGGGTAGATAACAGCAGGTTTGGGTGCTCGTGAGAATAACACAATAGAGAGAGGAAAACTGATGACGTGGGGTAAAGGTGGACCATTGCTGGAGTCAGGTTCCCATGGAGATGAGAGGGGATTCCAACCAGGGCACGGGCAGCCTTGCCTGTAGGAGCCACGGCAGTTCCCCTTCACTAACAAGTAGGAAAGCCAACTGTAAGGGTGTGGATGCAGGTGGGGACGTCACGGAGGGTCTCTTCCAGCTGCTTCATTTGCTCAGAGAAGTGGGAGGCAAACCCACCAGCTGGGAGAGGCTTTGGAGGTCTTGCAGAGTGAATTCAAAGTGTAAAATAGGTGTCCAGGAGAGAGTGAGAGAGAAAGCACTGGGGAAATAGGGGCTGATTAAAGTCCCCCCCCACCCCGACACCTTGGTACTTTTCGGAAGTGGGTTTAAAGTGAGAGCAGTGGGCATGGTGGTGTGTTTTCTCTAGCCACTTTTCACAGCAAAGGGCCAGGAGTACAGTAAGCCCGGGGCTGTGGCACCTGCCAAGGTGTGAGCGTGCCCTCAAGGGAGCGAGCCTAATGACTGACCACAGACTTGACTCGTTCAAACAAATATTTGCCGAATGGCCGCTGTCATCACATCAGTAAGGTAATAAAACTGCTTTTGCGCTCAGCTTACGTTGTGGTCCTGTTGCCATATCAACCGCCTCTCTGGTGACGCTGCGTGCTCTTGCACTGCATCCCCGTGGCCGTGGCAGGAACTGCGGCTACTGAGGCACCAGATGAGACAGGGCTGCCGCCTCCTGGCCAGTTTCTGCTACTGCAGATACGCCAGGACCACATCTACAGCTAGCTTCTCACTGCCCTGGGCTGGTGAGCGGTAAAAACAAGGACCCGACCAAAGGCTAGTGCTGGGCACCCAGGACCTCTGCTTTTCCCCACCCCTCCGTCTTCCATTCTCATTCTCAGTAAGGAGCAACGAAATCCCTACTAAAGGACGCTCCTTTCCTGGGAAGGTTTCCACCTTAGCAGACAACTTTAAGTATCCAAAAGCCCTCAAGAACTATGGAAATGAAACAGTCATTGAATTTCAAGCATCTGTGGAAAATCAATGCAGGAAATATATGAGATGCAAAAGTCTGCCTTGTGGCTACTCGTCCACATACTACCATATAGATGGTATATTAGCATTTTTGTCCTCTTTGACTTTGGTTTCACTCTCTGGTTAGTAGGTTTTGCTGATTTCACTTTCCTACTTGTTATTAATTTTTCATTTCACTGTTATAGTTACAATTTCTCAACTATACTTCAATAAGAAATAAAATAAAAGAAAGATAAAAAAGAGTTCACTGTCATGGAAAACCATCACATAAAATATTAAGATTAGAAGGACCTTAAGATGTTGTCTAGCTTATATTTCGGTGCCTCACAGTGAAATTGTACTCAGGAAGTGACTTCAAATGCTCATCACAGCTATGGACAGGCAGTGTGGACAAAGGGACAGGGTTGAAGCTGGTGTTGTTAGACCACTGGTGGGGTCGCTGGTACCCCACCTGGTGATGAGCTAATGGCTGAAGTTCTCACCTTCTTCATCTATAAAATTGCACAAATAATCACCCTGCCCATCTTGTAAGATGGTTGTAAAATCACATGTTGTAATTCAGATCGAAATAGTTCATTAATGGCGTACTGCATTTGTATTCAAAGATAAGTTTATGGAATTTGCCAGGAATTTTGCTACACGTTATGTGGAATGTGCAGTACCTTCAGTCCTTCTCTAAATTCAGAACATTCCCTGATCTTATGAAACTTACAATTCAGTAATATCTCTTTAGAGAAGAGGGGAAAACAACAAAGACAAAAATCTTACTTTTTTTTTTGAACACTGGAATTTGCTTCTCGAATTTGAAATAACTCAGTGCATACTTCTCTGATCCACGTCCACTGCCATTAGCTCTATTTTGCTTTTTTCTTGGCTGATGCATTTTCTCTACCCTTTAAATGAAGGCTTAAAAAGCTTAAATGCTGTGGAAACATCCCAAATGTCCATCAGCGGATGGATAAGCAAAATGCGGTATGTACATACAATAGACTATTATTCAGCTTTAAAAAGAAATAAAATTCTGAAACATGCTACAACATAGATGAACCTTGAGGATTTTATTCTAAGTGAAATAAGCCAGAGAGAAAAAGACAAATACTGTATGATTTCACTCATATGAGATACCCAGTCAAATTCATAGAGATGGAAGGTAGAATGGTGTTTGCCAGGACCTGGAGGGAAAGGGAAGTTATTATTTAATTGGTATAGACTGTCAGTTTTGCAAAATGAAAAGAGGTTTGGAGATGGATGGTGGTGATGGATGCGCAACAGTGTGAATGTACTTAATGCCACTGAACTGCACATTTAAAAATGGTTAAAATGGTAAATGTTATGCTGTGTATATTTTACAACAATTTTTTTAATGGGAAAAATAAAGCAGCCTAAGTGCATTGTAACTGTGTAAATCCAGTAGCATGCCCGGAATTGAAAACAGCTGTGCATACTTTTCTAGTCTTACACATCTGTCACAAACAATAAGCATTCCATACACCTGTGGGGCTTGTTGAATTGCCCTGGATTTCTGCATATCAACTTTCAAGTGACTTCAATGAATTTTTCTCAAGGTTGAGCTTTCTGGATGAAGTTCGAAGGCATTTTAAGAAAGATGACTGAAATAGCTTTCAATAAATACTAAGTTTCAAGTATTACATTAGAGAAAAAGGAAGAATTACAGGGAGTCACTTTCAAAATGAGTCCATTTCAGCCGAATAGTGTTTCCAGCCCTCTGAATGACTGGGATTGCTGGTAAATGTCAGCCCTTCCATTAGCAGGGACCTTGGGCAATCATCTGGTCCAGCCCGTGCCTTCCGGCAGGTAAGATATCATCATCCCATTTTGCAGATGTGGCAATCCTTGTGCCCAGAGAGGCAAAGAAACTTGTGTCAAGTCACACAGAAAGCGGAGGAGTGGTGTCCAGAACTCGGGGCTCTCGCCTCCCAGAACCTGTGCTTATTTCTGCTGCATCATGCTCTGGTTTACGTAACTTCTCTGAGTCTCTGTTTTCCCACCACATTCTAGAGTGAAAATGTATCCGTTCTAATTATTGTGTAAAAATTCTTTGGGTGTCCCAGGCTGTTGCTTATCTGGGAAAAGGTGGGTGGTTATCTGGAATCAAGTTCTGGATTCAGAGTCTAAAGACAAGAATCTGAGCCTGTGATCTTGGTTGAATTGGTTAACCTCTATGAATCTGACTATCTGTTTAAAAATATGTCAATTCAAAGTGTTTTTGAAAGAGTCAAGTGAGGCTTGTTAGTGCATGTATTCTGTATAGTATAAAGAAAAGTTTTCAAAAAGTAGTCCATGAAGACTTGGGGGTTCCCCAGACCCTTTCAGAAGGGTTCCAAGAGCAAAACTATTTTCATGATAATACTAAGCTGTTACTTGCCTATCTTCACTGCAAATTTCTCACAGGTATGCAGTGGGGTTCCCAGAGGTTACATGGCAGGTGGTTTTGTAACAGATTGAATGCAGGAGCAGAAATGAGGTGTCCAGCGGTCTTCTATTAGGTTAGATAGTAAAAAAAAAAATAGGCAGAAATGTTAAACAATGTGACTTCTCAATTTTTTGTTTTGAATATAGTTATTTTCATTAAAATGTTATTTATGTTAAAATGTAATGGGTTATTACTATTATTTTAGATGAATTAATAAACATTTCAAAATTTTTTCAGTTCTAATTTCTAATATGGTAATATTGACAGATATAACCAAATACACAAAAGCTCTTTTAGGGTCTCAATTTTTCAGAGTGAAAACTGTCCTGAGAGCCAAAAGTCTGAGAACTCCTGCTATAAAGTACTGTACAAATAGTAGATATTTTTACTTTATATCATTGACCTTTAAAGAAAAAAAGTATCACATGATTTAAAAAAAAAGGATGCATGCCTCTTATGGAAAAGTTAGAGAATTATAGATAAATAGAAAGAAGGAAATAAACAGTATCAATAATCCTATAACACAAAGAACAACTGTTACCATTTTTGTTGCACTTTTCTCACTATTCTCTCATTGTAAATATCTAGCCTGTGATCTTTACAGGCTTCGTCAGTCTTCAGAGTTTAAATTGGGGTGGCACGGGGAGTTTGGGGCGGTTATTCGCTGGCCCTCGGACCACCAGCAGGATCTCGGCTCCGCCCCAGTCATCTCTGGTTGTTTCATCGGGTGGTGTCTCGTGTTTGCTCATCACTGAGTCTTTGGTTACAACACGTCCATCTTTTCCTTCCTCTTCTGCTTTGCCACTTCGGAGCTGGGACTGCTAAGGTCTGCACAGCCCGCCGCCTCCTGCGGGTCAAGCATCTCCATCTCCGCGGGGCGTACCCCCACTCCCCCATCCCCCCCATCCCCCCCACCACCCCAGTGCAATGGGCGGGAGCTCCGGGGCTACGGAAGTGGTGGGTGCTGGGTCTGCTGGAATCGGTCCTGGGTGCCGAAAAGCCTGGCTGTGGGCAGGGCCTCCCTCCTTGAGCGGTATTTTGCCCGACGGGCGCTGATGTTGTGCAGTTTTACCGAAAGCATCTTCTTCCTCATCATCTCCCTTCGATTCTTGCCCACTTTCTAGTCCTGAGCTAGGAGCCCCGTGGAGGGCTAGACACGGGGCAGTTTGCACACTGAGCTCAGAAGAATATCGCCAGAAAGAGCCTCCCCCTGACGGCCAAGTTGCAGAACTTTAGGACTTGGTACTTTACAGCAGCAGTTCTCGAACTTTTGGGTCTCAGGACCAATTTTCACTCTTAAAAATTGAGACCCTCAAAGAGTTTATGTGTATGTGGTTATATTTGTCAATATTTACCATATTAGAAATTGGAGTTGAAAAATATTTTTAATATTTATTAATTAATCTAAAATAACAGTAACAACTTATTACATTTTAACAAATAATATTATTATGAAAAATAACCATAACACCATATTTTTATGAACTATAAAAAATTTTTATGAAAAAAATTGGGTACCTCCCTCTTTCATAGAAATGGTGGGATCATATTCCTGCTCCATTTGATCTGTGGTTCTTAAGTTTTTCTTTTAAAATGTTGGTGTTGATTTTCTAATTTGCAAAAATGTTTACGAAACAGCATAGTTTTCTCAGTCCTGCCAGTGCCCACATTGTTATCAACCTGTAGGACATCCCATTTCTTGCCTTTGAGCACAAAATTAAAGGACAGCAAAATATTTGCTAGAAATTGGAGACAATCTACCACTATGAATTTGAGAACTTGTTTTTGATTTTTTTCCATTTTTGGGGGGTTGACACTTGGGTTTGTGCTTGTGATTTTGATATTACATACACGTATGTTAGTCATCATTTCTATTGGCAAAACAGTTCTCAAGTTTTAATATTTTAAAATTTCACAATATTTTCCAAAATCACCATGACAGCCAGGGGCTTTCCCACCTGAACCACTGACAATGGATCTCAACATCAGACCATGTTTGTCTTGTCTGCCCAGAGATTTGGAAAGAGAATGCTAAGTCAGCCTCTTCTTTCTCAGAACAGATACAGCTCAGAATCCACTTTAAAATGACGCAGGTTCTCTATAGAACTGAGATATTTAGACAAAACTTGGAGACGCTCCATGTGAGAATCACAAATGGCTTAAAATTTGAGAAACCCTAAAGGAAAAATCCAAAGTTCTCTTTTACATAGCACAGCAAAGCGATCTCTGAGAGGTCCCTTGGTTACTTGCTTTAAAGCTGCCTGTGCTACCTAAATGTCTCATTGGGTGAACGGTGGCTGTTCCCTGGGTCCTGCACATTGACTCAGGTGAGACATTAACAAGTATTTTCTGATTTTAAGGGGTATCAGACAAGTGCCTTAGGGTGCCCACCTTTAGAAGCATAAATAAAAGGGACAGTGCTTTATTTTGAAGTCTGGGCTAATTTCAGGCTTACTTAGATGGGAGATGTGTTAGTATATCTCTAACAGGTGCAAGCTGAAGCTGCTCACCTTTAAGGGGTGAGAGTGTAGATGGTCTTTGGGGATCACGTGATTGGGAAGGAGAGGTTAGGGCTGGCCTTGGGCTTGCCTGCATCCAGGTTTCTCTCCTTCCTCTCCCTTTGTCTGTCTCTCCCCTCTGCTTTTCGCTCCCTTGTTGGTTTCATCTCTCAGATCTGTCATGTGGCTGCAGAGGTGACCACAGCAGCTCTGAGGTCAGGCTTACAATTTGGCATCTGAAATGAAAGAGCAATACCTCCACCTCTGATTTGGAAAATTCCAGGGAAGAACTGTGTAGGTCAGACTGGGTCCCATGCCAGAAGGGACAGAAAATTCTGATAAACAGCCTTGGGGGAGGAAAGAAATATTCTGGAAAATGGTGAGGTAAGGAAGCAAGAGAATCTTGATGCCAGAAGGGACTGGTATGTCAGACAGACTTACTCTATCAGGAAGGGAATGCCTTTTAACGTCATTCTTCTCTCGTTGATATTTCTTCTTTGACCAAGGTCAGTTTGCTGATGCCAAGAGATTGGTTACTTCACAATCTTCTAAAGATCAAGTTACTTAACCTTCCTGTGCCTGTTTCCTCATACTAATATGGCTTAATAATACTATATCTCATGAGGATTAGAGAATAGCATCTACCTCACAGGGATGCTCTAAGGACCAAGTGCTTAGCATGGCACCTGACACATAGTAAGTGTTTGGTCAAGGAAAGCTTTCGTAATTACCATTGTTATTAATAACAATGACAGAGATCCAATTAGGAGAATTTGGGCAAGAATGTAGGGCGTGGCCTTAAGAGAGCAGAAGTGCCATCACCTGTCTGGGACGTACGGTCAGAGCTCAACCAGAGTGTGAAGACGGAGCACCTTAGATCCCCCCGTGTCAGAGTGGGGTTTGTTCTTGGGACAAGGATGGATCTGCTGCTGAGGCTGGGATTCCAGCAGATTCTTCTGTAAAGAGAAGAAGAGTGGAAGATACCAACCTCACCTTGAAGGAAATAGCAGCTTAGCAGGGAACTAGGACTAACAGGCATGCACAGTTAAAGCAACAGTACGTACAGTCGTATTACAATCATGCAAAGTAAGACCTGCATTTGGTGAGGTATGTAGGAAAACAAGAGCATGAAAGGAGTGACCGAAATGTTACCTGTGGGAATCTCTAGGAGATGGAAACATGCGTTGTTGTTGTTGTTGTTGTTTAAGATTATGAATTTAGGGCTTCCCTGGTGGCGCAGTGGTTGAGAGTCTGCCTGCCGATGCAGGGGACACGGGTTCATGCCCCGGTTCGGGAAGATCCCACATGCCATGGAGCGGCTGGGCCCGTGAGCCATGGCCGCTGAGCCTGCGCATCCGGAGCCTGTGCTCCGCAACAGGAGAGGCCACAACAGTGAGAGGTCCGTGTACTGCAAAAAAAAAAAAAAAGTTATGAATTTATTTTGTAATTAAGAAAAAAAAAGTGCTAGTTTTAAGTGATGTAAGACAGCTTATAACTCAGAGTTCTGGAACACCACTGAAGTGAGAAATCCTGTGCTCTAGACTAACATGGGACATAAGGGGTGACATTTTGGGGACTCCTGAAGGATGGAGGGGGTATAAATGTATGGAGGGGAGAAGACAACTCTGGAGAGGAGCCCTGAGCAAGTGGATAATCATGGCAGGTTCAATTATCACCTTATTTCCTCACAGCTCCACGTCCACTCTTTGCCCTGCTTCCTGATTCTGGAGCTGGACCCTATGGACATTTCTCTTTGGCCAGCTGGCACAACGTCAGGCTCTGTCCTGCTACCATTGTTCAGGGTGTGGAGAAAGATCTGACCAAGGAGGGCCTACAAAGAGCAGACTGAGATTAGCCAGAAAAAGCACAAGAAAATCATTCAGGGTCTTCACCTCCAGATGGAGGAGTTCACTCGTGAACTGAAAGCTTAGTGGGACATCTTCCCAACATTGCAAAGGTCTCCCAGGGCCTAACACAGCCGGTGAGGCTTCCCCAGCATCTTGTCTCCCAGTGTGCTCATTCCTCCTTCTGATGGTCTGGACCTTCCTACAGGTACCAACTTCTCATCAGGCTGAGCACACACTTGTCATACCACTTTACCTTTGCCCATGGTGTTGCCACTACCTAGAGCAACCTCTTTTACACCTTGATGCCTTGACTATTTGTCCTTCAAAAGGCTGATCAGGCATCCTATTGGTGTAAAAAGTTTCCCCTGAGTCTCTTCCCTCCAGCTTAAAACCTTCCCCCTGTACATCCTTCTAGACTACCTCTATGCCATGCATCATGTTATCTTAGGCTGATTCAGTGTCTGCTCATCTTTTCCACCACTGAACTTCTTCATGGCTTTAATGATCCCCTGTATCTCCAGAGACTAGCAGACTGCCTGGAACATGGCAGGTGAACTGTGCCCCGACTGCTGAGAATGTCTTTTGAAGGCAGGATTATATTATTCTGGGAGATTAGAACACTCAGAATTAGTGGGGCATCATTGTTAGGGGCAGGACAGCATTTTAGTGCTTCTGGTTTGGGAGATCTTGGTTAACCAATATCTATTCCAATAAATTCCATCACTGTCACGTTTCTCTCTGTCTGTCTCCTCTCTCTAGTACACATGCAGAGGTAGATGGTGGAGGAATTAGAATCTACCGTTAATCAGTCTGCCTTGGGCTCAAACTTTGAAATTACAAGAAGGAAAACATCTGGACTTCCTCATGAGAATCTTTGCAATGTCCATTTCTGTTAAAATGCCTTTTGACATAAACAAGGGGAAAGTTCATAGGCGTACTATAGAATATTCATCACATTGCTGGCATTCTGCAAAGAATTGGGCTGGTTAAGTGGCTCCTAGGTCACTCTTACCTATCCCAAGCTGAGAGCATCTAGATTTTGATTGGATTATTGCCAGAGCTCATTAGCATAGTGTACCTTGACCTGGATTAGGGAACAGCAGCTTCTGCATAGAAAATGACCAGAGCTTGCTGGGACCTGAACCAGAGATGAGATTTTTATGACACAGTTTTGTCTACATCTCCATAAGAAGTCAGAGGTAAGGAAACCATTACAAAGTTTCAGTTGTAAGATTAAAAAAAAATGGGGAAGTAATATACAGCATAGGGAATATAGTCAATAATATTGTAATAACTTCATATGGTGACAGATGGTAACTTATGATGATCACTTTGGGATGTCTACAAATATCGAATCACTACGTTGTACACCTAAAAGTAATATTGTAAATCAATTATACATCAATTAAAAAAAAAGGTAAAGAAGCCAGAAATCCTGAGGAGAGACAAATGTAAGGGATGTGATAATGGCCACCTCATTTCTACAGGGTTTCATTTGTTCTGGTCGGTTTTCTGTAGAGATAATGAAACTTGAACCAGTTTCAAGCTTGGCCCAAGTTGCTTTGAAAAAAGAAAGTCTTGACAAATGGAGTTTTTTAATCCTAGAGGAAAACTGAATTGGCTTGTTTATGTTTTAAAGGCTGAAAACCATCTTTTCTTCTCTCCTGTGTTTTGGTCTTAACTTTCAGAGAAATATTAAGTTCATGTTCATTCATTTGTCAAGAATTTATATCAGAAAAAAATCGAAAAAGTAATGTAGTTTTTCTGCAGCAGGATTTTTGATTCCCCTTCCCTTAATTTAAAAACAAAAGAATTATATCTATTTACATTGCCTAGGCTTAAAACAACGTCTTTGATTTTTTGAAATGTGAATCTTGTTATTCAAGGTTTTGTAAAAAGGTCAGCCTGTTCCAGTTAGCTGTAACAAAGTTTAGACCATCCAAGTTACTGTTGTTAATGTTAAAAAGTACATAAAACCGTTGCTATCACATTTATCCTTGATATTTGTGTCTAATATACTTGTTTAAGTCTGAATTAAAGTCAGTCTATGGCATCATTTCTTCAGTAACTTGGTGTTTATTTGCCAAACATAGAATTTGATTTAAAACTCAATGGGGATTTAATCTTGCACATCAGTGTTTGAACTGGGGGGCAGGGGTTTCATCTTTTTGAGTCTTGGACCACTAAGTTGTAGGTGAGTGTGGGTAGGTGCATTAGGGAAGGAAGAGACTCCTATTAGATTGTTATTTAGTGGCCAAGAACTTCATTTACATGTTCAGGTCAACAGTCTTCTATATCCATACACTTGCCCTCAGTACATCTCAGTGAGTGACAAGTATTAATTAGGGTTACATAAAGCTAAGTAACTGAGGAACAGAGTGCATGGGACTTCCTAAGGTTGAGACTATTAAACTAACTTGTGGTTTGAGTGACTGTTAAGTAGTTCTATGTAACATCATTATGGCCCTTGTTTTTTACTACTTTATTTATTTATTTATTTATTTATTTTTGCGGTACGCGGGCCTCTCACTGTTGTGGCCTCTCCCGTTGTGGAGCGCAGGCTCCGGATGCACAGGCTCAGCGGCCATGGCTCACAGGCCCAGCCGCTCCGCGGCATGTGGGATCTTCCCGGACCGGGGCACGAACCCGTGTCCCCTGCATCAGCAGGCGGACTCTCAACCACTGCGCCACCAGGGAAGCCCATGGCCCTTGTTTTTACTAGCGCACCAGCGAATGGAAATGTCACACATGTAAATGCGTTTTATTCATATTCTGCTAACAAGCACATTTCATCTCAAAATGATTGTCTTTTTTTTCCTCAGAGTTGAACACTTTAAATTTCTTTCCTTCTTTTTTTCTTTTCTTTTCTTTTTTTTCTTTTTCTTTTCTTTCTTTCTTTCTTTCTTTTTTTTTTTTTGGTTGGGGGTATATCCCCTTTAACCAATTATAACTAGAAACTAGTATTTCTCATGGGGGAAAAAAACACAGTTTGCACAAACATTTTTGAACATCTATTGTTTATACAATACAATTTAATCAGAGTAAAGTCAGACAGAATTTTCTTGTAGGGGGCAGGGAAGAGTGAGATTGCTAAAGATAAAGCCAGAAAGTCTTGAAGGGTGCTTTGTATTAAACAAAGTTGAGAAACACTATTTTAGAGCAATAGTTCTCAAACAGTTTTGACCCCCAGGGGACATTTGGCAATGTCTGGAGATATTTTTTAACAAGGAGGGGTGGGTTGCTACTGACACCTAATGGGCAGAGACCAAGGATGCTGCTGAATATCCTACAATGCACAAGGTAACCTCCACAACAGAGCGTTACCAGGTTTGAAATGTCAATATCACCAAGGTTTTAGAGGAGTCTAATTATCATTTGATAATATTTGAAGATATAAAATACATACTGGATTGTTCATCTCTATGGAAATTTAGATTTTAAAAAAGACTTCTAGACACATCTGGTTGTGATGTGCCCCTCTTGTAACACACCCCAGGTTAGCTAATTTATGAAGGTGTATCCATGGAAACAACTCTAAGCCAGCTATCCCTCCTGCCCCAACAAAGGTACATGGAGGATAAGCTTTTAACCATTGGCTACAGGTGACAACGGTCCTTACTAAGGCCTTCCTGCTTGGGGCTAGCAATGAGGAAGGAAGCCTAAATCTGAGAGTGAATGTGATGATCTTCTTTTGATCTCCCATGGTCAAGCTTTATTTCAGCAAGGTCACTAATGGCTCCTACATTTTGTTTTTGTTTGTATGTTGGTGCTTGCCAAAATATCAATGAAACAGGCTTTTCTGGCAGACGAGCACTGATTTTTGTCACTTTAATGGTCAGTGTTACTGTCATTTATTTTTTAGTGTCAGAAGACAGTCTACTAGTCTAAAAACTGCCTGGGTGGACTAATCCAACTGTGTTAAGAGCCTTTGAGAACAAAATTCTCAAGCACTCCTGAGGGCAGTTGGATAGACGGAAACCTGTGGGCGACCCGACTTTATCATGGAACTTGAGAACGTTGATTCTGAGGACAAAGAGACGTTAAGCTGGGATATTAATGATATGAAACTGCCACAGGTATGTACTTGCTTTAACACCGCCTTCAGCATTTGGTTGTGAAGTCTTGACCGGTAACTTGCTAAGACCTGAAAGGAACTTGATGAGGGTCCCAGCTGGGTAAACACCTCTCCTCCAGAGCTTCAGCTGGACATCTGACTGAGGACTTTTAAGAGGAGGTGCTAAGATCTATGAATTGAGCAACACCTTACCAACCAGACTCACCCGGTTACAGACTGAAGCAAAGAAAATGTTACTTCCCTTCTCTTTCAAAGTTGGCTTGGGGGCTTCCCTGGTGGCGCGGTGGTTGAGAGTCCTCCTGCCAATGCAGGACACACGGGTTCAAGCCCTGGTCTGGGAGGATCCCACATGCCATGGAGCAGCTGGCCCCATGAGCCACAATTACTGAGCCTGTGCGTCTGGAGCCTGTGCTCTGCAACAAGAGAGGCCGCGATAGTGAGAGGCCCGCGTACCGCGATGAGGAGTGGCCCCCACTTGCCACAACTAGAGAAAGCCCTCGCACAGAAACAAAGACCCAACACAGCCATAAATAAATAAAATTAAAAAAAAAAAGTTGGCTTGGCTCAGATGGCACCCGCCTGCCAGCTAGTAAAATAAAATCCACGCTAATGTGTTTGTCCATAGATCGACTCTCTGTAATGCACAAGCTCCCATACTACCTTATTTGCTATAGTCATGGGTTTAACCTAAATCTGTCACTGGAATGTCCCAGTGAGAGTGCTCTTCTAGAACTTTTGTAACTAGTACACAGTCCACAGACATGGGGCTCCTCTCCAACTACAGAGTGACTTTCATTTCATGTTTTCTTCGCTTTATCTTTGGCAATTGCCTTTTTTTTTTTTTTTTTTTTTTTTTTTTTTTTTTTTTTTGGCTGCCTCGGATCTTAGGTGCGGCTCATGGGCTTTTCGTTGTGGTGCGAGGGCTTCTCTCTAGTTGTGGCATGTGGGTTTTCTCTAAGTTGTGGTGTGAGGGCTCCAGAGCATGTGGGCTCTATAGTTTGCGGTATGCAGGCTCTCTAGTTGAGGCTCGCGAGCTCAGTAGTTGTGGTGCGCGGGCTTAGTTGCCCCAAGACATGTGGGATCTTAGTTCCCTGACCAAGGATTGAACCCACAACCCCTGCATTGGAAGGCAGATTCCTTACCACTGGACCACCTGGGAAGTCCCAGCAATTGACATTTTAAACTCTTAATTTGGTGGAAAACATTAGTTGTTTTAATTTTTTTTGTTGTTGTTGTTGCCACGCCACATGGTATGTGGGGTCTTAGTTCTCTGACCAGGGATTGAACCTGTGCCCCCTGCCATGGAAGCTCAGTCTTAACTGCTGGACCACCAGGGAAGTCCCCGAAGTGTTTCTTTTGTTTCTTTTTATGTTTACCCTTAAATCTCCTCCCGTATTATCTCTGGGTAGGTCTTAGAAAAGCTGGGAAGCACCAAGTATGCCCTACTTTCCATCCATTTAAGGATGGTTCAATACACCACAGCTAAATCATGCAAATATCTATTTTAAGGATTTATCTTTGTAGTTGCTTGTAATTGGTTTACAATAGTTGTAGCTGTTTTAGAGGAAACTTTAAGGTTAATTTTAATTACTCCTGGCTCAGGGACCCATATTCCTAATTCATGATTGCAGCTCTCAAATAGAGAAGATGGGCATCCTCAAAAACAAGAGTTGAAGGAAGCAGGTACATAGATGATTTTGCAAAGTCACATCGTAGAGCAGGAGCTTTAATGGGGTCTACGAATCCTCTGAACTGGCGGGCAACACTGTACTAACGTTTATTTTTTCTGGGACAGAGGATTCATATCATTCATCAAATCTGTAGACAAAAGGAAGAAACACTTCCCTGGAGGGGATCTCAGGGCTCATAAAAGTTCATGTTCCAACATGAATTTTCCAAAACTCAAGCATTCTCAGCTATCCAAGACATTAAAATGAGACATTTACAGTAAAAATACACATTCAATTTTGGAAGTGTATCATTTTTAGTTCGTAGAAAAAGTTTGATTGTTCGTGGAAATAGGTAAGTGCCCTTCAATTTGTTAAATATGCCCAGGAAATGATTAAAAGAGCAAAATAGGGGGCTGCCCTGGTGGCGCAGTGGTTGAGAGTCCGCCTACCGATGCAGGGGACGCGGGTTCGTGCCCCGGTCCGGGAGGATCCCACATGCTGTGGAGTGGCTGGGCCCGTGAGCCATGGCCGCTGGGCCGGCGTGTCTGGAGCCTGTGCTCCACAACGGGAGGGGCCATAGCAGTGGGAGGCCCACGTAGTGCAAAAAAAAAAAAAAAAAGAGCAAAATATTCCTTAGTATTTTCTGAGCAGAGTCAACACCATCCTTGTCTGGGTTTATGCTGGCTTTGGAATCGTATCAAGACCTAGTTGAGGTGAAAAATAAAAGGTCTTGGAAGGATTTCCAAGCACAGTAGATTTTATACTTCAAGAGTGTTTCTGAAGGCAGAGTGGTGTATGGTGAGAAGAACAGGGCTAGGAGACCAAGTCCTGGCTTTGAATTCCAGTCCTGCCTCTTTTTATTTGTAGAATTTCACAGGGTGGTTTAGCTTTTCTGAGGCTCCCTTTCCTCTTCTGATGATGAAGTGCTTGCACTATATAGTCTCTTACGGACCCTTTTAGTTCTAAGAGTCTAGGATTCGGTGAACTGAGATTTGGAAGACGGCCTGCACCCTAGAATGGGGGCCGGGTGCCAACCACAGGGCCTGGCACGTGTTAAACACAAACGACAAATACGAAATTCACGAATGATTGGCTCTATGGCTTATCTGTGTGACTCTAAACAAATCTATTTTCTTAAGTCTTCATTACTTCCTCTGTAAAATGAAAATAGTAATTCCTTAGATACCCTTCTTAAATGTCTAAGCTGTTTAGAACAAATGTGTTCCCAAAATGTGTTCTGTAGTGTGTAAGTTACAAGGAATTTTAATGGATGCTGTGAAGGAAGAAAAGGACTAAGTTCAATGAAGTTAAGCCAATTTTTTTTTTTTTTTTTTTTTTTTTGGCCACACCGTGCATCACGCAGGATCTTAGTTCTGACCAGGGATCGAACCCATGCCCCATGCAGTGGAAGCGTGGAGTCCTAATCACTGGACCGCCAGGGAAGTCCCTAAGCCAATTTCTCTACTGCAGACATGGTGCCTTTCTTACTGCACTGGCGGCTCTCTCAAGAGGAAGCTGTTGGCATTGTTGCCCTAACACAGTCTTGACTACAGAGCCCTTTTTTCATGGAGCCCCTTGGGTGATGAGTGTGCCTCAGACCATCTGTTTGAGCATTAAAACATATGTTTTAAAGGATTACATCTATAATAACATGCACTGGCTTATTACTATTATACATTTCCCCAATTTCATTCTCTTTCCCACCCATACAAAGAATTTGCAGTTTATTGTTCATATTTTTATATTCTTGCCAGGATTCCTGCGAATTCCTGTAGCTTGTAGACAAATTCCTTTCTTACTAATCCACCCACCTGCTTCAAGTTTTGAGATGGTTACCCGAGTGCTCACTGCATCTTTTGGTCCTGGGAACTCCATAGCCCTTTATACATCCCAGATAGATCAAGATCTATGGGTTAATTTTTGGCAACAGTGAACAATGACATCCTTATCAGGATAGCAGAGGTTTTTGAGTGACAGGGATGTGCAAGACACCATAGCAGGCTCAGGGATACAGGGGCCGTTAAGCTATGTTAACTTTCACAGAAGGGCTCATGATCTTCTGGACCAGTGGAGCAAGATCAGTGTCCAAACAGAGAATTGATGCCGTGTAGAAAAATGCCAGAGGCGCTGAAAGAGGACGTACGTAATTCAGCATGACTCAGGCATGGGGAGCAAGGCAGAACATCTGGCCAAAGGCTCTCTGGACAAGTACATTGTAAAAGGTGAGAGGATTAGGGCAGGTGAAGATAAGAAAATCCAGGCAGAGTAGAGCATTTTGAAGACTGTTCAAAGGCTACATATGGGGAAGCTGTGCACAGGCATTCAGCAAGGGGATCTGGGAGGCTACCGGCGTGAAAGGTGGTTTGGACGCAGGCTATCCTAAGATGATTCAGTTATTTTATTTTATTTTATTTTTTAAAAAAATTTTTAAAGCGTTCTTTTTAAAAAAAATTTTTTTAATTTATTTAATTATTTGGCTGTCCCAGGTCTTAGTTGTGGTGCACAGGATCTTCAATCTTTGTTGCGGCATACAAACTCTTAGATGCCACATGTGGGATATAGTTCCCTGATCAGGGATCGAACCTGGGCCCCCTGCATTGGGAGCACGGAGCCTTAGCCACTGGACCACCGGGGAAGTCCCGATTCAGTTTTTTTGTCTGTTTGTTTGTTTGTTTTCGGTACACGGGCCTCTCACTGTTGTGGCCTCTCCCGTTGCGGAGCACAGGCTCCGGACACGCAGGCTCAGCGGCCATGGCTCACGGGCCCAGACGCTCCGCGGCATGTGGGATCTTCCTGGACTGGGGCACGAACCTGTGTCCCCTGCATCGGCAGGCGGACTCTCAACCACTGCGCCACCAGGGAAGCCCCAGTTATTTTTTTAAAGGCAGTGGGAAGCCGTTAGGCTTGTTGAGCTGGAAAGCATCATGATCAGATCGAGGGCTTGGACGGTCTCTTGCCCTCACTACATCATCCCTCCCTGGATTTGTTTCATGTGCTCTTCTCCCTTCTTTAAGCTGCATGTATGTCTTCATAAATCTTCATCCGCTCATTTCTGATCCCTTGTCTAGCTTCTGGTTATTTTGATACCACTTCTCCTTTATCCAGCCTCCACGGAGTCAGCCCAGAACTGCAGGCACTTAACTTACTCAAAACCCTCATTGATAAAAGCCTCTTTATTCCAGACCAATGTAATACACCAATTTTGCTTTCCCTTCCTATTCCATTAAACTACATTTGCATATTAAAAGTTCAAATATAATTGCTTTAGGGTTTGCTTGGTCCAAGCAGCAAATGTCTGGGGTTGGGTTAGTCTTACCTTTATTAAAAATGTTCACTACATGGTTCATTACACGGATACTTCTTACTAATACTGATTATTAATACTTGGGAGCCATGAACCCCTAAGAAATTTATTTTTTTTTTCCTGGTTGAAAATCAGGAAGAAAACCAATTCCTTTTTCTCCTAAATAGTACCCACTGAGCAGGGAGATGGAAGCAGCCACTCTTCTCCCAGCATCTGCCAGGTTCTCTGAGCAGAAGCACAAGGTGTTCCAATAGCCCCACAGCAGACAAACACCCCGAATCATTCTGTTCATGAACATGAGCAGTTTCCAGATGAAACCCATGACCAAAGCCACACCAAGCCATTAACTCACACAATTCCAAGGTTTAAGTGTACTTTTTGCAGAGAAAACCTAAAACTATACATAGGCTAAACATAAATACAGGGCCACCTGCAGCTTGGAGAATGAACCCCAAAGAGGCCACGTCTCTGATGAGTTCATTCCTGGACCGTGATTTTAACCAGTACAATTTCCTTTGCCTCAATCTTAGGAGCAAAGGTGAATCTTTGAGCTTGTACTGTGAACTTGTGTGGATAAATGTAATCAGAACAAGCTAAGTGTAATCAGATGTGTCTTGGCGCTAGGGAGCTAAGGGGTAAACCAGATTCTGGATTTCTGGTCAATTATTATCTGACTGCATGATTAGGTCACTTTGTTGTTGGTCTGACGGGGACACTCGTGACTTTGTCCTCTTTGTCCAGCATTGTTCTTGATCTCAAGGTCATTTGAACTCTCTGGGACAGTTCCATGTATATGGACCCCGTGGTCATTGGGTCCCCCCACTTTTGGGACCAGAATTCTTCTGCTACCCTGTGCTTCTGGGGTCATGAGGTTGGTAACAGAGACTCTCCCTGGGTGCCCAGGAGGTCTCTTGCTTAGCTGGGTGGAGTTGGAAAGGAAAGGGAGAAAAGAAAAGAGGGGGTAACAGAGTTTGAAAGCTGGGGCACTCTGTTCCACCTTAGTGCTGTCTGAACAAATAAGGAACTTTTTCTCCTGCATCTTGACCATTTAACAAAGGTAGGAAATTGTAAGATTAGTCAAAGGAGTAATGCTTAACTCAAAAGCATTTTGTTGATGAATTTCTCCCTTTGAAAACACTTGGAGTTGGGTTTCCAGTTGACTCGGAGAGATAAGTTCCTGAAAAGTTGAAGGTAAATCAAAATGCTGGAGGAATTTTTTTTTCTGTATTCCATAAGTAACGTCTAATTTTTTCCTCTCTCTGGTTTGCTTAAACGTGTATCTGTTTGCTAGCCCGGTTTTATTTGGAAACATTTATTTACAAGGAATTAATAAGCTATTCTTTTTTTTTTTTTTTTTTTGCGGTACGCAGGCCTCTCACTGTTGTGGCCTCTCCCGTTGCGGAGCACAGGCTCCGGACACGCAGGCTCAGCAGCCATGGCTCACGGGCCCAGCCGCTCCGCAGCATGTGGGATCTTCCCAGACTGGGGCACGAACCCGTGTCCCCTGCATTGGCAGGCGGACTCTCAACCACTGCGCCACCAGGGAAGCCCAATAAGCTATTCTTATTAAAGAAAACCTGGCAGATCATTGCTTTACATTAGAATAGATTATATTCCAAGGGAAAAATCAAATTTAATATAATAACATGATAATGTAAATATTTTTGATACCTTATTTCAGAATTTTGATTTTAACTCATTAGTTTTATGTAATAGTGTATATTTAATTCTTAAGTTACCCTATTAAAACTTCAAGTAGTTAAATAAATTAGAATGAAGGGAGGATGAAGGGTGCTCTGGTTGCACAGGGCAGCGGTCCCCAACCCTTTTGGCACCAGGGGCCGGTTTTGTGGAAGACAATTTTTCCATGGACAGGGGTGGGGGATGGGGGGCAGGTGGGAGTGTGGGCATATGGTTCAGTTAGTAATGTAAGCGCTGGCGAGTGATGGGGAGTGGCAGATGAAGCTTTGCTCACTCGCCGGCCTCTCACCTCGTCCTGTGCGGCCCGGTTCCTAACAGGCCAAGGACCAGTACCGGTTCACGGCCTGGGGGTTGGGGACCCCTAGCATCGAGTTTCAAAGATTTTGAGTGAGTTAGAGGATTAAGTCTCTTAGGGAAAGAAACTACATACATAAGGCCCAGAAATATTCATTAAACCCCCAATGACATTACCCATGAGATTATAAAATATAAATTTGTTATATTTACACGTTGGAGACCTTAAGAATATTCCCTTTAAATTATAAACTTCTTAACCAAGAGGAAAAACAAAGAGTTACTCATGAAAAGTTAGAAATTAAAATAAACAGAAGATCTGAAAAGAAAAAAATGTTTTGTGGGGATTTGCTAAACAAGATTAAGAAATAATTATTCTTCCTTTGAAAATTTTACTCTCTAGTGCCTTAAATTTGGGAGCTTTTCAGAGTTCCTTATCATTCATTGACACCTGGGTTCCTTTGCATCACTGGAATCTGGGTTTTCTCATAACTGCAATGTCAAAAAATGTCAAAAATCTCACTAAGCATCCAGGTCAAAAGACTGGTCATAAATAAATAGCCAAGAGAATATCTTGATGTAAATACACTTACTCCTAAGTAATTTTCTTGAGGTCATACTTTGTCAATCTTATTACTGCATTATTAATGGAACTGGAAAACTAAGGTACCAGTGGAGGAGCTGTTGAAAAAAAAAGCTTAACAGACCTTGGAATGTAGAATGTTTTGTGGGCTTTAAAACAAACCTCCACAATGCTAAAATAATCAAAAACACAGAATGTGTTCTCCCACTACAATGGATGCAAACTAGAAATTAATAGCAAAAGGCAACAGGAAAATCTGTAGATACATGGAAACTAAACAATATATTTCTAAATAATCCATCAAAGAGGAAACCTCAGAGGGAGATCAAAATATACATTAACCTGAGAGAGAGAAAAAAGACAGTAGAGCTCATTTCTTCCTCCACAGGCAGGGAGTGCTTGCTTTAACTGGAGTGTTTGAGCCGCTCTCACAGACACTGTCGTTCCTCCTGGTTGGTGGAATTTATGCCACTGACCAGCCTGAAGGGACCCCTCACCTTTAAAACATGAAAATCTCAGCTTTCCTTCAAGTCCATCTCACCCTTTTCTCTGCTGCCCTGACAACTGTGCTTTGTATTTGAAGAATTCAAATCCTCAGTCCAAATTGCTAAAGGTCCATATTTTAACATTTTAACCGACATTTTTATTCTTTCAGAAGATAAAATATTATGTTTTCTGTGGCATTTCTGTGGCAGAAGACAAGAGAGCACTATTTAGAGCTTTAGGTCAGAAGGAAGAGAAGAGAAGGGGGTGGAGGAAGGAGACAGGGCTGCCTGCGGGGTTGCCTGAGGTCTTCTCCTCACCCCGGGCATTGAGTCTTGTCCAGCTCAGAATTACCAGGGAAGTCGGGGAGAGAGGGAAAGAACTGGAAAAAACAGCTCATTCAGCATCTTGGCCTGGCCAGGCCTCTTTCCTAGACACTCAACTGTAATTGCCCAATGGACCAGAGGGGACTCCTCCGGACGCCATCTCCCTTCTTCCTGCCCTTTTCGAGCAGCATTCCCTTCCCAAGCCACAGGGCAGCACCGGAGGGGCATTGTCACTGCTCTGAGAAAGAAGGTCACTAACAAGATCTGCACCAATTAAGCTTTTGTTTTATAGGGGCTTGGACTCCTGTCTTGCATTTGGCTTAACAAGGTTTAGAGCATGAAGTGACCTCTCTGGGGGTCATCTCTGTCCTAAAAGCTGGTGGCCCTCACAATCATACTGGCTGGTGTGTGTGGCCCCAGATCTGACAGAGTAACAGCTAACACTGATGTGGAACTTGCTGTGTGCCAGGCACTGGTTTTATTTTGTTTTTAAAAATTGAAGTATAGTTGATTTACAATGTTGTGTCTGGTATGCAGCAAAGTGATTCATATATATACATATATGTGTGTATATATATTCTTTTTCATATTCTTTTCCATTATGGTTTATTACAGGATATTGAATACAGTTCCCTATGCCAGACACTGTTTTTTTTTTTTTTTTTTTTTTTTTTTGCTGTACGCGGGCCTCTCACTGCTGCGGCCTCCCCCGTTGCGGAGCACAGGCTCCGGACACACAGGCTCCGCGGCCATGGCTCGCGGGCCCAGCCGCTCCGCGGCATGTGGGATCTTCCGGGATCGGGGCACGAACCCGTGTCCCCTGCATCGGCAGGCGGACTCTCAACCACTGCGCCACCATGGAAGCCCTGTGTTTTTTTAAATATTTATTTATTTTATTTATTTATTTTATTTATTTTTTTGGCTGCGTCGGGTCTTAGTTGTGGCACGTGGGATCTTCGTTGAGGCACGTGGGATCTTTCGTTACAGCGCGCGGGCTTCTCTCTAGTTGTAGCATGTGGGTTTTCTCTCTCTAGTTGTGGCGTGCAGGCTCCAGGGTATGTGGGCCCTGTACTGCAGCACATGGGCTCTCTCACTGAGGCACACGAGCTCAGTAGTTGTGGCGCGTGGGCTTAGTTGCCCCGCGGCATGTGAGATCGTAATTCCCCGACCAGGGATCTAACCCACGTCCCCTACATTGGAAGATGGATTCTTTACCACTGGACCACCAGGGAAGTCCCTGTTTTTGTTTTTGTTTTCTTTTCCACTATAGTTTATTACAAGATATTGAATATAGTCCCCTGTGATATACAGTAGGATCTTGCTGTTTATTATATATATGGTAGTTTATACCTGCTAATCCCAAACTCCTAGTTTATCCACCCATCCCCCCTTTGGTAACCATAAGTTTGTTTTCTATGTCTGTAAGTCTATTTCTGTTTTGTAAATAAGTTCATTTGTATCTTTTTTTTTTTAGATTCCACATATAGGTGATATCGTATGGTATTTGCCTTTCTCTCACTTTCTTCACTTAGTATGATAATCTCTAGGTCCATCCATCTTGCTGCAAATGACATTATTTCATTCTTTTTTATGGCTCAGTAATATTCCATTGTATAGATATACTACATCTTCTTCATCCATTCATCTGTCGATGGACACTTAGGTTGCTTCCACGTCTTGGCAGTTGTGAATAGCAGGCACTGTTTTGAATGCTCTGTGTGTGCTAACTCGTTCAGTCTTTCTTCACAACATCCCTGCCAGGCAGGTAATCCTGTGACCTCCATCTCACAGAGCAGGAAGTGGAGCCCTGAGAGGGAAGGAACTACTGTAAGGCCCTCACCCAGGGCCTTCACAGGCTGTGCTCTTACCAGGGGCTGGTAAGCTCTCTGTGAAGGGCCAGATAGGAAATATTTTAGGCTTTGTGGACCATACAGTCTCAGCTGCGACTACTGGACTCTGCCATGGTGTGTAAATGTATCCACAGACAACACTTGAATGAACATGGCTGGGTTCCAATAAAACTTGATTTATGAAAACAGGCATTGGGCTGGATTAGGCCCATGGCCCTAGTTTTCAGACCACAACTCTTTGCTATTAACTAGAACTACCTCTCGTGTACATACAACCTCTCATTTCTATTTCCTCAGACCCACCTCAGTTCCCATGGAGTTCCGTACAAATGACAACTATCATTAATTATATAAAATTTACAGTTCACAACACATCTGCTCTCCACAGTACTTTTGTGAAGCATGTTTTATCAATGTCCCCATTTTAGAGAAGAGCAAAATTCGGCTTCAGAGACAGTCACCTGCCCTGAGTCTCATGTTACAAAGTTCTTTGGCATGTTCTAAACTTGAAATCTAACTGAAGAGACACCTACTTCCCTGAGTTGCTTTTCCATCCTAATGATGTTTGCTTTTTTTCCTTCTCAAACATCTTGTCTTTCCTGTCTCATATCCTATGCTGTGTCTTCTTGTTGGGGAAGCAAAGCAGAGGCACCCTGATCTCTCTTCCTGGAGCTTCTAGAATCTTCTACCATAACCTTCTATAATCTTCTTGCTGAAAATGTTCTTATACCAAGGCTCTGGAAGCTACGGGGGTGGGCACAGCCTAAGTTTGACTACTGAGACCCCTTAATGATTCTCACCCTAAGAATCTGTCAAACGCCACATCCTTTTGAGCCACAACTTCAGTGACTGACATTTATTCTGAGCTCCCTCCAGGCTAGGTGCTGTGCTAAGTAATTTTTATATATTATCCTATTTAATTCTCAGACCCACTTGAGGTAGGCAGGTCTAGTTAGTTAGCCCTATTATGCAGGTAAAGAAACTGAGACACAGAAAGCTAAATAACTTATGCTGTAAGGACTGACTATCCTGTGTCTCTGCCCACTCAAAGGAGAGTTTAGTTAGGTATTCATGGGCAGGGAATTGTGCCCGTCCTGGCAAGAACACAGACGTTTCCAGTCAAAGTAAACTCTTCCTCACCCCTCTGCCCTGTTTGAGGCGCATGAACATGAGTGTAGAGCAAAGGGGAGAAAATCTCCACCGGGGAGAAAGCGGCTCTCCAGCCTTCCACCGCGTTATCTCAGGTGGCTTTGTATAAACCCTCCGCTTTCCCAACAAGGTAACCACCGCCCGGCGAGAGACATTATCTCACTGCCCCACCCCAGTGCCGTCCACTGTCATTGTGCAAGAACACAATCATGTTACTTCACCTCCAACATTCTCAGTGAGACGGTCCTCACTCTTATCACCAAAGGCTAGAGAAACATCAATCGGGGTAGAGGGGCGGCATCACAACTCACTCTGGTCCAGGGAGCAGCTGTTGGGTGGACCCAGGAATCACGTGCTCGCGGCTGCGCTGTGCGTGCTCAGACCCTCACGGCGGAGTGAAATCCAGCTTGGTCTTTGCTAGAGGTCTCGCGCCCAGCTCTCAAGCGCCAAAAGCAGCTTTAAGCACAGTGGTGTTTTCCAGCTGAAACTATAATAATAGTCTTTGTGTTTTCATCAGAATGTGAAAAAGACGGACTGGTTCCAGGAATGGCCAGATGCCTACGAGAAGCACATCTACAGCTCGGAGGACAGGAATGCGCAGCGGCACATGAGCAGCTGGGCCATGCGCAACACCAACAATCACAACTCCCGCATCCTCAAGAAGTCCTGCCTGGGCGTGGTGGTCTGCAGCCGCGACTGCCTAGTCGCTGAGGGCCGCAAGGTCTACCTGAGGCCTGCCATCTGCGACAAGGCCCGGCAGAAGCAGCAGAGTGAGTGAGGCTCCTGCCCCGAGGGGCCACGACGTCCCCGCACCCCCCAAGGGCCCATCCTTCGCCCTGGAGGATGGTGGAGACCAAGGCCGGTCCTTTAGGTTATCTTAAGGAGAGCCATCCAGCTCCCTGGGCTCTGGTATCCGTCCCAAAGATCTGCCATGCCCAGGGCACCCAGCATTAACCTCCCTCGGGTTAAGACGCCTGACTCGGGCCTCTGTTAAAAGGAAGACACATCACTTAGGGAACTAACAGTAATTCACCAACACACCCACCTAACGTTTAAGAGAAAGTTGTGTATCACGCTTGCCACCTCACATCTTGGGGAATGGGGTCCCCAAAATGATCTCAGTGAGTGCTTTGATCTGGAGTGGGAGCCGGGACTGACTCTGAGGTTAGACTCAATTCCATGCCATTTAGGGTCATGCCATAATCACATGCTGAGATAATTCTTCATTTTGTTTTTTTATCATATTCATCAGATTGTGAAATAGATGCGTTTGGCATTCCCTGTGCCTTGCCCACTTCAGACCTCAAGTTACTTCATGTTCTTTCCTTGTAATTTGTTTTCAAAACTTGCTCTCAGGGCAGGATCTGGTATCAGTCATTTACACTTTAGTGAAACTTTAGTAGCTGCGTTCTCTCCGTCATGTGGTTTTGCTCCTTGACCCTTAGTTCTAATTGTGAAGTGAAAGAATTTTTTTCTGCTTCTCTACGAAGAATTTCAAGTATCAGTAAATAAGGAGGGAGGGATTTTTTTTTTTTTTTTTTTTTTGCTCAAAGGAGCTCTCCCCTGTCCTGTAATATATCCCACTCTGTAGGCAACTGCTTCCTCTACCACGTGTGAGAGTGACCTGCGCTGCTTTGGTGGTCTGGCCTCCTAGGCTCAGGGGTCATGCCCAGTGTATGAAAGCCTATAAAACTGTGCCCAGGTGGAATATTTGCCACCCAGGAACCTGAAATCAGCAGGGCTGCACAGACGCAGGTCACCTTCCTGAGTCACCTTCCTGAGTCACCTTCCTCTGCTCCTTTGTAGGGAAACACTGTCCCAACTGCGATGGGCCCTTGAAGCTCATTCCCTGCCGAGGCCACGGGGGCTTTCCTGTCACTAACTTCTGGAGGCACGACGGACGCTTCATATTTTTCCAGGTTGGATTTGAGTTAGAGATTCCATTTCTCTTTAATTCAGGAACTCTTCACAGAGGCACAGAGGACCAGCAGGAGTTTCCTCCAGGAAATGCACAGGTGGAGGGGAGCCTACACCCTCCCTGGGGGACCCTCTGGGCGAGCAAACGTCTATACCCCAAACCTTGAGAGAGGAGTCAGGGGCTGGAGCCCAGGACAGGGGCGGCTGCCCCTGCCTCAGGCTCCGAAGGGGATGCTGCGGTCAGTAACCTGCTTAAGCAAGCACTGGCCTTCCACAGACCCAGCTCTGTAAACATGGACACATTGCTTTACTCCCCTAAGCCCCAGTTTTCTGTAAAACGTGGTGTTAAGAAGTCCTCATGGGGGAGGTGGTAGAAACAGTGGCCTCTGACAGTTGGACTGCCTGGGTTTGAGTCCGTGCTAAACCTGTCTCTGAAAAGAAAACGTTCTGATGTGTAGGGTTTGCCAGTTTCTGGGATATAACTATTCCCATCATGGCTGATATCAAGCCATTTTTTTTGTTTGTTTGTTTGAAAAAGCTAATTATTTTACTATATATTCTTTCTTACTACTTATACGATCATAAGATTGAACATGGAGTTTCATGGCAAAGCACATGGCAGAGCTTGACAGAGGTTCTCTGGAAAGCTGTCTTTGGTAGAAGTGTGCAAGATGAGCTGAAGTTTTCTCTCCCTTCTTTCCTCTTTGTTAATTCGGTTTCTTCATCAAATATATTTTTTAATTTTAATTTTATTGGAGTATAGTTGATTTACAATGTTGCGTTAGTTTCAGGTGTACAGCAAAGTGTCAAGCTGTCTTTACAACCAGCTCACAAATTTCCTGAATGGCCAACAGTTGGCTTTTGGCCTGGCTGGCTCTGGCACACTTGGAATCCTAGCTCCCGCACGGACTAGGGGAGGTTTCCCAGGTGGTATAACCCCTCCATGCCTCCTGGGAAGGATGATAATGGTATAGCCCTCACAGCCTTGTGCTGAAGGTTCAGGGAGAATTATGTAATCAGCATTACTTGTCATCACTGTGAATGTGACTTGGCCAGGCTGGGGAGAGACAGCACGCAAGGAAGGAGCATCGTCAGCAAAGGCAGATGGGCAAGCGGGAGAGTGCATGGGGGCCTTGGGAGGATCTTAAAAGGATGGGGGAAAGGGTGGGGGGTGGGATGAATTGGGACATATATATATATCTCCATATACATATCTCCCATATATATTGACATATATACACTATTTTTTATACTATTGATACTATGTATAAAGTAGATCACTAATAAGAACCTATTGTATAGCACAGGGAACTCTACTCAATGCGCTGTGGTGACCTAAATGGGAAGGAAATCCAGAAAAGTGGGGATATATATATACATATAGCTGATTCACTTTGCTGTACAGTAGAAACTAACACAACATTGTAAAGTTGCTATACTCCAATAAAAATTAATTAAAACCAAAAAAAAGGTTGCTCCAATCTTGTCTTAGTAGTCAACTGCAGCAATACCCAGTCCGATGGCAGGGCACAGGATAAAGCTTTACACACCGTGAAGTGCATCTAGTTATTTATTTCACTGCTTCGTCTCCTCTAAGTCAAAGGGAGAGCATGACCATCCAAAGCCAGAAACCAAATTGGAAGCTGAGGCCAGAAGAGCAATGAAGAAAACGCATTCTGCCTCTTCCTCTGTCTCCTCGAAGATGAAACAGGGCCCACAGATAAAGGTAACCTTGCCCCATGCAGCTTCAAAACGTACGACGACTTGCCATCCCTGTGGTGGCGGCAGTAGATTTCCCTGTCCCTTACCTACAAATGAAGCCGAAAATCACATACCTTCAGGCTCACCCGTGAGTCAGCCTCTGCCAAAGAAGCTGAATCTGCGGGTTTCCTCTTAATTTCTACCATCTTTGTAGCATGCCCTCAACTGTAAAGTCCATAGAATTTCAGAATCGTCTTCCCTACTACAATTAAAAAGAGACTCGAATCAGCACTTAACCTATGTCTGGCACTCTGTATTTCTGATAGAACCAAAATGAAATGATCTGCACAAAATATGAGCCTTGTGCTTTTTCATTCTTCCCTAAAGCAGATGATTTCCTTAGCGCACTCCACCAAGATGAAATAACCAGGCAGTTTCTGAGAACAGTGCTCATCCAGGGATGTGGGGATGGAGGCTTCTTCCCGCAGTCAAACTGTGATGTGAAGTTCATGGCTTTATGGGTGTCATACTGTAGGTTTGTGGGTTTGTCTGCTTAATAGTGTTACTAATTCCTCTACTTTTTCTACTGTCCAATGTTCCACATTTCAGGAGTACAGAAATGAAGCCAGTCCATCCCTGGAGGCTCTAAAGTACCTTAAGAAGAAAAATTGTAATCTGAGTCTCTTGTAGGGAAATAGGAACCCCTGAATCCCAATGACCAGTCTTATCCCATCTCCCAGCCCTGGAAGAAGTTGAAGGGTATTTCCTCCCACTCACCCTACCTGGTCACAGTCTCTCCAACCCCATCGGTCGATAGTTTTACCTAAATAAGAGGATAACGTAATTCTCAACCAGATTCTTTTCTTGCGATTAACTGGAGGACAATATACTTTCTCCACTGATAAAAATAAATTGACGGGCTTCCCTGGTGGCGCAGTGGTTGAGAGTCTGCCTGCCGATGCAGGGGACACGGGTTCGTGCCCCAGTTTGGGAAGATCCCACATGCCGCGGAGCGGCTGGGCCCGTGCGCCATGGCCTCTGAGCCTGCGCATCCGGAGCCTGTGCTCCGCAACGGGAGAGGCCACAGCAGTGAGAAGCCCGCGTACCACAAAAAAAAAAATAAATAAATAAAAATAAAAAAATTAAAAAAAAAAAATAAATTGACCACCTCGTATTCCAGAGATTTACAATTTAACAAAATGAGTTCAAAGTCTCTTGAGAAAAAAAATAAGCCCTGGTCTCATGGAATCCACACAGCACTAAAAAATAGAAAAAAGTCAAGGAGGGAAATGAGGTTCCCCTGAGAGTTATACTGAGGATAAAGTAAAACTTTGAAGATAAAGTTTGATTTTTTTCAAATAGCCCCTTACAAGTTTCTCACAGAGTCAGTTAGGATATCAGACTTGGGTTTAAGGAGAAACATTTTAAACACACTCCTGTCTGAGTAAAGAGCAATTTGGCCCTTCCTGGTTGGTCAGATTTCAAACGGAAATGGCAGCAGCCTTTAGTTCTTCCAGGCCTTGGGTGCTTGTGCAAAGCCCTGTGTGTGTTTGTGCTTCAGGTATGCAAGGAATGAAGAAAATCTGAAGAGCACTTATTTGTGCAGGGTCACTCGTGAGTGTCTGGGGTAGTTAGGTCAGTTTAACTTATTAACATGAGTTTTCTGTTTCCTTTCCAGCCTCTTCCAGGTGCAACACAAAGTTGGGAAAGTTTAACTTGGTCTTTCCAGGAAGGTGTCCAATTGCCTAGTAGTTACAGTGGACATTTAATAGGTAACGCTCCCCAGCAGAAGGCCCTGAATGATGGCTCATCCTTCTCTGAGAGTTATGCTTTGGGGAGAACCTCTGACCCCAGAGACTCCACTCCCACCTTGGGCCCCACTCAGCTCTACGAGAAACGCGATTTGTCCAATAGTCGGGTCTCCAGCAGCCAGGACCTGCTTCAGCCTCCTGTCTCTGGAGTCTTCTCTGATTACAGTGATCTGCAAACATGGAATAAGAATGTTGCTTTGGGGAGAAATCCTTCCAATGACAACAGTTGTCCCAGTTACCCTTTTCCTCTGACCAACTGGCCTTACGACTTCTCCCCTTCCCAGAGCTCTTCAGAACCCTTTCTCCAGCAGATTCCCATGGAATCACCAGCAGCCAAAACTAGCTGTCACTCCTTCTGGCCAAATCAAGGTGGTGAACTTTATGAAGAGAAGGTGCATGTGGATTTTAACAGCTACCACCCTTCCACCACTTGCCATTCACCTCAGGAAGACCCCTTACTCCTCACCTACACCTCTCAGCCCCATCATCAATATTCTCTGACTGGCAAGAGCAGCAAATGGGATTTTGATGAAGAAATGAGGTACATGGGTTTGGATCACTGCAACAACGAAATGCTTCTAAACCTCTGTCCTTTAAGATGATCCAAATCGGGAGACTTGTGCACTGCCGGTGGAAATGTCATTTCATGCAGCCTCTGTGGAAAACAGTATGGAGGTTCCTCAAAAAATTAAAAGTAAAACTACCATATGATCCAGCAATCCCACTTCTAGGTATATATCTGAAGGAAATGAAATCACTATCCTGAAGAGTTATCTGCACCACCATGTTCATTGCAGCATTATTTACAATAGCCAAGACATGGAAACAACCTAAGACAGATGAATGGATAAAGACAATGTGGTGTGTATATATATATACACAATGAAATACTATTGAGCCATAAAAAAACAGGAATCACATCATTTACAACAACACGGATAGACCTTGAGGGCATTATGCTAAGTGAAATAAATCAGAGAAGGAAAGACAAATACTGTATGAACTCGCTTACATGTGGATAATTTAAAAACCCGAACTCATAGAAATAGAGATCAGATTTGTGGTTGCCAGAGGCAGAGGGTGATGGGTGGGAGAACTGGGTGAAAGTGATCAAAAGGTAGAAACATCCAGTTTTAGATAAATAAGTTCTGGAGATGTAATGTACAGCATGGTGACTATGGTTAACAACGCCATATTGTATATTTGAAAGTTAAGAAGAGAATGGATCTTAAAAGTTCTCATTACAAGGAAAAAAAATATAACTGTGTGGCGATGGATATTAACCACTCTTATTGTGGTAAACATTTTGCACTATATACATATATCAGGGCATTATGTTGTACACCTTAAACTTATACAAGGTTATATGTCAGTGATATCTCAATAAAATTATATCTCAGTAAAACCGGGGGAGAAAAAATGACCGAAATCTTTTATAGCCACTTAAAAAGCTGCTTTGGGAAATGGCTGAAAGAATTTCTTTAGGAAATGGTTTTCAGAAGGTAACCACAGATAAATCAGAATCATGACGATGAGCAGAAGGCAAGACTTCTCTCTTCCCACAAGTGATCTGTTGGCCTGTCCTCCTCCTCTCTAGTACTATAGGGGTACTAGAAGTACTAGAGTACTCCTCAGGAGTACTAGAATATTGGAATACTCCTCAGGAGTACTCGAATACTCCTCAGGAGTGCTAGAGTACTAGGACCGTTTTCAGGAGTGATAGAGTACTCCTCAGGGAGAATTGAAAACTTGTCCCATCTGTGGCAGGAAATGTCCTCTGCTATTTTTTTTCTCCACAATATTTGGGGTTCTCAGCACCTCAACTGCATTATCTGTTGCATTTTCCATGTCCTTGGAATCATCTCAAACAGAGCAGACATGAAAGGCCCAGGATCTCACCTACGCCTTCTTGGAAACAGAATGAAGGAAGGGAGAGAGTGAAAGAGTTTCAGAGGAGCAGAAAGACGAAGATGCTACCACTGAAGTAATAGTACTTTGTCTAGTATGAAACTTGTGGGGTTGGTTTATAAAACATGTGTCCTCTAGTTGATTTCTAAGACTCGTCAAGACAAGGGCTATGACCCAACCGCATTTCCTGAACACAAAGAGCAGCAGAATTGAAGAACTGCATAAAGAGACTTTTCAGTGGCACCAGATGGTCTCCTTTCCTTCTTCTTCCTCCTCACTGTCTTCCATGAGAGCTCCAGTTTTGTCCCATTTACCTTTATTTTTCAGTGCCTAACAGCACCAGGTTCAAAATATGTGCTTGAGAAATGTTTGCTTAGAAGAGTCCTTGTGTAATGAACATGGCCATGGTCAGGCAGCTGTATCTGAATGCCAGTACCTCTTTTTTGCTGAAGTACTTTACAAAAAGGTGAGCCTAGACACAAAATCTGGAAAGAACCATACAATCAGCAAACATTTTCAAAATAAATGCTCTTTTCTATTTGAATGGTGACAAATGCACATGATAAAAAATTGCTTCCTAGTCTCCTTCTTAAGGCATCATTGACTAGTTTCTTGTCTGTTTTCCAAAGATTAGAGATATTTTCTGCATACAGTAGTCCCCCACTTATCCGTTGGGGGGTTGCGTTCCAAGACCAGTGGATGCCTGAAACCATGGATAGTTTCAGGCTATGCTATGCTATGTTTTTTCCTATATATACATACATACTGATGGCAAAGTTTAATTTGTAAATTACGTTCAGTAAGAATATCTGAATTGCCAGCATCATTACTCTTGAACTTTGGGACCATTATCAAGTAAAATAAGGGTTACTTGAACACAGGACTGTGATACTGCAACAGTTGATCTGATAACTGAGATGGCCATCAAGTGACTAACTGTTGGGGAGCATATACAGCGTTGAGGCCTTGGACAGAGGGATGATTCTTGTACCGGGTGGGAAGGAGCCAGACAGAGTGAGAGTTCATCTCATGACTCAGTGAACAATTTAAAACTTATGAATTGCTTATTTCTGGAATTTTCCATTTAATATTTCAGACTGCAGTTGACCACAGGTCATTGAAAGCACAGAAAGCAAAACCATGGATAAGAGGGGGACTGCTATATATGTAAGTGGTATCATACTAGATTCATTTCTAACATGACTTTTGTCATTTTTGGACACAGTTTGGACATCAGATCCTTATAAGGATAAAGGACCACAGCTACCTCATTTATAATGGTTCGTAATACATTAAATGACTATATTGTAATTAATTTAGTCCCCTACTCATAAAAATTTAGATTGGTTTGAATCTAGTAAATTATTTTGTCTCAGTATATAAATTTATATATTCAGTTTAGCAGAGTTATAAAGCAAATGCTTGTATAAGCGCCATCCAGGCCAAGATATAGAACTTACTGGCATTTCAGAAGGTCCCCAGTATCACCTCACATGGGTCAGAATGTCCATCATGAAAAAGTCTACAAACAATAAATGCTGGAGAGGGTGTGGAGAAAAGGGAACCCTCCTACACTGTTGGTGGGAATGTAAACTGGTACAGTCACTGTGGAAAACAGTATGGAGGTTCCTCAGAAAACTAAAAATAGAATTACCATATGATCCAGCAATGCCACTCCTGGGAATATACCAGGACAAAACTGTAATTCAAAAAGATACATTCACCCCTATGTTCATTGCAGCACTGTTCACAATAGCCGAAACATGGAAACAACCTGAATGTCCATCAACAGATGAATGGATACAGAAGATGTGGTAAAGAAGGTCCCCTAACTGCAGCCCTCAATCCCACCCACTCCTGATCACAAGCCCCTTCCTGCATCCCGAAGGTGATTGCTAAGGTGGCTCTTTATATTTTTACTACCTTTATATGTATTACTCAACAATAGTTTGATTTTAGCTTTTTGGGGAGAACCTAACAAATAGAGTCACATGGTGTACTGTTAAAAACATTTTGAACTATAATGTACACACAAAAGAGTGCACGGTCATAGCCTAAGCTCAATAAATTGTCACAAGAACACAGCAGTCTGGCCACCACCAAGTGCAAATTCTCTCATATCTGCTTTTTCTGCTCAACGTTGTGTCCAGAAGAATCATCATATTGTTGTGTATAGCTGTATTTGTTATTTTCATTGCTGCATTAAATTTATTTATTTGCACCTAAAATGCCTTTCCTCCATGCTCTAAGACAGGTGTCTCTGCTTGCTAAACATTTTGGCTTAAAATTCTAGGAATTTTGTCTGATAAAAAGTGTCTGATGTAATTCACCTCCCCTCAGAGAGCCCCAGGAGTTTGCATCTCCCCACCCTGCATGGTCCTTGAGTATAAACAACCAATCAGGGAGCTATAACCATTGGATCCGAGGGTTTGAACAAAGTTTAAAGGTCACTTGTGCAAATATCTGAACAGACATGAATCTCCTTTACAGCTTCCCAAACAAAAGCTTATCCAGCATGTGTTTGTATCTTTGCAGAGAAGAGAAATTCTTTCCTTCAGAACATAATCAGCATAGTAATTTCATCAAGTGCTTTGAATTCAGGTCATTTCAAGGATGCCTTACTGTTCCCTGAGGACAAGGAAAAAATATTAGGTCTTCAGTTGAAAAATATTAAAAGCCTTATATACACCCAGGCATCCAAGTCTGTGTGAGTCAGAAAGCCAAGCAAAGGACCCTGAAAATGCTAGTCCTTACTCTTAAGATGCAGTTGTCAAAACAACCTAACATTTGCACTGACCACAATACATGGAATTTCAAACTTTTGGACAGAACCCAAAGTACTTTTTAGATTAGGGACCGGCTGGCAGGCACAGCATTACAAAGAAAGGCCTTTAAATTAGGCTCTGTTGAATATTCAAAAGGCCAGAAAAGGAAAGGACAGGCTTAGGGTGGAGCAGGCTGTGGGATGAAGCCATGGGCGTGGAGCAGTCTCCTGGGTCTGGGAGGCTCCCCCTGCACCTCCAGAAGGTGTCAAGGAACAGCCACTGCGTGGGTGGGAACTTTAGTTTCTATTTGGTCCAAGGCTTTCTGGATATTTCAAACATTTCACATCTACTAAACTAGGCACTCTGCCCTCCCAAACCTTTTTTCTAGAAAATGACAGTCATGATATTTTTCAAAGCGAGAACATTGTACATAGCTTGAAACATCAGATGGCACCACCAAACTTTTGACGAATAACAGCCATCTCTACCCATCCCTCCCCACTCCCAAGTCCTTTCCCCACACTCCACTTCTTAATTCTTTTAGCTGATGGCATTTTGTTTAGGTGTTGCCAGCCTCTAAGTGGCCTTGACTCCAGATGGTGCCTTAACAGCCATCGCTGCTTCTTGTCAACCAGCCCTACCATTTAGGGGTCTAAGTTAAACTGGACCTGGACATTAGGGCTTGGTTGGAAGCTGACTGTCTTGGTGGCCAGCTGGGTGCCTCCAAGCTCACAGCATGAGTGAGATGGGGAGGCTTCAGGAGTGGGTGAGGGAGACATAGAGATGAGACTGGTGGTTGTCAAGGGGGATGGGGGCAGGGAGAGGAATTTGGGTGTGGTAGATGCAAACGATTACATTTAGAATGGATAAACAACAAGGTCTTACTGTATAGCACAGGGAACTACATCTAATCTCCTGGAATGAACCATAATGGAAAAGAATGTTTAAAAAAGAATATATATGTGTGTGTGGCTGTCACTTTGCTGTACAGCAGCGACTGATACAACATTGTAAGCCAACTATACTTCAACTTAAAAAAAAAGGAGTGAGTGAGGTAGGGTTGGGGGAGATGGAATGGAGGATAAATAATTGCACATGGTGACTGAGGAAAAGAAGATGGAATGAATTTTAAAACCAGAAACAACTCCCAAATTCTCATTCTGTTGTTCAAAATAGAAAGAATCATTGTTCATTTTCTGACCAGAATCCCTCCCTTAAAATGGAAGTATTGTCCTATGAGAACAGGAGGCTTTTGGCCCAAGGTGATTTCAGTAATTTATCCTCTCATCCTGCAAATATCTGGAGGATTCCTCCAGAGCAGTTTTTTGTTTCTTCATCAGGAGAGAAGAAACATACCTGACTTGTTTCTTTTTCTAGCTTCCTTTGCCTTGCTAAGAAAAAAATTATTTTGGAAATCTAAGCATCCTCTGCTAAGCCTTGGGGTTGTTTATCTAACTGTCACAGAGAATTTGTGTTCCTTTTGGTACAAAATAAAATACAAGAATCGGCAGTAACCAGGAGACATAGGGTTCTTTGGGCTGATGCAGGCTGAGATGTACAGCCTGGGAATTGTCATTCCTTCAGGTTCCTTTTGTGTGACCTCATACCAGCAATTTTCTCCTTGTGCAAACAATGGAACAGATCACTGTCCTCTTTACCCTGAGAGAGTAAAGAGCTCGTGTCTAATTCCCTGTCTGTTCAGGCTCTTCATATGTCCTCAACAGACCTTCCATGGACTGGCCTTTTCCCACTTCTTGGAACCATTTGGTTTTGCTCTGGTTATAAGGCAAATGGAAAACATCCTTTGAGGAACTCAAGTCTATGAGCTGTTGAGACTCCATCCTGAGATGCTGAAAGCTTTCATGAAGGCTGGGACAGAAGGTTAAATAGTCTGAGACTTTAAAAAATAATTTTTATTTTTTTATACAATTTTAAATGTTACACTCCATTCATAGTTATTACAAAATATCGGCTGCATTCTCCATGTTGATACATCCTTCAGTCTGTCTTACACCCAATAGTTTGTACCTCCCACTCCCTCACCCCTGTGGTTCCCCTCCCCCTCCACTGGTAACTACTAGTTTGTTCTCTAGATCTATGAGGCTGCTTCTTTTTTGTTGTATTCACTGGTTTGTTGTATTTTTTAGAGTCCACGTATAAGTGATGTCATACAGTATTTGTCTTCCTCTGACTTATTTCACTTAGCATAATGCCCTCCAACTCTATGCAGGTTGCTGCCAATGGCAAAATTTCCTTCTTTTTTATGGCTGAGTAGTATTCCATTGTGTGTGTGTGTGTGTGTGTGTGTGTGTGTGTGTGTTATCTCTCACATCATCTTTATCCATTCTTCTGTTGATGGAACTACCCTGAGACTTTCTATTGAGAGCATAGAATGTGCCAGAAGTTGTGCCAATCTATACACTACCTTATTTACTCCTCAAAACAATGATGTAGAAAGTGTGATTGTCTGCGTTCCACAAACAAGGAAACTGAACTCCGAGATGCTAAGTAACCCAGAAGGACACCCAGGAGACAGTGCAGAGTAAGGGTTAGTTAAGAGAATGAGACTTCAAGGGGGTGGGGAACTGGGAGATGTTGGTCAAAGTGTACAAATAAGTTCTGGGGATGTGGCACACAGCAGGCAAGGTAGACTTCAGGGCAAACTGCTAGTATGATTGACCGTCCCTGACAACCAAGCAGGTGAGCTTAAGTCACATCTGGGTTACACCTGTCACTCGGTGCTGAGAGGACTCAGGGCTGCAGCTGGGCACCCACAACATCCAGTGACATTCACTGAGGTGCCACCATGAGGGCCTGGCAAAGCCACGCCACCTCCACAGTACTCCATGGCGTCCCCAAGGTTCCCACACAAACACGCGCCTTTGTGCATCAGTTGCCATGCTATCTCCAGCAGCCCGCTTCATCAGAGTCACCGTGGCTTCTCCTGCTGCATTTTATTGGCGCTGTGGTAGCAAAAGCTGCCAGGGCTTAACCATAGGATGGAGACACAGCACTCTGGGCTAATGTGAAGAATTCTTGGCGGGGATGTGGAAACTTGCTTTGGATGAATAGAGATCAAAAGGCTGACTTTAATGATAGCTTCCTTAGAAATGCTCGGCATTTCGCAGAAGCCATCAAAGTCTGGCATAGTCTGCATGGCTAAGTAATTGTCCTATAAGCAAAAACCTGAAGCTGTCTCTCTCTTTGGCTTCCGGTTTCTTGGGCCAAGCCCATCATCAGGACATAGATAAGATGTGGGCTGGGCAGCTTGCTTTGGGCTTTTAGTGACCCTGCAAGATGCTGCTGAGAAACCCACGAAGCGCTGGCCATGGAGATCGAGATCTCCATCTTCCCTTATGGGAAGCATGTTTTAGGGAAGCAGTGGGGGTGATGACAAGATCAGATTTGGGCGAAAGCAGCCGATAAAAATTGAGGATTAAGTAACCAACCTGGGCAATCCCGTTCACCCGACTCAGGAGTGTGGTGTCAGTACCTTGGAGAAGTAGAAGGGGCTTGGGACTGGGTGTCAGAAGATTTTGTAGGGGAGGGAAACTTTCCTGTACCCTCTCAGGTCTTTGGCTGGGACCCTGGAGATTAAACTGCTGAAGACAGATCAACCGGATAAAGAGATTTATTTCAAATGCGTATTGAGGGCCTTACAGAATTCAAGGAAAACCCCAAAGAGGTGGTCAGACCCAGAGGCTAATACAAAGGACAATACATTTGTGGAGAAGTGTCACAACAGAGGAGAAGGGCTCTGAGCATCTAGGGGCAGTGCATTGTGGGATGGTAGACGTACAGGGAAACTAACAGAAGATGAGGTTTGTTTTAGGAAGCTTTGGGATGTGGATTCCTCTCCCTGCCGTCTCTGGACTGATGAGAGTCTATGGTCCTCTCCAGTGAAGAAGAGTCATTCTGACCTTCCTGGTACTAGAGGGGAGGGAGGCACCTTCTCATGGGAAATTTATGCCCAGCTTTTAGGCAAACGGGGAAAGGCAGAGAGCTTTGCTTGCAGTCTACTGTTTCTCAGCTGCATTCAGCTCAAAGCAATCCTTATGCCAAAGTGGCATTATTTGGAGAGGCACAGTCTGCTTCCTTTCAGCTTCGTATAACTTACCGACAATCTCTTTCCTGAGACTGGAAGCAATTTGAGGGCAGGACCTCGTCTGTTTGTTCACCATTGTATCTCCACCATTGTATCTCCAGAATGTAGCACAGTGCCTGGCCCATTTGTTTGACTGCATATTAATGGGTTTTGAGCTGCTCTGAGCCTCTGTTTCCTTGTCTGTAAAGTGAAGATAATGGTCTTGTCTTAGCATCTGAAGATCCCTTTCTACATTGACTTACTCTGCAGTGGAGGTTGCCAGGTTGGTCATAAGAAGGAAACAGTCTAATCTTCCTTCTTGATTTAAATGGAAGCTCCTCCTTATTTGAATGTTCCCAGAGAAACATGGCAAGATGTGACGGAGAGCACAACAAGACTCATTGCTGCAGATTACCTGTGAGCGTGTTCTCATTTTGTCCACTCCCGTGATGAAGGTTTGGCTCAGAGTTTGAAATATGTGGATGCAGACACGACCCACACATCTCCCTTCTGCCAAGGAAATGGCACCGAGGTGGGGATGGTGCCATGTTACCCTCCAAATGCTACATTCATAAAGGCTGAAAGGACAAGACCAATCAAGGCCCGTTCTTGCAGTTGCAAAATGGAGTCTTTGGAAAATGCAGCCTTGTGATAGCTCACTTGTGTTTTTATCAGAACATTTCAAACATTGGTAGCAAATCTCTGGCTTAATGGAAAACAGTCCTCAAAGTTAGAGTTAGCTGTCCTGGATCCTACCGAAGGCATTCTCTGCCTTGTCCTTGGGTGAGCCATATTTCTCGGGGCCTCAGTTTCCTCCGTTGATTGTAGCATCTAAAAGGGACCCCTAGAGTCTAACGTTTTTTGGGGGGGGGGTGTTTTTTGTTTTTGCGGTACGCGGGCCTCTCACTGTTGCGATCTCTCCCATTGCGGAGCACAGGCTCCGGACACGCAGGCTCAGCGGCCATGGCTCACGGGCCCAGCCACTCCGCGGCATGTGGGATCTTCCCGGACTGGGGCACGAACCCATGTCCCCTGCATCGGCAGGCAGACTCTCAACCACTGCGCCACCAGGGAAGCCCTGTGTGTGTCTTTTTAATTTGATCCAAATTTTAAAAATATGGACATTTCACACACAAACCAGCTTCTCTTTAAACATGGGAAGATCTGGCTTCAAGGAGACAGTCAACAGGAGACTAGTAGCTGATTCCCTTTCAGGCAAGCCACACAGGGACCCGCTAGCAACTGTCTACCTGCCTGGCCCACTGTGACTCATTCGTGGCCCCCCGCGGACCCTACCACAGAGAGGAGGGCCGTGCAGCGTTGCGTGATGTCATGGGCGCTAAACTTGTAATTTTCTCTTGACTCTCTCAGGTAATTTCTCAGGCTCTTCTGGCTACCCCTTTTGGGCTGCTCCTGGTTAGAATTAGGAAATCATTGAAATTTGTCCAACATACTATCAAGGATTTCTCATGATCTTCCACACCTTTCCTTTTGTATCAGCCTTTGGAGCATCACTGCCTTTCATTTATTTCCCCTGAGCTACCCAAAGCCTGACCGCTGCTCTAGACGTCCAGACCCTTGCCTGTGTTAAGAGCAGTCTTATGCATTGGTCAGTGAGGAACAGAGGGTAATTATGTGCCACCCCAGTCCTGCACCCAGGGCAGGCATCATTAATCAATCAATTCTGGCATGCTTCCCTGAGTTCAGACTCAGCATCAGAATCTTTCTCAACTGCACTTCAGGCAATCCCTACCAATTGATCAAGTCCAGTCATAGATTTGACATAATCTGACTTGCCCCAGGATTAGAGGATTTCTGATATAAACTGCCCAGTTGAGATAGGTCACAATGCATCAGGCTCTGTGTATAGTCTTAGGGCTTTTTTCTCTTTCAAGATTTATGATTTTAGGATCTTCTTTCTGGGGGCTCCCAGTCATAGAGCTATTTCCCCCACCTACCTGAGTGTTACTGTTCTTTTACATAATCCTAGGCGATAATAGTTCCCATTTATAAAAGCCTATTTTGTGCCAGGGCTTAAGATGTGTAGTATTTTGCTGTCATGGCAACCCTGCAGCTCGTTACCATTATGCCTAGTTTACAAATAAGGCTCCAGGTGTTTAAGTGAATTTGACTACGATAATAAGTGCTGGTAAGGGTGGATGTTCAAACCCACAGCTATTCAGCTCCAAACTCCAGCGTGTTTCTACCATTTTACACAATTTCCATACTTCTCCCTTCAAGTTCTGAGTTAGGGGAAAACCTTACTCCTTCACATCTGGAGGAATAAGATCGTTTCCTTCCTACTCAGATTCCAGGGACTCAAAGGAATCATGCTTAGGTCTGAAGGATGCTTAGCCAAAAGAGCCTTAATCTAGAGAAGCCCCAATGTTTGTAGCTACCACTTGCTCCGAACGGTACAAGCATCTATTACTGGAGGCTTGACTTGGGAGCCCCAGGCAAGGATCTCCTCCTCTGACACGTTGCTGGTCGAGAAGGCCACAGAGGCTGCCCCTCCACTGCTCCCCGGCCCTGCATTGATGAGGATGGTCTGACTGGGAGTTGGCTCACATTTACCGAGCACCTACGATGCATCAGGCTCTGTGCTAGGCGCTCTGAGTGCAGGTCCTTTGATCCAGTTGGTGGTCTTTGAACCACACCATGTCACGGTGCTCCAGATAAACCCGCTCCTCCAGATGATCACACAGAGTAGGTGTCCACAGATGAGAACAAAGAAGGAACAAGGCAGGAAACTTGGCTTCTAGCCAGACACTTGGAGGGAATGAAAGTCATAAGGCAAAAAGAAGACGTCTCTCGGCAACTGTCCTCAGTTACCTGGGATTCTGAACAGAATCCCAGCACAGATGTGAGAACGAATCCAGAACAGACATGAGAAAAGTAGAACCTGACAAAGAGTAGAAATCAGCACTTTTTCTTGCTGTCGGTGATGCCTCACAGCAAAGTCTCCATCAGCCAAGTGCAGACTTGGTGACATTCTGAGGGAAATTAGCAGGGCCCAAAGCAGTCACTTCACACACTAGGAAACCAAAAGCATTTTCTTCTTTTCTGTCAAGAGGAAGAAAAATAGATCAGAACAAATAACCTCATTCAAGTGAAATCTGATGAAAAGCAGGTTGTAGGGCCTTGGCAATGCCTGGTATGTAGAGTGGCCATCCATCCCCACTTGCCCAGGACAGTCCCGTGTTATACTGGTTGTCTCAGTGTAATTACAAAACACACTCCTCTTTCCCCTAAAAAGTGTCCTGATTTTGACAATAACCTGACTATACAGTCACTTTGCTTCCACAGCAGGTTTCAACTTACTGCTCCTTTGGCCTGCGCACAGTATATCAGGTTGAATGTATTTCCAGTGTTCAAGGAAAAGTTAGTCTGCACAGAAATCCATGTTGTCAGAAAGAAGCCTGTGCTGCTGATGGAATTTCCACACTCTTCCCCCTCGATCTGTTGCACGCGCACACACACGCAGCATCTGCTGTCAGTCAAATCTTGGATCAGTCTTGCAAGCTTTTATGAATCTCAATTCCACGACCAAATGTCTATTGGAGTCACAGGCAGAAGGTGCAGATATAGAAGCTTCGAGTGGATTTAGGGGTGATGCAGCAAATATCTGCACTGGGCAGAAGACTGGGAAGTAGGGCTCGGGGCCTCCCAAAGTATGCAATAGTTATAATAAATCAGGCCGCGTGTGTGTCAAAAGGGGAAAGGCCGGTCTCTCTTGTGCCCCTTTCCATCTTGTCTACCTCCTAACCCGACGCCAGATGCCTCATCCCAGGAGCCCTTTTCTGTTCATTCCAAACAGGATATTCAGTTTCCTCCTGCAGCCAAGATAAGCCGGCCAGATAAACACTGGCCAAGAAGACCGGGCTTCCTTGGCTGGCTATTGAGGAGTTCAGCAGGCGGGTGTCAGGGCTCTGTGGTCAGGGTGGCATCTCATTTTGGATACACACCTTGTCTTAGTTCCTATCACGTGCAGCTTTGAAGGCCAATCGGAAGGCCGTGGGACGCCCCATTTTCCTGTGTGAAAACCAGCTCCCTCCCTCACACCGACGAGAAAAAGAAGCAAACTTTAAAGGAGTGGGACAAGAGCGTCACCTAGTGGCAAAAGCATAGTTCATTCATTTGAAAGAAGAAACGTAGTGTTGACTACTATATATAAAAGATAACTAATGAGAACCTACTGCATAGCACAGGAGCACTATTCCAGGAGCACTATTCGGTGCTCTGTGATGACCTATATGGGAATGGAGTCTAGAAGAGAGTGCATATATGTATATATATGGCCGATTCACTTTGCTGTATGGCAGAAATGAACAACATTGTAAATCAACTATACTCTAATTTTAAAAATAAAAAATAAATAAAAAATGAAGAAGGCAGTGTTGAAAGCCCCGTGGAATGTCTGCTGCTTCCTAGGGGTTAATGTTCACAGCACAGAGGTGCTTTGGGATCAGGAATTTAAGAGAAAGAGCCCCTGTCCTAAAAGAACCCAGACTTTTATCAAGGGACACTGACATGTACAAAAATTAGAATAGTGTGATACCTGCTGGGATAGAGGGAATGTGGGGTATTTTGAAAACGCAGAAAAGGGACACTTGCTGGTGGAATCAAGGAGGGTGTCACAGAGGCGCTGAGCCTAAGATGAAGTGGGACCTAGCTCCGGTCTCGGCTCACCCATCCCAGCGAGGTTGAGCATGGCACACAGCATCCACCAGCTTACACTTTCCTGTGACGTGCCCACATTTCTCACTTCTCAGACTGCTGCAAAAAGCCAAACTAAATGGAACTTTGTTTCCTAAACACACCGGATGGGGGGTTTTCATCTTTTTTGGCTGCACCACACGTCATGGAGGATCTTAGTTCCCTGACCAGGGTTTGAACCTGCACCCCCTGCATTAGAAGCGTGAAGTCTTAACCACTGGACCGCCAGGGAAGTCCGGTTTTCATCTTTAACATAACATATATTAGCTTTTTAAAAGGCCTGACCCACATTGAATTGTGGGAAATTACAAAGCATCTTTTTTTTCTCGGCTGCGTCGGGTCTTCGGTGCTGCACGCGGGCTTTCTCTAGTTGTGGTGAGCGGGGGCTACTCTTCGTTGCAGTGTGTGTGCTTCTCACCACGGTGGCTTCTCGTTGCAGAGCACGGGCTCTAGGCACGCCAACTTCAGTAGTTGTGGCGCACGGGCTTAGTTGCTCCAGGGCATGTGGGATCTTCCCGGACCAGGGATCAAACCCATGTCCCCCGCACTGGCAGGCGGATTTTTAACCGCTGTGCCACCAGCTGAGTCCCCAAAGCATCTTTTAATGTCACTATGAACTTGAAAGCAATCCTGGCTGCAGCTGTTGACTTCTGAAAGTACACAGGTACTCGACTCTAGCTGTATTTGAATCACCAAAACCAAACCTGAATCTGGTAGAGATGTGCCAAACGCAAACTCTGAAATTACTCATAGCGTCGTTCCCAGGGCAGTAACGGTACAGTTCACTTGGTGGCTGGCTCTCTCCCAACTTTAGTTCTGGAGAGAGTTAGGCCTGGGTTTATATGATCCGCTCCCGCTCTTTTAGGAACAAAGATGATTGGCTGAGCTTGTTGAAGAGTTCTGGCCCCGAGGGAGTCACCCTTTCTCACCTAATGTCACGTATCTGTAGGGGGCCTGGGTGGGGTCAGAGTACAGATACTATAGTCTGTGGTTGTGTATGAAGACCAAGACGAAAGAGGCGCTCATTCATTTGTAAGCCTTCACTGGCTACCTGAGGATTGTTTATCATTCTGACATTTTAAAAAGGCTGTCCAGATACATTTTCTTGAAAGAAACATTTATTTATGATCTTTATTGGTCAAAGTTTCAAACAAATCCAGAACAGGTGTTCACATTTTGAGCCTTTAGTGAAAGACACTATGTCACGCGTGAAATAAATGCTGATCCCGTGGAGTGCTCCCCTGATGCATTGAAATACTGGGCTGATCAGTCAGAAGACGACCTATGTGACAGAATCTGCTCAGAAATCTGCTCGAAAAAGGGCATGATTTAAACCTCACGTGGTTTTTCACAACATAAATGTACTGTAACTTATAATAATTTCAAAACAAACTCCCCAAGAATCAACTCTCTCTTTACATAAAAAAAATAATCAATTTATACTCTTCTTGAAAGAACTCCAACAATGTAAAATAAGTTCCAATTCCATATATATATAATATATGTACATTTATAACTTAGGCGCTCTGTTTCTCTATATACTTTTACTCATGCATCGTGGCAGGGGTGGACGTGAGGGCTACAGGGGCCTCTCGGAGAAGGCAGTGTAGCTCCTCACCCTGGCAAACAGCAGGGGCGTGTACATCTTGTCGATCTCAAAAGCTGTGACCGCAGTCTCTCCAGTTGATCTGGAAAGAAAGCACAGAATCCCTCGTTACCAGGAGATATCAACTCATTTGAAATCCTTGCCTATTTGGGGGGGGAGGAGTTTATTTTAGGCTTTAGCCTTTTTTTAATTTAATTCATCTCAGTCAATTCTAAATAATATAGTGTATTATAGAAAATTTGAAAAACTTAGAAAAATGTGAAGAAAAATCACTCATCATCCCATCACCTAGATACGGCCTCATGAAGCATTTCTTCCAGGTACTTCAACCTTGCTATCAAACTTTACTGCTGAGATCATACTCTACTTGTCACCCTGCTTTTTTAAACATTATGACATAAGCATTTCTTCATGTCATTAAATACTCTTCAGAAGCCATTTTTGTGGCTGCATAATATTTCACTGTCTGCTTATACCACATTTACTTAATTCTCCTTTTGCTGGAGATATAGGCTGTTTCAATGTTTGGCAATTAAAAATGATGTTGTGATATTTTTGAATATGAACAAAACAAAACAGATCCCTAAGAGTAGAATTTCTAAGTCAAAGACTATAGACTTTGTAAAGCTCTTGTTAAAATGTATTTTAGAAAGAATTATAATCCTAGAAGAGAATTTAATGAGTTCATATTTGCATGATCAACAGCACAATTTCAGGTTGGAGGGGAAGCAGGTGACGAGTTATACTACCACAGCTTTTAATTTTCTCCTAAAAACAAAAAAGGAGAAATAAACAGAAACATAAAATTCAAGTGACTTTATAGATATTATTATAAGGAAGTCAACGTGATCATTAGCAGTTACAAATGACATCACTTTTTTCTCTTAAGATGTGATGCTTTTCATTTGCTTGGCCCTACTTCTGGGTTTGGTTTCTTTCTTTGAAAAGAAAAAAAAAAAAAAAAGATTCCACTTCACAAATTACTCAGAGAAGCAAAAAGAAGATAGGAGGACCAGTAGGTAAGGATGAGAAGAGAGAAAAATGCTCTTTCTCAGCTGTCAGGACCTCCCAGATGAGTGGGAAGAGTTATTCGTAAGATGGAAATGTGACAGAGGAAGTTTTCAACAACATGGTCGAGGCTGTGAAGGAGGCTAATGGAAGCTGACCTCACAACCTGCCTCTCAGAATTCTGATTTCAACTGGCATGGAGACCCTCGGGCACACACCGGTGTTCTTTCAAACCTAACATCAGCTAAGATCTGTATCCACACGAACTGACATTTCACTTTCCTAATTCCTTTTTTTTTACTTTACTCATTTCTGCACTGTTCCTTTCTCACACATTCTCATCTGCTCACTAATTATTTCATACAAGTATATCCTAACTCATAGGACAAAGAGCTTTAAATAGGAACCAGTAATAGATTTGGCTTTGGAACACACGGGATATTTCCAGCAGACTTACTTTCCTAACTACAACTTATTTTAAATTTGGGTATAATCCCTGGAGATAAACCAAATGGAAATAAGGTGAAAAATGATAAGACTGAAACATGGAAGAAGAAAAAAGGTCTTGGTGCTTTACAACTGCCTTGAGTAAGCCAATGAATGAAGTCACGCACAGACAGCTTAGTGACCAGGCACCATCCATGCACGGAAGCTGCTCTCAACCCCACAGGGTAGGTGCCCACTCGCATTACCATGGGCAATGGGCAGGAGCTCTGAATGCTCCACTTCCTGGTCCATTTTTAGGTTTTTTCCAGTTGGCCGTTTCCTTGGTTTGAAGGATTATTATGCTGTGGTTTTGCTTTGTAATCGAACATTAACTCTGAGGAATCAAACCCTATCTGAGTCCCTCAGCTGAACAGGAAGGACACATCTAGTCTGTAACCTTGGGATTTTTACTGCATTCGCCTACTTGTAAGTAATATGACAAGAATGATGTATCCAGATGAGTTTGTTGAACCTCTGGTGGCCACTGGAACACAGCTGAAGCCCCACGTGAAAATTCTGATCGGCTTCTTGTACAGGGACACGGCGAAAATATCTGTATTTATAGTCAAGTGGTTTCTGCAAAAGAAGAGGTGCATGAGCAACAGTGAGGCCTCACTTCACTGACAGAGAGACAGAGAGATGGATGGTGCTACATCTATACATAAATACCTCAGAAACATGTTAAGTTACATACTATCTGAACATAGTAAACAGCTATTTTGGTTATCAACTGAGAATGTGTGTGAGTGCCTGGAAATACACGGAGGACTCTAAACGCAGAAGGCTCTTCCCTCCAACATCACCATCTCAGTCAGCCATCACAACAACCCCAGGTGTGACGTGCGACCGCATCGTTGCCGTGTGATGGCCGACAGGATGAGGACCCAGGGCGGGCAGCCCAGGGCCAGTGTCAGAGGTGCGAACTAAAGCTCCTGTCTCCCATCTCTAAGCCTAGTATTTCCTTCTACTCAAAAACACTTGGGAATTTTTTTTTTTTTGCGGTACACGGGCCTCTCACTGCTATGGCCTCTCCCGTTGCGGAGCACAGGCTCCGGATGCGCAGGCCCAGAGGCCATGGCTCACGGGCCCAGCCGCTCCACAGCATGTGGGATCTTCCCGGACCAGGGCACGAACCTGTGTCCCCTGCATCGGCAGGCGGACTCTCAAGCACTGCGCCACCAGGGAAGCCCCACTTGGGAATTTTTAAAGAGGGCAAGTGATAAACTGGTGAAGGCTGCAGAAAAAGCAGAGTATAGCTGATCCTTTGCGAAAACAGTAAAATAGCCAACGGAGAAATAGATGTGACAAGGTCCACTGGAATCACACTTCTGTAAATACTGCTAAAAACACAAGAATGTCGCCACTACGCACGGCTTCACTGAGTCATATTCTGCAGAGAAAGCTGGCCATCAGCATGGGAGTCCCTAAACTCTCTTATTAGATAAAATCTAAACAACTAGGGCCTCACGACTCCCCACCTCTGACCTCAGGAAACTCACAGCCAAGGTCACAGTGATAGCAAGCAACTCTGCCCCTCAGACTGTTGCCCCCGATTCCAGGAGCCAGAGGGAGCCGGAGAAGCCACAGCCGAGGGCCACAGGACTCACAGATGAAACCCGCCCTAACTATTCCCATACATGGTGCTGGGGGGGTGGGAGGGAGGGGCGTGTTTAACACAAGAGAAACTTCATTCAAGAACTATATTAATTATAAAAGCACCAGGCAAGTATTTATTCTAACTACCTCACAACTGACTTCTTGAGCACACATTAGTGTTTTCAACCAGGACTGAAAAAAGGCACATGGAGAAAAGGTGTGGAAAAAATTAGCCCCTTAATCTGTTAAGAGAATTTAGAATACTCTGGAATGTAATAATTCAGCCACCGTATTTGCTCGGCATTTTTTTTTTTCCTTTTGCAAGAAAAGGAAGAAGGAAATTATCTCACTTCAGCTTATTTCCAGTACAAACTGAAATTCTAAAAATATCCTTGTGAAAGAATTATCTCTATGAGTCCGTTTAGGAAGAAAATCTCCTAGGATTCAAAATGAGAAAAGCAAAAACATAGTCATATATAACTCTACTAGTCATTTCACAGGAATAACTAATAGTTACTTTGGCTTTACGTTTTCATGCGTAAAAAACCTGGACCAGAAAAGGAAACTTGGAGAAGAATAAGTTGATCCAATAAAAAATAACTGTATTTTAGAAACCCTCCAGCTCTCCTCAGAGATATGCTATAAGTCAACACCCATGTTGTATAAATTATGAAACAGTATTTTTCAACCTTTCTAATCAAGAATGCTTGAATGAGCAGGGTAAGGAAATTAAAAGGAAACTGCCAATTCCACCTTGCATACTCACTTCTTCTTTTTTCTTAGTTATCACAGCAAATACTTTCGTCTGATTGTCTATATCTTGTGACAAGCGATAATGACCCAGTAGAATTGCATCAGTTCTAAAAATTAAAAAAAAACAACACTTTAAATCTATTAATCAGTAATGTGTATTTATTTAAGTAATCGAGAAAGTAATGGGTTAGTTAGAAGTGTTTATTCAATTTGCCTGAGGACAATCAGCTAGGATGTGAGTAAACCTAGTTTCCAAGGCCCCAGACCTACTGAGGGACATCTCTGGGGAGAGGCCCAGGGATCAGTTTTTTTTTTCTTTTGGCCGTGCTGCACATAGCTTGTGGGATCCTAGTTCCCCAACCAGGGATTGAACCTGGGCCCTCAGCAGTGAAACTGCCAAGTCCTAACCAATGGACTGCCAGGGAATTCCCGGGATTGGTATTTTTCACAAGTGCCCCAGATGACTGCTTCTTTAATCCAGTATTAAGTTACATAATCTGCAAGTTACCACCTAAGATGTGGACTGGATAGAAAACTACAGAAAGACACTACCTGGTATTCCTGGTTCTCAAACGCGGAACAATGGACTGGGGCTCCTCAGGGGTGGTCAGCATCATCACATGGCCATCTGGGAAGAACCTTATGTACCTGTGGAAAAAGGAAAACACCAAAACACCACATGCAAATATAAAACACATCCTTATTTACTGGTACCGAAACCTATTTATTCATAGCTGTGAAACCAAAATGGAAATACCATGGACCAAAGAACTGGCAAAACATCATTGACACAAACATGACCTGTGAGGCCAGCAGAAGAGAACCAAAGTATTTGTGTGTTTTTCCCTAAAGCACTAACTAATGTCAAAAAAAAGTGAGGCCCAATGCTATTACAGAGCAGTTACCATAGCTTACGCGTTTCTCAGTGACACTAGTATCTGGTGAACAATAAGCCTGAGTAACAGCACAAGCTATCTGACAAGGCAGAAGACACGGAGGAGCTCTAAAATGACTTTATAGTAATTCTTAGATTTAGAGCCCAGGAGGAATTAACTGATTTATCTTAACCTACTGGTTCTTTGAGTGCAGTTCCTGTTATAACACTGGATGAAAATACTGAGGGCCATTTTGTGGATAAATGCAAAAGCCACAAAGAACAGATGTCCAATAACTAACGAACCAATACTTGGAGAGAGAGAATTTTTCACTCACTCAGTTTACTACAGTTGTACCTGTAATATTCCACTTGGTGCCAGGCTCTATAGAAACCATCAAGAGACTGTTCCCCTTGACGAATATATGTGGTTTTACTGATATACACTCCTATAAAAAGAAACAGATGTTTTAAAAAGAAAATAATAAAAAACTTTTACAACCATGTAACATGTTTCCAGCTTTGTTTTTATTGCGGTTTCCTTTAAATATACTTAAGAGTACTCAGCTCTGTTATAGAAAATTAAGACTGTGTATTTCTCAAAATCAGCACAACAGGTCACCATTGCTCTAAAGAGTTCAACTTACCATCAAACCGAACACGCGGCCTTTCTAAAAACATCTCTCTCCAGGATGTATATGCAACAAGTTTAATACAGCTTCTGCCCCAAACTTTCAAGCAGGCCAAACGCCATATTTCAGGATCTCTAGGTAATAAAAGCACAACATTAATACATATAACAGGTGAGTCCCTATCCGCACTCAGACATGAGAAGCATTCCTGCCACCAGCCATCTTCCATTCGGCAATATTGGTTGAATTCCATTCGGCACTGTCCTGGGCACTGGGGACAGACTGATAGACAGGGCAAAGGCCCTGCTCTTTTACAGGGAAAGCAAACAAAAAAAGAAGAAAACGAGAGAAAAGTTTCAGGTAGTGTGCTCAGTACGAAAAGAAACAAAGCGGAGTAAAAGGACAAGGACGATGGTGGTGGGGAAACAGAGACTATTTTTTTCTGGGCAGGTGTCTACGGTGACGAGGAAGGGTATCCTGGCAGAAGCCACAGCATGCAAGGCCCAAGGGCTGGAAAGTGGCCAGCATGTTCAACAAGGAGCGAGAAGGATCATGTGGCTGCAGCAAAGTGACTGGGTGAAGTGCAGTCTACGTGTGTGAAGAGGCGGTCAGGGCAGGTGACGTAGTGGTCTACAGGCGGGAGTGGCCCTTTAAGTGAAGTGGAGGCCACTGGAGGGTTCTGAGCATGACTGATGCTTTTAAAAGATGACTGGTGGTCTATGGAGAACGTGCTCCCGGTGTGTAAGAGCGGAAGCCCAGAGACCACACAGGATGCCAATGCCATAATCCAGACCAGGCCTAATGGTGGCTGAGCCAGAATGGTACTCGGAGAAACAGTGAAACGGTCAGACTGCAGATCAGTTTTGAAGACAGCACCAACCCTAACCCTAACAAGACTTTGTTATGGGATTACTGCAAAAAACGAAGCAACTGACATGGTTCTAATACAACTAAAAATAATTTTAACACCATCTTTAACGCTATCTTTAACTGAAAACATTCAGTTTTAAAGATGTAGGAATTACTTATATTGAAGCCAGATTGCAAAAAGAGATAACCCCCCCAAATTTACATTGCAACGTATTTAAATTTTTTTCTTTTAACGAATACTTTTATAACCAAATTTTATCCTACCCCTGAAAATTTATTTTCTTAATTCCCTTTTTGTTTTCTCATATGTAATTAAAAGGAAAGTTAATGGAATAACAGTGCTAGAGACTACAATTTCAAAAGGCTGGGTCAATCCACTAGATGCTTGATAGGTACCTGTTAACCAGAAATGCACATAGAATCACCAAAAAAAACCCAAAGGCTTTAAAGTAATTCAAATGTTTTACCCAAAACACAAGACTCCAAATGAAATTAGGTTATTTAAAAACAGTGCATCTGGGGGCTTCCCTGGTGGCGCAGTGGTTGAGAGTCCGCCTGCCGATGCAGGAGACACGGGTTCGTGCCCCAGTCCGGGAGGATCCCACATGCCGCGGAGCGGCTGGGCCCGTGAGCCATGGCCGCTGAGCCTGCGCGTCCGGAGCCTGTTCTCCGCAACGGGAGAGGCCACAACAGTGAGAGGCCCGCGTACCGCAAAAAAAAAAAAACCCAGTGCACCTGAATTTTAAGAACTACATAGAGTTATTTAAAAAGTTCTAGATGCTAAGGATAAAGTATTTATTTTTATATAAGACATTCATAAAGGACTACCTATCTTAAATAAAGTTACACTAAACTATGATTATTCTTCACATAACCAGATTTTAAAAGTATAACTCTTTTCCCAATTTTACTGAAAAATATTTGACACACATCACTGTAAAAATTTAAGGTGTACAGCACTATGGTCTGATTTACATCTATTGTGAAATAAGCCACAATAGGTTTAGTGAACATCCATCATCTCATACAGATACAATAAAAAGAAAAGGTCTCCTGTGATGAGAACTCCTAGGGTCTACTCTCTTAACAACTCTCTATCATATGGCGATGGTAACCATAGTCATCATGGTGTACGTTACATCCCTAGTACTTATTTGTACCTTTTGACCACCTTCCTCCCTCCCCCACCTCTGGTAACCACAAGTCTATTCTCCTTTTCTATGTAGACGCCACATGTAAGTAAGATCATACAGCATTTGTCTTTCTCTGACTTATTTCACCTAACATAATGCCTTTAGAGTCCATCCATATTGTCAGAAATGGTAGGATTTCTGCATTTTTCATGGCTCAATAATATTCCATTGTTTATATATACCACATGTTCTTTATCCATTCATCCATCCACACTTAGGTTGCTTCCATGTCTTGGCTTTTGTAAATAATGCTTCTATGAACATGGGGTGCAGATATGTTTCAGAGTTAGTGTTTTTGTTTCCTTTGGATATATATTCAGAAGTGGAACTGCTGGATCATATGGTAGATCTATTTTTAATTTTTTGAAGAACCTCCATACTGTTTTCCATAGTAGCTATACCAATTCATAATCCCACCAACAGTGCGAAAGGGTTCCCTTTTCTCTACATCCACATTTATCTCGTCTTTTTGATGATGGCCATTCAAACAGGCATGAGCTAATATCTCACTGTGGTTTTGATTTGCATTTCCCTAATGACTAATGATGTTGAGCAACTTTTCATGTACCTGTTAGCCATTTGTATATCTTCTTTGGGAAAACATCTATTCAGATCCTTTGCCCATTTTTTAATTACATTTGGGGTTTTTTGCAATTGAGTGGTATGAGTTCTTTATACATTTTGGATATCAACCTGCTATCAGATATATGGCTTGCAAATATATTTTCCCAGTCCATTGGTTGTCTTTTCACTTTGTTGATATGTTTTTCACCACTGCCAGAGTTGCTTAAAAAGAAACAGTAAGTACCTGGCACAGATGTAGAATCCTCTGCACACCTGTGACAACTGCTCTAACGATCTGAGGTCCAGGTCGCTCGACACCACCCATCGGAAGATGTACATCAGGACCTCCATCGGCAGCGCTGCAAAGGAAACTGTCCTCTCAGTGACTCTCCTTCCTATACATCGCTCTGCTGTCACGTTCTCCATGCAGATATCTTTATGTATTCCTTAAATTTTATAAACCACACCTTCAGTACTGCTCAGAGCTACAGCACAAGTATATTTAACTACCCAGAAGTAATAATGGTTCCTAACATCAAGACACAAATATCTTTGTTTCTTCAGGATTGAACAGATCCGAAGGTATTTTTATAAAGTACCCCTTTCCCTTGGAAGATCATTTCATCATCAAGATACATAAAAATAGGTATGTTAGAAAAATAGTCTAGTATGTATGTGTGTGTATGCATTTATTAACATTAAAAAATTATTTCCATCTCCTTGGAAATTTTCAATTGTCCTCCTCTGGAAAGTCCCATAGCTAATTAAACAACATTTAACATGTGAAAAGCAAAAAAAACCCATCAATTTTTAAACATTCAGCCCATCTCAGGACTACCGTCCAACTTGGCTGAAGTGCCCGATGATGCCAGTGTCCCTCCAGTTTTCTGAGGGCCGCCCCAACTCACACATTCACCCTCACAGAGCATCACTGAAAAAAGAATGGCACCCTTTAACGACTGTGCTACAAACTCCACTCTACTTCGGATCTTGAAAAGCTTATCAGTGTGCACAAATTAATTACAATTAGATCTCCCACCATACTTTGAACTACAGCAACTCTCTGACAAGCTATCTGACCTTGTAAGTTTGGAAAACGTACATCTAAGGAAAAGTATTTCTCACTGAGTTATAACGACCATGAAGTCACACCTGATATGTGAGTCTGACTGCTCTCAAGTTCGGGCTGACACAGTTTGAGCACAGACTCCTGAAACGTGAGCTGCTGCTGGAAGTAGGACAGGAGGTCTGCCATCTTGCTGTCATCATCAGTATCTTCGATGCTGAGAAAAGAAGGGAGGTGAGTGAACGCAGTGCCACAGTCTACACAACACAGCTTAGAAAATGATTTTCCACAGTACTTTCAAAATCTGCTTTAGAAAAAGTCATCTAAAAGCAAACTTCTTACTACTTTTTTTTTTATATGATAAATGGTTACCCTGCCTTGCAAAGGAGTACCATACCAACTTTTTGAAGAAAAAAGCTTCAGCAATTTTAATTCCCACAAAGAATTAGAATTTTTGGATACAGGTGTTGAGATTTAATTAATTAGTTTTATGGTAAATAGAGATTTCATGAATTAGTAAAAAGATACTTTCAAATGATTTTTTAAAATCTTATGTAAATATATCCTATTAAGTGACCATAATCCATTGTAACTGGATAAAAATAAAATATACAAATGTTATCTGAGGTGCTTACTTACCAAGGATTTTCTAACGTATGTGCCTTATCACCCTACCTTTAGAGAGGAAAATACGTAATTTTAAAAAGCAGGGTCCACAAATAATTTAGCAGTATAAACAAATACATAGTTAGAGTTCTAGAAAAATATATAGCTTTCCATTTTTGCTAATAGTAACCTTAAAAGTGATCAGACTTACAAGAAGGTTGGGTGAGGATGAAGTTAGAAAACCAGGATGGGCTTAATTATAAGACAACAAAGGGCACACGCGGCTGAGGCGAGATGGACTGCAGGGCTATGCTACCAGCTTTTTACAGAAGGCAAAAAAAACCAGCAGAGGCTTTTAGGGCCTGTTAAGTCTGATAAGAAAATAAACTGTACCCTTAAAGAACTTTCATAGCATCTGGGTTTGTGTAACAGGACGGGAGAGAAAGAAATGTTTCTTTAATGTTTTCATACAACCTTTCTTAACAGCACTTGGTGTCTATTTATAAAACTGGCTAAGAGCTGGGTCTAAAGGACTCTACCCAAATTTAAAGAAGGTTTAGAAAAAGCCCAAATGAGTCCTTTTGAGTATGAACTACCTCACGTGATTAAATCTAATTTAGTGAACAATATTATTAGCCCCAAACAGACAACAAATGCTGACTTCATCAGGATTTTTTTAATGTGGCTTAGCCAAAGCTTAAGTGTTAATACTATAAGCAGTTAAATAGCACTGGCGATCAGCGTTAAGTTATCGATAAAGGTAACCTCTTAATTGTTTCATGGCAGAAGTAATATAATATCTCATCACCAAAATTCTATTTTTCTATGTACTGCTCATTTTAAACTTGACATCCTCTTGTGGGGACAGACTCCCTTCCCTTCTAATATGAGCTTTGGGAGAGAGAGGGGTTAAGCCAATACAATTTTATAATTGTTTTACACACAGCTTCAAAAGTATTGGCTGAAAAATATGTTCTCTTGGTCTCTGTCCATATAAACAGTCAATGCTTGACCAGTCACTCCATGACCATGATGCCAATGGCATCTGTATGATGAAACACGGTTTCTTTGGTTTCTTTTAGGAGCGCTTATGTCCGGCCCGTGTTTTTAAACAAATGTTACAGTCTTAACAGTGTTCTATCTACAACAAAGTCTGGTTAGAGTCCAGCATTTTCCTAATAAAAAGCCTTTTAAAAATTGTATTATTTCAAACGGATACAAAAGGAGAAAGACTAGTGTAATAAAACACTATGTACCCAATTTCAACCATTAACATTTTTCAGGCTTGTCCTGATCACATTTTAATAGTTTTGACTTTATAGGTTTCAGAAAGTTGAAATGTGTCCTTTAATTTACTCCTTTCAGTAATCACTGCTTTTATTAAAAAAAAAAAACTTTCATCACCTAATTTTTGTTACACCTGTTTAAAATATGCATTTCTATACTTTACTCTTAAAATTTCCCTAATTAAAAATTTTCTACAACTTTATAAACAAGTCTTTATACTAAAGACTATATAACAACAGAATTAGCACCGTCTTCTTATCATTATCATGTTAAGAGTCGACAGGGCAAAGATACTTAACTTTAACAAACTCTATATATTACTGTCTATCAAATTATGTACGCACTAGCTGTTTCCAACGCCATCACCATCTGGAGACCGGGTATAAGTAATCTTGAACTCTATATCAGGTACAAGTTGCATAGCCCTACGATAAAACTTGATGGCTAAAAGAAAAAATAAAGCTAAATTAGCTATGACCATACATTTTTGTCATTTCCTTTGATTACCCTAACTGTGGTTTAATTTGGTAACTTTCTTTAGAAACAGCCAAATTCCCTTTTTCTACATGCAACAGTAGCAGTGAGCAAACTTATTTCCAAACCCTACTAGTCAGAAATAATCTTTTTCTAAAGCTCTCTCGTTACAGAAACTTAAGATGTTGCATTTTACTCTTAGCTTTTAGCCCATCTTTTCCCTCTGCCTCTCACATATTGTCAGAAATGATCTTATATATGGCTGTCTTCCTCTGTGCTTTGAAAATGCCACTGCTGCAGCCCCAACAAAAACACCTTTAAGCAAACTTCTTCCTAGGATGCAGAGTTGAGGAAAATCAAATGTTTCCTCCTGAGTAGAATAAGGAGAAGGGTTTTTTTGGAATTTATTGGAATTTATTCTTCAAATCCAACTTCCTTTAGTCTAGCTGCCTCTTATTTAGCTAAGTAACCTATACAACCTGTTTTTAAATCAATCTGCTGGCCAGGTGGTCTAGAACTAGAACACTGAGCAGTCTCTCCCACAGAGACGTCCCACAGAACTTGGGGCTGCAGAAGCCGACTAGTTCTTTCCCCACAGATGAAGTCCACTCTGCCATGTTCTGCTGCTCTGGGTGAGTGACTGTGAACTACGTGGAGACAGGAATCTCACAGGCTAATAAAGACTGGCGGGATATCACCATTTGGGCCCTTTTCATACCTCAGAGTGAAAAAACCCCTAGAAGAAACTTGCAAATAAATGCAGTAATTTTGAAAATGTTATTTGGGGGGCATTTTCAAACCACTGAAGTGTTAGCATTTCTTTCCATGTCCCAATTAACAGCTTTTCTATCAGGAAATGAAAGCCTAATTACAAACCTAATCTGGTAAACAGCCCCACCACTTGGTTTACTTACACATTTCTACTGGCCTAAGAAAAGAGACAATTAAGGCTGAAGAGTATTCCTTCTCTAAAATGTACATTAGCATTTAGAAAGCACGTACATGTTCCTCTGAAATAACGTTCACCTATAAAAGGAGTATATCCTATTTTTTCAATAGCATATCCCGCTATTTTTCAATAAGCAACAGTATTTTTAAGACTTTAATAATGAAGGATAAATACTAAACCCTAAATGTAGAAAAAGGTTATTTTACTAATCCTACCAATATGATGATGTTTCTCAGCAATATTTTTTGGAAAGAGACAGGTTATATAAAAATACAATTTTTATTTTTAAAAAATCAATATCAAATATAGAGACTGATGTTCTGTATAAATATATTCTATTTTTTAAAAAATTGGTGAATAGCAAAGAGTTCTTATTCAAAACTGTCAAGACAAGATGATCCTGGGACCTGAGTTTTTACCTTCATAGAGAGCTCCATTTTGTTCTTCTTCTACCGCTTTTAGGAAGAGTTCTCGAGCCTATAAAAATAAACAGTGAAAAACAATTTCTGAAAATCTGTACTAAAAATGAGTGTGGGTGGTAGACGGATAGCCTTTTCAACAAATGGTGCTACAACAGTTAGACATCCACAGGCAAAACAATGAATGTCAACCTCAACTTCACAGCTTACATAAAAAATGACTCGAAAATGGATCAAGGACTTAAAGGTGAAACTTTAAAAACTTTTAGAAAAAAAAGAAAGAAAGAAAATCTGGGAGACTTGGGCGAGGAGTTCTTATACTTGACACCAAAAGCACAATCTATAAAAGGAAAAACTAATAAATTAAACCTCATCAAAATTAAAACTTTTGCTCTGTGAAATTCCCTGTTAAGAGGATGAAAAGACAAGCTACAGAGTGAAAGAATTTACAAGCCACATATTCAACAAAGGACTTGTATTTGGAATACATAAAGAACTCTCAAAACTCAACAGTAAAAACATGAGCAATCCAATCAGAAAAGACAAGCAGGTATTTCACAGAGGGGCGTATAAAGATGGGAAACAGCACATGGAAAGATATTCAACATCATTAGCCATTAGGGAGATACAAATTAAAATCACAGGGAGGTATCACTACACACCTATCAGAATGGCTAAAATTAAAAAGTAATGACAACTCTAAATGGTGACGGGGGTGTGGAGACACTGGATCACTCATACACTGCTGGAGGGAAAATGGTGCAGACGCTCTGGAAAACAGTTTGCAGTTTCTTTTAATCAAACATGCACTTACCACACGACTTAGCAATTGCACTCTTAGGCCAGAGGGATGAAAACTCATGTTCATGCAAAAACCTGCATGTGAATATTCATAGCAGTTCTAGTAATAATAGCCCCAAACTATTATAATAGCCCCAAACTAAATAATAGCCCCAAATGTCCCTCAACAGGTGAGTGGTCAAACAAAGTGGGGTACGTGAACACCATGCAACACGACTGAGTGGTAAAAAGCAACAAACTACTGACACACACAACAACTGGGACGGACCTCAAAGGAATTAAACAACACTTTTTGAATATCCAAATTATAGAAATGCAGGCCAGAGTAGGGGCTGCCAGTGGTTAGGAATGGCTGGGGAGGAGGTGGAGAAGAGAGCGTATAACTATCAAGGTAGCAAGAGGGAGCCCTGTGGTGACAAAACAGTTCTGTATCTTGATTGTGGTGATGGTTACATGAAGCTACACGGCTAATTGCACAGAACTATTTATACACATACACACAGTGAAGTGCTTGGAAACCTGAATAAGCTCTGTGGACTGTACCAAGGTCTACTTCCTAGAAGTCTAGCTACGGGAGGTGTCACCATCAAGGGAGGACGGGAGGGGTGCACAAGACTCCCCTGTGCTATGAACCTGTGATTATTTCAAAATTAAAATGAAACAAAACAAATATGGAAATTTTTAGTTATCATGGAAATGTCGATTATTAAATGGCCAATTTTTGTAAAGAAAAACTTGGGTCTGATGGTATGAAGATGACAACCCCTGTGGAGTAACAGGATACAGTCAGCCCTCCACATCCCGGCTCTCTGCATCCTCGGATTCAACCAACTGCAGATCAAAAATATTTGAAAAGAATTCCACAAAGTTCTGAAAAGCAAGACTTGAATTTGCTGCACACTGCTAACTATTTACTTAGCATTTACACTGTACTTACAACTATTTACAGAGCATTTATATTGTACTAGGTATTACAAGTAATCTAGAGATGTTTTAAAGTATGCTGGAGGATGTGCGTGGTTATACGCAAATGCTACACCATTTCATACAAGGAAGGTGAGCATCCCCGGACACCGAGGGACAAATGTTGTGAAAACTGAAATGGTGGGCTGTGTGTACTTTGTGTGAACAGGCACTAGGAAAGAGGTGAACCATTAGAAAGCATTCAAAATTTTCCAGGATAAGGAAGTAATTACTGCATCACTATAAATCTGTTCAATTCAAAATATAACAAAATATTGCATTATGACCTTTGGGAAGGTGTTAACATTTGAACCAATGTTTTCCCCTTTCAGGCTTCTGTTAACAGATTCAGAGGCATCTGTCTTTTAGACCAGGTGAATCTCAGGGGTGTATATTACCAAAGAGTTCCGGCAAGACTATACCTGTAGGAAAGAAGGAGTAATGTGTCATCCAAAGGCCTACAAAAAGTGGTGAGGGATGGACACCCTGGCACACTTGTCACCATCTTGCCAAGTACAACGCCCCTAACACTTAACTTTTCTTCTTTTGCCAGCTCCTGCTTTCCTCTGGTGTCCGCTGCTCTCAGTGAAGAGCCTCTCGTTGCTCTCCAAGGTCGAGATTCTAAATTGCTCGAGCCTCCACCTGGGGCAAGTTCAAACATCCACTGAGCTCGGAACCTCTGGAGTTGTGCCTGAGGGGAGAAGAATGTTTCAGGACCCACTGAGGAAGAGGAGCTCAACTCTGGAACATTCTGTCAATAGGTCCAACACTGATGTCCACACATATACATATGCTAAGATGAGAAAACACTGTCTTTAAATTATGAAATGACTGAATACTACCATTAAATACCTGTTATCTTCCACGATAATTTTTTGCTTACGACTTTGAAGAAATCGTGAAATTTTGCCTAAAATAAGATTCTCCATACAGGAGAAATCTAATAGTATGAGAAAATCAAATTTTAATTGGAATCGAAAGTGTAAGCCATCACTTAGGGACTGAACTTAGATGCTTTCAAACATTTCTTCCCTTGGAATACATCACCTCAAATTCCTGTATGCGAGCCCCAAATCTTTCTTTTAATAACCTTTCTCGTTTTTAAAAGAAATTATTTTTTCTAATACATATGATTAAAAAGAATCTAAACATAGAAAAAGTGAAACCCCCTCTATGGCGGGCTCTGCTGTGCTGCCCAGACACCCCCATTAGGAACAGCTGGGAGCGCCACAGAAGAACAGCCCTCAGCCCTCGCCCTGCGTAGGGCCTCAGGGAGACCACACCCCTTCCCAGGTGCTCCCCACCCAACGACTGATCAAAGGTCACTCTCTGAAAGGTCATTCTTCCCCTGTTCTGAGGAAGTCCTCAGAACTTCGCAGGATTAACTGAGCTGGTCCACCGAGACTGCAGAGCAGTCCAGCTCCCCCAACCCACTCTGGCTTCCCTCCCTGCCTCCCTGGCACAGGTGCTGACTCCAACAGCACTGCTTAATAAACCTCTTACATCCACCTCAGAGTCGGCTTTCTGGGAGCCCAACCTGGGATGCCCTTCCCCCCAAAGAAGGACATTGGTAATTGGATTGTATATATTAGTGCTGGCTTTTTAAAAAAAGAGTACAGATTTAAAACATGAAAGCTTTTAATAATTTTTCTCTACATTCTGCACACTGCTTTGACTCCCACCTTCCTATTACGAATGTAACACATATACCTCTGACTTAAACATGTGGGATCTTAGTTCCCTGACCAGGAATCGAACCCAAACCCCCTGCATTGGAAGCGTGGAGTCTTAACCACTAGACCGCCAGGGAAGTCCTAGCAGCACTCTTAATGCATACTAGATGGTGCACTCCAAATGCACAAGTATTATAAAGATTACAAATTCAGTAAGAAGCACTTTACTAACTACAATGAACATTTTTCTATTTCGATGCACAAAGCTTTACCCTATCCTTTCAAACGGCTGCAGAATATTTCACTGTATGGATGCATCATTACTTAACACAAGTGATGGATATTTAGGTTGTACTCCATTTTTCCATATAAACAATGCTACAGTAAACATTTTTGTATGTGTATATTTACTCACTTCCCCTATTATTTCCTTAGGATTAACTTCCTAGAAGTAGGATTGCTGGTTCAAACGGAATGTATGTTTTTCATTTTGATCCATATTGCTAATCTTCCCTCCAAAAAAGCTGTAGCAACTTACGCTTTCATGTATACTGCGTGAGTGTTCTCAGAGCCTGGACAGCAATAGGCATTATTCACTAATTTGATCTTTTTTTAAAAAAAAATTCTTTGCTGATTTAATTTGTATTTTTAAAAAATTATTAGTGAGGCTGATTATCTCTTCTAATGTTTCATAAATATTTATATTAATTTTTTCCATTAGTTATCCATTCCTATCTTTCTATCCTCTGTTGTTACTACTTTTATAAGGATGTTACATCTGTATCAGAGATATTAATCCTCTTCCCCTAGATGGTAAATAGTTTTTCCAGTTAATTATTTCTCTTGATTTAGGAGGTCTTTTGCTATATATAGGTTTTAAACTTTTAGGTGGTCAAATCTGTCAATCTTTTTCTTTAAGGTGATGGGTTTTAGTCAGCCTTATGCCTTGGTTTGAACACTTTAAACCTACATATTGAATTACACAGCAGCAATTATTGATATTCCTTTTTACAGAAAAAGAAATCTGTAACATAGTTATAACTTAAGTATTCTAAAAACCGGTATGAAGATACAGCTACATTCAATGCAAATAAGAACCTATGAATCTTCATAATTATGACCAACTCCTGCTTATGTATGGAAAGCAACAGAATAAGAAATAAATGAAGAAACATGCCTGCAAATCTGTCTCAGCAGGGCGTTCGTTTTCATCATCATCTCCTGCCCTGACAGTGTCGGAATGACAATCTTCCTCAGCTTCTGCCTGAGTGGGGGAAAGCAAACAATGCTCAGGAATAAGCAAACACGGGTTTCCCTCAGTAACCTACATCTCCTATTCAGCTACCTGCCCAGTGAAGCACATAGCTGCCTCTCTCTAAGTATCTTCTTCACAGGTAAGTTAAATGATTCCAGTCATAAAAGTCTGATACTTTAATTTTTTAATACTGTAGAATAAACAACTTCACTGGGCTCCAGCTTAAAATGTTTTGGTAGGTGGTTAAAAAGAACGACTTTGCTTCAGAAAATAACAGTTGGTGGTATAGAGTTCAAATAGTTTTTGTTTCATGGATCTCTTAAGACCATATATAGTCCATATATGGTTGTCCCTTCTTTACACAAACTGGAATGTTATTAATGTGTGAACGACTTTAGTCTAATAATATTTTAAATGTACTAGAAAAGCTCATTCAAATCAAAGACATGTAAGAGTGAAGGTTTTTGTAAAGAAGCTCCTTCCATTTTATTTTTTTTATAAATCCAGATTTTCATATATTGGATTGACTTAAAGTGGAATAAAGCTGGGCTGGAACTACTGCACACGGCTTGGGACTTAATAGAAGCCTCAGGTCAGTTTCCTTCCATTTTTTCCTTTTATTCTCCATAAATGTTTGCTAAATAAAACTGGATCTTATGTTCCAGTGAAAACGAAATGTTGCCTAGGTGCGATCTATTACCTAACACACTTATTAGGAAATAAGACTTGCTCAACGCTTCAAGTGTTCAGTCCTATAAAGAAATGTGGCAATCAGGGAAGTGACTTTGAAGGTTAGTTAGAAATAAAAATAATAAAACCTATTTAACTTCACTCATTCCAAACATGGTAAGTTTTACAATTGCCAATTTGGGTTGTAATTTGTTCCCAGGACTAAAATGTCTGTATTAACACCTATCTCTGAGCACAGCACCCAGATATACTTGCACTACTTCATAGCACAACACAAACAAGCCTGGCTCCCTATCTTATCTCTGGCAACCAGACTTACAACAGAGGTGCCTGTAAGACGTGAACTAGTTAGTACGTGGTGAAGTGCTTGGCACCCTGGAAAGGCTAAATCAGTGAAGAAATAAATGAGAAAGGCTGAGCTTCGGATGAATTTCCAGAAAACTGGAAAATCTGAGCATTAACGCACTGTCAAATACATTTTTTTAAGTCTCTTTAAGCTGAGAGCTTTTCCCACTCAGATCATCAGTAATGGGAAATTACACAATAAAAGGGTTTGACTTTATAGATCTAACAAGTGTATTTCTCTCTCTTCTCAAATAAGGGTCTGCTTTATTACTATAAACTCTAAGGACAGCTAATGGAAGGGGACCTTGGTCCCTGGGGTATCTCAGTAATTCAGCCTCTACCTCTAGCCCAGCAGCCCCACCAAACTGACTTCAAGAGCTCCCCCTGACCTCTCCAGCCCCGCGCTTTGGCACATGCTGCTTGCTCTCTGCATCTGGAATGCCTGCATCCTCTTCCTCCTCACTTGGCTACTGCTACTCATCCTTCAAGATTCAGCTCAGGGATTATCCCAGTAGGAAACAAATTCTGATCCTTTCACTTGCCTCTTTGGTTTTCCCATTACAATTGTGCTGGTATCACAGCACTTAAGACTTGTATTGAGATTTCGTCTCTTTCGCTAGAAATTAGTGCATTGGCATCAAGATCTGAGGTCTGGCACTATGCCAGGCTGATAATAAGTGCTCAAAAAATGAATTAACAAATAAAATGCCATGAGGATATATAATGCGTATCTCAAGGATGAGGTAAGGAGACAGGAAGCCTATAATACAGACAGCATTTTCTCCCCTGAGCTGTGTTAATAGAGCTCTCATCCACTAAGACTTTGATTGTGACAGTATGATGACAATAACACGAACCATCAAATTTGGGGTTTTACTATGCTCTTCAACTCAAATACTACTAGAAATAAGTAGGTCTTTGGCTGTCATCCAGAAATTTTCACTTTGTTTTTCATAACTGAGTTTGACCTAACATCACCTTTCACTAGAGTAGCTCGTGTGTTCATCCTTTTACTGTTTTACACATGGGACTAATGAAATACAGAAAGTTAAGTGCTTAATCCTGGTCAGAGAACTATTTCTGAAAGTTTAAAAGCATAGTCAATTCGTGTTTTTCTATTCACCAAATTGACTTCACAAAATAAGTTCATTCAACCATTCGTGTGTTCAATAAACACTTCGGTGTCTACTATAAGCTAATGAGTTTGGTATCGTTTCACTCTCGAATCACTCAACTTTAGCCAGAGATTAGTTTCTCGGATGTACAATTTATTTGAAGCCAAAGCAAAGCAGCATGGGGCAGAGACTACATATGCCAGCACGCAATAGCCCCATGGAATCTACTTTGTCAATTTCTGGAGCTTTGCTCGGTTCCTCCATTTGGACCGCACTGACGCTGCTTGGGCCCTCACTGCCGTGAAATGAGACAAAATCCTTCCTACCCTAAGCCGCCAGGACCGCCAGCCAAAACCCTGCCCCAGGAACTGCCGCGTCCTGGGGCAGGTGCCTCCTAAATCCAGGACTCCTTAAGGGGTCAGAACGGCGGCTCCATGGGCAGGCTTTTTTTGGGGGGGCGGGGGCGGCGATCAACAAGTGTCTCCACTTGCCAAGGCTCCCTCCCGCTTTCAGATGTTGCGACGGCTCACCTCAATCTACGCTCGCTTTTATTAAAATTAAAGGGACGAGATTGGTTCAATGCCCTCAGCAGGCCGAGAGGCATTATTCTCGGCCGTCCAGCAAACCCGCTCTGCTCACCTGGAGACCCAGCTGGGGGGCTCGGCAGGAAGGAACCCCGGGAAGCGGGCAGGGCTAGCACTGTCCGCCACCCTCAGGCCAGGGCCCCAGGATGGTGGTAGCCGTGCAGCCCTCAACCCTCGCAGGTTTCCCCTCTCCACTTCCCCCGGGGCTCCCCGCAGGCCCGGGCCGTCCCGCCCGCCGCCCGCCCGAGCTCCTCGGCGCTTTACCATGCTGGCGGGCCAGCCGGCTGCGGCCGAGAGGCTCTGATCGCCCCCTCGGCACCGCCCCCGCGAGGAGGTGCCCCGGGAGTCCGGTGTTTACTCCTGCCGTCTGGTGCAGCGGGACTTAGCAGAGTTCTCGGTCGGAGAAGCGCACCAGGCAGCGGCAGTAACTGCGGGCCCGGCGTACGGCAGCCATCTTCGCAGGGTAGAGGGCCAGATCGCGGCGCGCTGGGGCGGCGGCCGGGGACTCGCGGAGCACAGGGACGCCTGGGGCCCGCCGAAGCCGAGGACTGTGCGCGCACCGGAGCGTCGACCCTGCTGGAGACCCCGGACGCCGCAGCGCAGATGCACCCCTGCCGTGGAAACCTGCGCCGGCGCAGCGAGCATGCGCAGTGCTGACCCGCCGCCGCCCGCGTGGGCCGCCCTGCTCCGCTGCCCGCGCACTTCCCTGTGGAGGGCTAGGGGCGTGCGCTTGCTGTGTTCGCGACGGACAGCCCGGGTGAGGTCAGCCCGGGGTGCCGAAGGCCAAACTCAGCCTAGTATTCGGCTCAGTGAACTTATGCAAACTTGAACAGGACTTAACTCAAATTTAGAGTTGAGACCCTAAGGCAAGCGGCCCGAAGGCATCGAATTGGGTGCCCGGGACGGTCACTACACGATCCTCGGCGACTGTGGTTAGAGTCCCACTCCGGGATTGCAGGGAGACAGTTAAATTCCACTATCGTCACAGGCTGTTATAACGACTAAACTTTTTAAAGACACGGTCCTGGAGGTTGAGAAAAAGAGGCGCTTAGAAGAGTAGCGGTAGGAGAGAAAACAGCCCTCCGCAACGTCCGTCTCACTGCAGATCCCATCATGCAACCCGGGAGGACGTTGCAGCTCTACGGCTCCGAACCTCGAGTCCTGCGGAGACGGCTCCCGCGGCGCAATGGGATTTGTAGTCCGCCGTTCCCCGTAGAGCGCCAGCCCTCACTTGCCGTCCGGACACCGCTTCTTACAGCCCAAACACCTGATTTCATTTCCGCAGAAGACACTCTTGTTTGTCAGGTGGTGTATTATTTTCCCACACTTTACATTGTTTTAAATACTGAATTTTGCATGCTCCCTGCTCTGTGTAAACCTAGTCTTGGGGCTTCTTACCTTCATTCAGCAAACATTTATGTAGTTTCTGAAGTTTCTACTAGGTGTGGGGTACCAATAGTCATCAGGTTTCCAAGATCCTACTCGTGGTTCCACGGGTTCACAAGAGTTTAAATCTCTTATCCATTATTTTCTTTTATTCTATTTATTTAGATCTTAGTAATGCAGTACATTTTTCTTCAGAAAATAGAGGCAAAAAAAAAAAAAAAAAGGAGGGGTGCAGAATGGTGAGCTACAATAAGGAAGCCCCAACTGCTGTCTTTTAATATTAGAATCCACCCTTCCGATGGGTGTGTTTTCATTTGCATCCTAAGTTAGCTACCTATAAAAAGTACATTCTTGTTTAACAGGGACTAAAAATTTACTAGTTTTCAGTTTTTATAAGAGACTAGGGCTTAGGTCTTTTAAGGATGATTTTCCTCCCAATGACATCTTTCAAATTGTATTTTGAAATTTAAATCAGGGGAGAAAGATTAGATGTATGGATTTATAATAGAAGAAAATGTTATGTGTGGCTCATGAATACAAAAGATCAGTTTTGCAAATGAGGAATGGGGTATTGAAATATTTTCAGAACGAGTCTATTTCATTAAACTTGTTGAATGCTTAGTCAGTTAGCACAGATGATTTCTATTATTCTAGTAAATAAACAAAAAAGTTTAATAAAATAATAATTCATACTTTTAACAATAAATTGAGCACCTACTTTATTAAAACGCTATTATGTTTCATAGCTACTAATTTTCAATTTTAGGTCAGTATCCACTGTATCCACTAGGCTTCTTTACAGGGTTGTATTATCTCATCATATTATATAATACTTACGTGGTTATAATTTTCCCGAGGCTAGGACTACTGACCTAAGCCACTTACTAGCCCAGTGGACCCTTGTTAAACGTAGATCAAGACAGTCCATTTGCCAGTTGCTTGGACAACTGAATTTGACTAAAACTGATCATTTAAAATACTTTAAAAATCACTTTTTCTGGGAGTAGTATATGATTTTTTAGGCTGCCTCCTGTCTCCCTATCTTTTCATTGACAATGACGTTCAATTTTCATTTGCCATATGGTTTGGGTGTTATATATGTAAACATGAAGGTAGATAAATGTTATACGTTTGCCAAGTGGCCAGATGACCCTTTCCCATTTGAGACAGGAAGTCTAAGGAAGTTTGTCCTGTATCTTGTAGGTTTCTTCAACAGAAGCAAGAAGAAAGAGGGATTCGGGCCTTTTGCATAGATTCGTCTTAGAAAAAACAATCTTTTCGGTTCTTAGAATTCAAAAACAAAGATAGTGAGAGAAAATTGATATGAGCTGGGGAATTTAAACTCAGAGAAAGATCCACAATGTGTGAAAGGATTACTGCTTTATTAATTAAAACTGTTGCTTAGGGCCGTGTGGTTTCCCTGACCAGTAGCATCAGCACCAAAATTCTGGGGAGAGGGCCCAGTAATATGTTTTCACAAGCTATCCCGGTGATTCTGATGCCTCCAACTAAAGCCCTCTTGGCTTGGGGCAGTTATGTGAATTTAAATTGAGGACCTCGAAGCAATTTCTTTTTTCAAAGTGGTTCAGGGCCAATCCTTATAGGATGATTTACCTCTGCAATATAACTAACAACACAAGTGACAGTGTTTAAAAAGTGTTAAGTGTTAGACTTCACATAACTAGTCAACACACAGAGGACGATTCTGTAGACCATTATCTAGTCTGTTCCCCACCTAACAATCCAGTTTTCCAAACTAAAGTTGCTCCCAGTATAAAAACTCTTGAAGTTCAAATGGATGCTAACAGGCAGTCTGGTTTTTATTTTAAATATTTTTTTATTATGGTAAAATATATATGACGCAGTTTGCCATCTTCAACCACTTTCGGTGGCACTGCAGTTACGTTTTTTAAAGCCAGAAAAGTGTGTTCACCTCGATCACCTGTAATGAGATGTCCTCCGAACATGCATCCTCAGCCTGCACTTCTCCATCCTGATGCCCGAGGCAGCCGATCTGCAGTAAGGCGAGCGTGTGGAGCTGGAGGGCGCGTTGGCGGTCGGCGGGCCTCAGGGACCCTGGGCTCCAGAGGGCCCCGGGTGGAGAGCGGAGCGCGCGGCTCGGCGCCCCCGGCGGCCCGGCCGCGGTGCAGGGACGCGCGGGGCCAGCGAGGGGGAGCTGCAGGGTAACTTTTCCCAGGGAAAGAGGCCGGTCGTCCCCACCAGAAGCCTCCCTGCCTTTTGTTTGTTTTCCTGCCGGAGGCTGGAGAGCGGCCGGGTGCCCAGCCGCTCACCATGCGCGGCGCGGCCCGCGCCCCTCGGCGGCGCCCCCGGGCGTCCCTACGCGGACCCCTCGGCCCGTCCTAGCGGGGGTCGCCCTGCTCCTGCTCCCGCTCCCGGGCCGGTTCGGCGCCCGCCCTCCGAGAAGCCGCGCTCCCCGCAGGCGCGGGCCCCCGCCTGTGCTCGCGGCGCCGGTAAGTGGGGTGGGGATTAGGGGCTTCTGCCGGGTGACCTGTCACTCGGGGTGATGGACCGGAGCTGCGAGGGCCCCCAGTGCAGTGGCCCCGCGAAGGATCGGAGGGCGAGGGAGAGGCTCTAGGGCTGTAGTTTCTCTCCGCGGTCCTGTGGGTCTCTCCCTCTTGGCAGAAAAACTCCCGCTTCCTCGGAGTCTGGAAGATTTTGGTGGGTGTTTATCTTTTGGCGTTAAAGAAGGGAAAGATCCCGGCCCGATTTGAAGCCCCTTTGGTAGGATATGGAGGACCTGCTTTCGGAATTTTCCTGACTAGGCCTTTGGCTGTCCCGCAAGAGGTCTGAGCAAGAAATCCTCACACATTTATGTGCAACCATTTTTCACTGGGTTTCTTTCTGCTCTGATTTCTTTCTTACTAATCTGAGTAGATGTTATGAGAGGGATGCTGAAGGACTTTACAGAACCACCGTTTCTTTTATAATGCACCTTTTAAAGTTTGACTTTGACACTAGCATTGAGGGCTTTTACTTTTAAATAAAAAAGTAGTTGAATGCCTTATTCTGCAGAAAAGAGTATTCGTTTCCACTTATAACTAAATAAAGAGCTGCTTTGGCTAAAGCTGAATTATACTGAGAAAATATCACCCTGAATTTTGCATCCAGAGCTAGACTTCTCTAAGGTATTGGCACTTGCTTTCTATTTTTGCCTGGAGCACTCTTTGTAGCAGTTTGATAAGTACAGTTTTCGTTTCTCACATTTTCCAGTGAGTGGGCTTTCAGGATGTGCCCCCAAAGTGAATTGTACTATTGCTGAATATAAAATTAAAATGAACTTTAAATTTGTGTAGCTAACATATAAATTATTAAGAAGAATTTGTGCCTCAACCATATGTTAGCTGTGCTAAGAGTTAATGTATTCATAAATATGCACATTTGAAATAGTTTCTGAACAAAGCACTGCAATTTGGTAAAGAATTTGGCCTTCCTGTCTATTTGAGGACCAGTAATTGTGGGTGTAGAAATAAGAGCAGTGGTGTGATTCTTTATTTAAAATGATACCCTGTACCACTGCTTGCTTCCCGAAGGTCCAGCCCTTATAGTGACCCTGCCTGTCCACTTTACCTTGTCCCCTTCTCCAGAGTCAAAACTGGTGGCAGGGCAAGAGCGGGCAACCACATTTCTAAGTGAGACCAGTTTAGTTTCAGATGATGGAAGGATGGTTGGAGGGTTGATGGAGCTTGTTTGAGTGGGCAGAGGTCTGTCCTAGCCAAGGGAACTCAGCATTTAGTCACAAAGAAATGCTTTTTTCTCACTGAAGTTTCTTACCTACAGACTGTGTGTAAACAGGCTACCAGGATAAAGAAACCAGGCTTTGGGGGTTTTATGTGTTGACTGTTTCACATCATCAAAGCTCTTTTTCTACTTTCATTGTTTTCTTCTCATTGTTTTTTGAGGTTCCCAGTAATGGTGGAAATCCTGTCAGTCTTGAACCTTTTGGAATTCTCTTTAACAGTCTTTTCCTTCATTTCCTTCATCCTTGCTATCAATGAGTCATGAAGACCTTTGACATGTGATTTATACAGCACCCTCCCTCCATATTCTAATCCAGAGGCTCACCCTTCCGCTCCTGCAGACTGGGGCAGCCTCTGAGCTAGCCCCCCAAGCTGGCTCTTCTTAGTAAGTCCTCACTGAATGTTTGCTGAATGAGTGGATGGATGGATGGAATGGATGAATGAATGAATGAGACACACACCTTCTGGTTTCTTCATCTTCTTGTCCATCTAGTCTTTTAAAACTATCAGTTCCTCACGTCTCTCCTTGCCTTGCAGCTCTCAGGTCCTCTCCCTTCTCAACTATCTCAAGTCTAAAATAATTTGCCTGATTTTTAAGGCCTTTCATAATCAGGCCTCACGCCTCCTATCTAAATTCTATTTTCAGTTCAGCATACATCTTTGCACTCTATGGGTGTGGTCTTCTTTCGAGCCTGGTCTACTAAGGGGGCCAGGATGGTTCCTGCTCAGATCGCTGTCCTAGAAACCCTCACCCCTCTCCCCCAACTCCTGTGCACATCTTACCCTTCCTCAGAGGAGGAAGCTAAGTCCTCACTTCTTCTATAACATCTTCTGTAACTATTCATTTCTCTTCTCTCTCTTGCAAGTCTCCAGATACTTGTTTCTTTTGTAATACACCTTTTAAAGTTTGACTTTGACACTAGCATTGAGGGCTTGTATTTTTATTTATTTATTTATTTATTTTGGCTGCGTTGGGTCTTTGTTGCTGCGTGCGGCTTTCTCTAGTTGCGGACAAGCCGGGGCTACTCTTCGTTGTGGTGCGCGGGCTTCTCATTGCGGTGGCTTCTCTCGTTGTGGAGCATGGGCTCTAGGCGCACGGGCTTCAGTAGTTGTGGCTCGCGGGCTCTAGAGCACAGGCTCAGTAGTTGTGGCGCACGGACTTAGCTGTGCCACCACGGAAGCCCGAGGGCTTATACTGATCTCTCATTGGTTTAGGTTATTTTAAGCCTCTTTAGGGCAGGAGGCATATTTTCTACATGGTAATGTGGGGTTGTGGGCTTTGAAGTCAGGCAGAATTGAGGTCGGGACCTCACTCCTCAGTACTCATGTGGCCTTTTGGATTCTCCAAGCATTAGTCCTTGCCTGTAAAATAGGGAAAATGCCTCCCCACCTGGCTGCAGTGTGGAGATGGTCTTGGTGCCTGAACAGCACCTGGAACACACCTGACAAAAATCTGCTCAACCCTCCAGTGACTGGGAGAGCCCTGAACATGTAGCAGATATTTGGTAGATGTTTGTCAGCTAACTTGGAGTCAAGTCATGGCTGGGTCTGGAGGCCCAGGGGATGGCAACCATGCAGAATCCTTAGTGTTACCCTGCCCTTACTTAAAACAGCTTGAGCTTAGGTTATTCCTGGTGACAGCTCTGCTTCTGGGATCTGTTGCTGTTTTTCCGTCTGAACCTTGCCAGGAACATGACTGCCTTTAAATTTTTTTTTCACTGCTTCTTTGCGGCAAGCTCCTCCATTTCATTTTGCAGGATCTTGCTGAGTTGGAGTTGTACGTAGCACTTCTGTTTTTCTGCTTGTGAGGGTATGTGTGAGTGTATGTATTTATGGTAGGACGTGTTGCCTAGCGATTTCTTGGCAGAATTCTGGGTACAGTGACCTTTCTGTGTATGTTGATCTGTCAGCCTGTGAATAGTGTCTTAACTGTAAATTGTCTCATCAGCTCTCTTGCTTGACCGTGGCCTTCTGAGAAAGGCCCGTAACTAGAACATCAGAAACCTCCTATCTGTGGGCCTCAGTGTTTGTGGTTGCTGTAGGTGACCCGGAGAATGTGCAGAGGTGTGTGCCAGATGACTTACACACATATCTGCAGTGTAACCATGTCCTAGGTTGTGGCTGTGCTTTCCTTGAAACAGTTTTAACTTCCTTATTAGTACAACTGTGTGTTCAAGAAAATTACCTGGTAAAAGCAATTTGCTGAAGTAAATCAATACCTGGGGCAGATTGCATTAAAATGCTAAGTTATGGAAGGAAGAAATCAGAGGCATCTTTACTTGTAGCCAAAGAAGTAGAAGCAGTGGAGGGTCCCCTCGAGATGGTAACCAAGGTTGATGTAGAATTCACACTCACTCTCTCTGCTTCTCGTGAGGTGCTGTCTGATGCTCGGAAAATTCTACTGCTCAACAGATCCTAGGGAAATACTCAATCCAAGCGGAGAGCTTCCTTTCTTGATTCCTTGCAAGGAAACGGAAGCATCCTTGCACTTTAAGTGCCTGGCTCACTGTGCTTTGAAAGTCGAAACCTTCGTAGAAAGAAGTGCCTGGGTTTGGACTCACCTGTGCAGCTGGCTTCAAATCCTGGGAGCGCTGACTTTTGAAGCTGTCTCAGAGTTTGAAGAAAGGACGTCTCTGGAGAGCTGCCACTTTTTTTTTTTTCTATGTAGTTTCAGGATTAGCAATACCTTCATGTACTTTTTGCAGAAGGGGAAGTGGGAGCATTTGTTACCTCTTTCATCGACTATGAAAACATTTCTTATATTCACACATTTAAAACTCTGCTGCCCTGAAGGTAACAAGAATTCTGTCCGTTGGGCTGCAGCATCTCCGCTGTAAAGTGAGGGTGTGTAGGGCAGTGATCATTCAGGTCCCTTATAGGGAAAAAAGGTCTGATTCTATAGTCAGGTTTCCTCAATATTATACTATGCCTGTGTTCAACTTAGGTCCTATTAAACTGAGCATTCAATCTATGCTAATTAGCATTAGGTTATATATTACCTTACTCTCAAGTTTTCCTAGATTTTGTTTGTCATCCTCAGTTTTTTTTATTTAAAAAATACTGTTTTTAAAATAAAATAACACAACAGTGTTATTTTCACCTTGCTCTTAGTAGCCACTTGATAAGTGTACAGTGATGGCTGAGGGCTTGTGAGAGCCACATATTTGTGAGGATAGATCAATGTGAGTCATTTTTTATCTTTCTGTAGGTGTAGTGTGGTCTATGATAAAGTGCTGATAACATGTGACTGCTCTCGTGGTTAATATAAAAGATAATGGCCCAGAACCAAGAAGATAAAGGAGTAGTGGTGTAATGTCCAACTACATATTTCACAATACCATGAAAGTTAATCTGCATGAGTTTGTAGTTCCAAGAAGACAATAGTTAATGGTTCTGTCCTCTTGGACACTGCCTGTGCTTTGAAAATGAATGTACTGATGATTGATTTAACTCAGACGGAACCGAGTGAGAAAAAAGTAGGTTATATATGCCTGCCTGTCATCTTAGCTGTTAAAAAGCAAATGTTTTCCTAAATTGTTAGAAAAGCTTTTAGAAGGATTCATAATTTTTGTGCCCTAGTCTCCATAGAGCTGTTCAGTTTTGCAAAGAATCTATGAGGGATGGCAGTAGGAGTGGGGTTGATGGTATAGGAAAATTAACAAAGTCACCCTCTATAAACCCGTAAGTTACTCATTCATTACTTTATTCATTCAACACATCTTTATTTTGAGCACCTGTTTGGGCCACCCGGGTGCCAGGTACTTGTCTGGTTGCTGGGAATACAGTTGTGAACGTAACAAAATTTCTGCCCGCAGGAAGCTTATATTCTCGGGATACACGCAGTCTGTATATGTAACCCTGTGACCCACGGGTAAAGGAGGATTATGTGGAAAGGGCTAAAGTACTCTGCCTCCATGCAGGGTTTCCTGTGTTTCAGGGTCCACACATCATGCCCTGCAGGCATGTCCTGCCGGCTGCCCGTTTTTGTAAATAGACTTGTACCGGGATGCAGCCGTGCCCATTTGTTTCCGTGTCATCTGTGGCTGCTTTTGTGCTACAGCAGAGGATTTGAATAGTTGTGCCAGAACCCTGCCACCCTCACAGCCTAACGTATTCACCGGCCCTTCACAGAAAACATTTGCTGACACCTGCTCTATTTTATTTTTATGTTAAGCCTTTACGTCCTCGGTATGTTTTATTGATTTGTTTGTTGTTACACATGGTGGTGAAGCATCTTACGCTGCGTGAGATCAGCCCTGAGTTAAACGTGCTGTGATATTTGAGGAGCGCTTGAATGTGTCACATGTTCTGATTCACTCCCTCATCTTCACCTCGCCCTCCCTTGCCCACCCTTAGAACAGAGGGTGGCAATCAGGTGAGCAACTGGGGCTGGGACCACGGCCACCGCCTGCGTGAAGCTGGGGGACTGTCACCCCAAATCATCCGCAGTCTCCCACAAGTCAGAGGAAAGTTATTCTTCCCCTGGGTCTTCAACATTTCCTTTCCCTTCGGTTCTTCACAGCCCACAGACCACAAAGAATGATGGGTCCTAGTTTAGAACTAATCTACAAGCAACGGAAGACTTTACTTTAGGTTCGGGGCACAGCGCCCATTGTGGGAGAAGTGACGGGAAGCGGTAGACCCTTCTCCTGGGATTTAGGACTTGGTGCATGAATTCTCCTTTCAGAAGCTGGAGTTGAAGGATGTGAGGGAGGTCAGGGCATGAAACAGTCTCTGGGGAATAGAAGAGGGCAGCCCAGGTAATGGACCCTCTTCTCCCATCCTTCCAATTAAGTCAGGAGCCAGAAGCATCTTTAATGTGCTCCTTGTCACAGGAAAGGCAAAGCACGTTCCACAATAAAGGAGGCTCTTTTGGCATTGTAGCTGCTGTCCCCAGTGCAGAAAAAAGCACTGGTCCAAGAGGCAAAATATTTAAAGGACATTCTTGCTAAAATGCATGTGGGCAGAAGAATTAGGTCCCAGAGAGAAAAATTAGAAATACAGATGTACTATTTTTAGTACCTTTTTAAAAGAAATGTAACAATATTAACTTTACTCTTGTAAAGTTATGAAATGTTCAAACCTAGAATTCATGCCAGTTAAGGTAAAATGGAACTCAGAAGTGCCAGGAGAAGGGCCATTGAGTGATTTTGCACATGATCTAGTTTTCCGATGAGGACAGGTGGAAGCAATGGCATCTTTTCAGTGGAAAACGATCAAGGCTCAGGGAGAAAAGCTCTTCACACAGGTCTGAATGGTGGAAGTGGAGCTGGTAAACCACGACTCCCAGAGATGCCCACTTTTGCGTACAATTTTCTGTCTCCTATCTTAAAATATGAGTAATTGTGGCATTTATTCAATGACTCTTAAGTTTTCAAACTAAAGAGCGGACCACCCTGTGCCTGGTTGGTTTCCCAGGCTGGGAATGAGCAGGGCACCCGGTGTGAGGTCCTGGCTGTGAGCAGACGATCTGCCCTACTGAAGACTGAGCCGAGGGGAGGGAACTGGGACAGACCGCAGGAAGGTTTCCCCAATGTCACCTAGCCAGAAGAACCATAGCATTCATTTCAAAGTTTGTCTGGAACCCTTTGAAAGCGAAATACAGCTGTGCTGCTCTGTGAGTTGGGTACAGCCTAACCCAGAAGCTGAAGGCCTGATCTGACGACACTGTGGGGACCTTTCTGTGATTCTTTGAGACCCAGTAATTCCAGCACCATGGCGGGAGGGCCCAGGCAGCCTGCCTGCTTTAGCCTTTCTGCAGTATTTACTATTCTCCCATTTCAGAACTTCAGAACATTTCTGCTCAGGGCAAACAATCTGAGTACCATGACTTTGCACATGAAGAAATAGAAGCGTTCTGTTTTTGTTTTTTTTTTTTTTTGTTTTTTTTTTTTTTTTTTTTTTGCGGTATGCGGGCCTCTCACTGTTGTGGCCTCCCCCGTTGCGGAGCACAGGCTCCGGACGCGCAGGCTCCGGACGCGCAGGCTCAGCGGCCATGGCTCACGGGCCCAGCCGCTCCGCGGCATATGGGATCCTCCCAGACCGGGGCACGAACCCGCATCCCCTGCATCGGCAGGCGGACTCTCAACCACTTGCGCCACCAGGGAGGCCCAGAAGCGTTCTGTTTTGAGATACTTACCAAGGGTGGTACAGAAGATACATAGCAAAGACTAAAATTCATGTTTTGACCATTCAAACCATGAGTTCCTGCTAGTGTAGGCGGAGCATGAGGTATGAGAGCAGAGTTGAAAGAAGCATGGTGACTGTCCGGGACAGGCCTGCGTGTCATTGACCACTGGGGAGGTGGGGACAGGGCACTGTGGCCTCTTGGGGAGAGAGCCGTTGGCTGTGTCTGTGCAGGTTGGGGCGGGAGGCCCTGGGAAGGTGATGTTTGAGCTGGACTCGGAGGTAGGAAAAGGAGTAGATTCTGAGCTTTGGTGTCTGGCTGAGCCAGTGAGACACTTATCCTGCTCTGGACGGGAGACGACGTATAGCACACAGGGTCCCTCTGGGGCACCGTCTGCTCTTTGCTAGCTTTTGTGCATGCGATGGGAAAGGTGGAAACGTTGATCTGTTTTTTTTCCTTAGACAAGTGCCAGCTTGATTCCTGACCCAGAGAGTCACAGAACCACAGAATAACGGAGCAGGAAACCACCTTGCTTCATTAAGTCCCATGCCCTCACCTCACAGAAATTAACCCGAGGACCAAGAGATGCTCCGAGTCACAGGTGGTCTGTGCCAAGTGGAAACTGGGACTCAGTTCCTCTTTGTCTGCAATCACTTGCCTCCCCTGTAGGCAGTGACTGCTGGCAAGGTCCCCGCTCGGTCCACTGAAGTTCAGTTGTAGAATGAGGCCAACTAGAGCATGGCCACATCACCGGTTTCCATATTTGGACTTTGAGCTACAAAGTACTTCTTTTAATTCCTCTCGTTCTCAGATCCTCAAAAGATTTCATAACCTTTGGATCTTTTGCAATCTCTCCCTTAAGTTTGGTGCAGTCGGCCCAGGTTCCTATCTCACTGCCAATACTTATTAGTTACATAACCTTGAACAAGTAGCTGGTGTCTCAGATTCCTTATCTGTAAAATAGGGGTAATAATAATAGTACCTACCTGGTGCCGTTGTGAGGACTGAATGGATTAATATGCAAAGCACTTATAACAGTATGGTATACATAGTAACTTCTGAAATTATTATTACCTTTTTGGCTTATTTGATATATTAGTAAGCTACGTGTGGATTGGTTATCGTGAGTGATTATCCAAGTTCATTCTTGGAGTCTGAGTGGTATTTAGAAGTACTGCCCATTAACATGTTAGCTGATTCCCCAAGTTAATCGATGGGCTGTTACACCCCATTCCCTTCACAGGCAGTAGTGACCGTCTATACCAGGAACTGTGAATTCAGATGCTCTCAGGGGCAGAGGAGGAAATGTCAAAGGATCAAGGAAGCTGGATATGTGCTTGTTAAACAGTAAGGAGTTGTTCTTCTCTTTTAAAAAGAGAACAACAATTTTTCTTTCCCTCCAGTTTTTCTTCGAATGAGGTTTTTTCCAGACTTTTTCCTTTGTTACTTTTTTTTTTTTTTTTTTTTTTTTTTTTTTTTGCGGTACGTGGACCTCTCACTGCTGTGGCCTCTCCCGTTGCGGAGCGCAGGCTCCGGACGCGCAGGCCCAGCGGCCATGGCTCACGGGCCCAGCCGCTCCACGGCATTTGGGATCTTCCCGGACCGGGGCACGGACCCGTGTCCCCTGCATCGGCAGGCGGACTCTCAACCACTGCACCACCAGGGAAGCCCCTTTGTTACTTTTGATATAGGCAGAGGACTAGAGAAATATTTTTCTTCTTGTAAAACAAGTGGCCGTGAAGGTGCAAAAATAAATGGCAACTAAAAAAAAAAAAAAATTAGCAACTGACACGACATTCATTTTAGGGACACAGGGAGGTTGGGGACAGTGGCGGGATAGAGGGCTCACGCTTGGCCTAAAAGGCCAGTGACCACCCTTGTCTAGCTTTTATTCCTACGGAGGACAAAGGACCTTGTGTTATCAGCTCTTCAGTTTTTCTAGAGCTACCCCAAATCTCGCTATTTATATGAAAGTTCCCATTTTAAAATATAAACTCAAAGCATATCTGTGAATTCCATCCTCAGGCTGCCTGTTTGCAACCCCTGGTCCACACAGGGTAGAATCTCCATATGCTAATGTCATCTACTGAGATTTCAGCCAGAATTGTGAAGTCTTGTCTGCTTTGTAGAGTTAAAGAGAAATACTCTCTATCGTTCAAAAAGGACTGCCTTTGTACATTGGGTAACTAAGCATTAGATTCTTGATTTCATTCCTAAGACATTCAACTTTGTATGACTAGAAACCACGGCTGCCATAGCTCAGATGACTGTGGGAGTCTTTGGGAGGTTTCATTGGATGGTGGTATCTCTCCCCTGAAGATATCAGGTCCTAGTCCCTGGAACCTGTGAGTTTTTCCTTAGTTGGCAAAATAGACTTTGTAGATGTGATTAAATTAAGAAATCTGAGATGGGGAGATAAACCTACCGATCTCTAAATGGAGATAGGTTTAGTGGGCCCTAAATGGAAACACTAGTCCTCATAAGAGAGAAGCAGAGGGAGATTTGATACAGAGAGGAGTCAGTGTGACCACAGAGACAGAGACTGGAGTGATGTGGCCACAAGCCAAGGAACACCAGCAGCCACCAGACGCTGGAAGAGACAAGGAGGAAGTGAGCCAGTACCTCTGGAGGAGGTGCCAATACCTTGGTCTCGACCTAGTGATACTGGTTCTGGACTCTGGCCTCCAGAAACGTGAGAGAATACATTTCTGCTGTTTTAAGCTACCAAGTTTATGGTAATTCGTGAACAGCAGCTGTGGAAAACTAATACTGTTAGTAAGGAAAAATTTTTTAAATTGGTTTTTGCCAGTGATGCATGCATGGATCAGTAAATGACATGTCCTTGACCAGAGAAATTAGCCATTATTTAGGGATCAGTGGCCCTAAGCCTTCCTTGAGATTTTTGGCTAGTGGTCCACATGGTGACTTCTTGCTTGTACAACTGTAGCACTCTGGTCATCTCTACCCTGCCAGAAACTTACCCCAAGGGCCATTCCCTGGTCACTGTGTGTGTTCCAGAGGAATGCTTTCAGTTGTCCTTGACAGAATATCTGATGGTGGCTTCATCAACAAAGACTTTTGATTAGGTCATATAACAAGAAATCTAAAGCAGGTATTTTCAGGGATCGTGCAGCAGCCCAGTGATGTCATCCAGGATTCAGCTTCTTTCTTTTAATCCATCCTCAGCAGTTGGGATTCTCATCTTTAGAGCTGATGTCTCATAATCACCAGAAGACTGTCTCAGCTCTGAATATTACAGCTTTATACAACCATGTTCAAGGCAGAAACACAGGGCAAACTCTTTGTCAGCTGTCTCTATCAAAGAGTAGATTCCCTCCCAGAAGGCCTTCTCTTCCCTCACCAGCTCACTTTCCTTTCCGTCTCATTAAGTCAGAGCCATAGTCCCACTCCTAAACAGTATTCAGTGGGAAGGAAGTACAATAGAATTGTTTGGCTTGGCTTCAACTGATCATTGTTCGTGCCCTGGGGCTGTAGTAGGTGGCTGCCATCCCTGATTGTACTGAATCGTGAATAAAATCAGAGCTCTATAAGCTAAGCAGCAAGAGGAACATTGCTATTGGGTAGATCAGCAATGGCATCAGTCATATTGCCCTTCTTTTTCCTAGTGCGTTGTCCGTCACCCTGCTGTTTACCCAGAGCAGCAGTGAGTTTTTGTCCTTTCCTTTCAGAGTATAACATGAGTCATCATATTCAAGCCACCACAAAAATGATGAACAACTGGACAATACTGATCTCAAAAGTCAGTAACCACTTCCTGCTAGGATATGCTCAGAGTTCACTCTGGGTTGAATGCTACTTTTTGTCTAATGCTAATTTGAATAATACCACTTCATTGTTTTTAGTTTATGAAATAATTCAGTAGAGAACAGAAAGCTCAGATAGTTGTCATGGTTCTGTTCTCTAGATCTGTATATAGTGTAACTAATTCTCCTCTCTGATGATACTCCTTTGTACCCTTAAAACAATCACCACAGCTTCCTAAGTCCCTTTTTCTTCATGTATTCTCTGTTTCTTCAACTACTCTTCTCGTGCTTTCATTTAGGCCCCTTATTATGTTCTTGAATATCTTTCTGGAAGCTTGTCATCCAAAGTTGAACAGTAATTCAGGTTTATGTTGAGATTGTCATGTCCCTTGTTCTGGATCCGCAGCTGCCATGTTGCAGAACTCCAGTGGACACCATTCATGTAGTGTTCTATGGGTACCCCAGAGTTGTGCAAGGTATTAGCATTGTCTGAATGTTGTCCTCCTAATAAGAACTCCAATAATGCACTATCTTTGGGGGAAAAAAAATAAAGCAACCTTAGAGCATCTCCAGTGAGAGGTTTTGTACATATCTCAAATTCAACACCTTAGAAAACAGAACCCATTGTGTCTCCTACTCTCTATAACATTCATCCTGTCTGGTGCCTTTGTTCAGGCCTTCCACATATTTCACCTGACTATTGCAGTACCCTCCATCTAGTCTCTCTGCCTCTAGTCTCTCTATTCTAACATCAGTTTGAATAGTCCAGGGGGGTCTCCCTCATGTCATTTCCCTGCTTAAAAGCCCCAGAGAGCTCCCATGTGGCAGGGTAAAGACCAAACTCCTGCGTGACAGATGTACGCCCTCACAGCTGGGTCCCACCCTAAGTTTCTAGCCATTCCCTGCATTTCCTTACTGCCTTCCGTGGCCTTTATGTCCTAGCCCTGTACTTCACAGTGGGGTTGCACATTACAGTCCCCTGGAGGGCTTTCTAAATTATCAAAACTCAGTCCCCAACCTCAACCTGACTCTTAAGAGGTGGGGCCTGGGCATCAGTATTTGTTAAAAGTTCCCCAGGTGATTCTGTTGTTCACCCAGCGTAGGAACCGTAAGCTCTCGTGAACATGCCAAGCTCTTACACCCACCAACCTTTTGCAGAGTTTCCTCCATCTGTAATTCCTTTCTCTCCCTTTTCTGTGTAATAAAGCTTTGCTCATTCTTCAAACCTCAATATTACCTCTTCTCTGAAGGGGTGTCTGATCCCTCCCTCCTCCCAAGAGTTTGTTGCTCTCTCTACCATGGGCTTATAGCGTTTCCTACGTTTTCCATGTACATGTTGATCAGGAGTTAAAGGAAGGACCCTTCTCTTATCCATAATATGCCCCAGAAGCCTTGCATAGTGCTTGGCATCTTGGTAAAGTTTGAATAAAATTGTCACCCTGACTTCAGTGCCTGAAGAGACTCTAGTCTGATCCATTTTACAGTCGGTATGTAATTACCTGAAATAAAATTAAAAAGCAACCGCCACGTGTTGGTGAGGGTCAAATCTTGCCAGAGAAATGGAATTTTGTTCTATGATAATGTGACAGACAGTAACAAGGAGGAATCATAGGGTGACTGTATACTGAATGAATGACCCACTCTATCATGATTTCAGTAAAGTTCTTAATTTTTTCAAGATAACTTTTTCTCAGTGATAATCTAGGAGGACATTGTCCCAATTATGCAGTTTTAGTAGATGAGGAACTAACTATCAAAGAAAGGCTTCTATGATTAATAATTGATAGATATGAATTATTATTATTATATATAATGCCATTGCAAAAAAAAGTGGGGGAGAGCCCACAGGCTACTGGAATGTAGATCGTTATTAAGTTTTGGGTGCCACAGTTCATCAAAGACATGGAGAAATGTGTGAGGATTCAGAGATGAATGCCAAAGATAATTAAAGGAGTGGAAAACAGGTCCTATGAGGAAAGGTTGTATAATTACAGCAAGAGGAGGTTGAGAGATACACATTTGATTACTAATTTGATGTACATCACATTTTCGTGAGATAGTTTCTTTATATTCACACACAAAAAAACAAAGCGTGAGGAAATTAGCTTAAATTAGAATAGGCCGGTTTCGGTTGGACATTAAGAAAAATACTCTAACTGGATTACAAAATGCAAATCTGATCATGTTATTTTCTTGTTAAAAAAAAACCCTGGTGACGCAGTGGTTGAGAATCTGCCTGCCAATGCAGGGGACACAGGTTCGAGCCCTGGTCTGGGAAGATCCCACATGCCGCGGAGCAACTGGGCCCGTGAGCCACACCTATTGAGCCTGTGCATCTGGAGCCTGTGCTCTGCAACAAGAGAGGCCACAACAGTGAGAGGCCTGCGCACCGCGATGAAGAGTGGCCCCCGCTCGCCACAACTAGAGAAAGCCCTCCCACAGAAATGAAGACCCAACACAGCCAAATAAATAAATAAATAAATTTATTAAAAAAAGAAACTTAATTGACTTCCCATTGTCTCTAGGTCAAAGCCTACTTTAAAAAAATAAATAAATAAAGCATGTAATTTATGAGTTAGCTGATTTTTGACAGATCAAAGTTCCAGTGATTTTTTTTTTAAGGAAGATGACATACAACAATGATTTGGGAATTTTAATTTGTTGGAAAATGAAATTATGAATGATGCAGAAATCATATGTCATATCAAAAATAGATGGAGATAGATATGAAAAGGAAAAAGAGGGGAAAACAAACACAGAGCCCAAAATTGCTTATGTTGTGGCCCAAATGCTCTTTCTATGTTATGCTGAGACACACCTTGAATCCAAAAGAGTCCACAGTGCACAAATCGTGAAGTGGAGGAGCCATGATGTATGATGTGTTCTGTCTTATGAGCAAGTTCATATTAGGTTTTATTAGGTAAATCTACATTAAAATGTTTTAGGCTGAAAAAAATGCTTAAGATATGTATCATCTTTTTAAAGATTTCCTTCCTCTACCATTTTGAGAATTTTTTTAAACTTTTAGTCTAGAATAATTCAAACATACAGAGTTGCAAGAACAGTACAAAGAAGACCCATACACCTTTTCCCCAATTTACCTTGTGTTAACATTTTACCCCATTGTGTGTTTGTTCTCTCTCTCTCTCTCTCTCTCTCTCTCTCTCTCTCTCTCTCCCTCTCTCTCCACACACACACACACAGAATTTTTGTTTTACCACTTGAGAATAAATTGCATATATTATGGCCCTTTGCTTACAAATCCTTCAGGGTGTATTTTCTTAGAATAAGACTATGCTGTTTCACAACCACAGGACAGACATCAACTTTAGTAAATTTAATACAGATACAATACTTTAATCTAGCATCCATATCCTAATTGTTTCCATTAATGACCTTTATAGTGTTTTCTTCTCCTTTAGTATAGGATCCAGTCAAAGCCTTATGTTTTTTGAAATGTCATTTGAGGCTCTCAGCAAGCAAACTTCTGGGGTTAACTCTTTCCAGTTCCAAGCTCCCACCTTCCCCTCCACCCCAGATTCAAGCCCCTGTGCCTTCTTTTCTGCTCCTTGGAATGCTAGAATCCCCTACATTACAAAACACCTACTTTTCTTTTTCCTTCAAGACTCAGTCTTTTATGAAGACTCTTCTTACTGCCCTCCTGAGCCCAAGTGGAATCAACCAAGTTAGAAGCCAGGGGGCTTTCTTCTTAACCCCTCCCCACATCCTGTACCCTCAGTGTACATGAAATATCTTAGTGCATATTCATGAGTATGCATCCACCCACTCTCATCCTCTGCCATGAGACTCTAAGATCTTTAAAAAAAAAAAGGACCATATTTTATTGGTCTTTGTATCCCCAGATATTAACATAAGGTCTGTCACACAGGAAGTGCTTTATAAATATTTATTAATCAGCAATAGAATCTATCACTGTAAAGAGCTGCTGAGGGAAGTTGTAAATTGTCTGATCCTGTAGAGCTTCAAAAGAAGGAAAATGCTCTTCAAACCAGGGGCCTTAAAATGGTTCTATGGGGAAATGGGAATGAGTGGGAGAGGGGCAGGTAGGCTTGATCTCTAAAAGGTTTTCCAGTTATATGGTAGAATATGGTGAAATCAGGAATAACCTTTACAGTTCTTAAGGTTTCTCAAGGTCGTGCAAAGCCTTCACAAAAACATAGACTGGAATTACTTTTTAATTTTTAATTTTGAACTAATTTTAGACTTTCAGAAATGTTACAAAGATAGTACAGACAGTTCTTAGCGATTCTTCACCCAGCTTACCCTAATATTAACATCTTCTATAACCATAGGACAATGATCAAACTCAGGAAGTTAGCATTGGCACAGTGCTGTTAACTAAACTATGACCTTATTCAAATTTCATCAACTTTTCCGCTAATGTCTTTTATCTGTTCTGGGATCTTATTCAGGTTCTCACATTGTGTTTAGTTGTCATGTCTCCTTCTTTGCCTCCAATCTGTGACAGTTCCTCAGTCTGTCCTTGCCTTTTATGATCTTGACACTTTTGAAGAGTATCGGTCAGTTTTTTGTAGCATGTCCCTCATTTTGAGTTTGACGTTTTCTCATGAGTGGATTGAGGTTCTGCATTTTTGACAGAACACCACAGAGGTGATGGTGTGCCCTCCTCAGAGCATCATATCCAGGGTACATGGTATCGTATGTCTTAGTAATGTTGATGTTGAACTTGATCACTTGGGTAAGGAGGTTTCTGTTAGATTTCTGCCTGTGGAGTTACCATCTTTCCCTTTGACATTAATGAATGTCTTAAAGATATTTTGTTTTTTTGGCTGCTCCATTTGGCTTGTATCTTTGTTCCCTAACGAGAGATCGAAGAAACTGGGCCTGGTAAGTGAAAGGGTGGCCAGGGAATTCCCAAAGATACTTTGAAACTATGCGAATAGCCTGTTTCTCCTCAAACCTTCATCGACCAATATTTGCATCCATCGGCAAATCTTGTCTGCAACAAATTATGACGTTTGCCTAATAGCGAATTTCTTATTTCCCTCTTTCCTTCTACATTTATTGACTGGAATTCTTCTGGAAGGAGAAGCTGCATTGACTGGATTTAGATGCAGAATGTCACTTATTCTATCATTCTTTTTTGATCTTTTGATTTTTCAGATTATTAGTTTGACAGATGTATTTTTTTATGTCTTTAGTGTTCTTATTTAAGCATTTACATTTTATTAATGTTTGCCTAAAGGCATTGCAATCACTTAAGTTATGTACTGCATTTTCTTCATTATAGGCAGACTGAATGACACTCAATTTTATAAATGAGAAATCAGTGACTTATCTTTTTCTTTATAAATTTATTTATTTTTGGCTGCATTGGGTCTTCATTGGTGCGTGTGGGCTTTCTCTGGTTGCAGCAAGCAGGGGCTACTTTTCCTCACATATGTGGGCTTCTCATTGTGGTGACTTTTCTTGTCGTGGAGCACAGGCTCTAGGCGCGTGTGCTTCAGCAGTTGTGGCACGTGGGCTTCAGTAGTTGTGGCATATGGACTCTAGAGCACAGGCTCAGTAGTTGTGGCTCACAGGCTTAGTTGCTCCGCGGCATGTGGGATCTTCCCGGACCGGGGCTCGAATCTGTGTTCCCTGCATTGGCAGGCAGATTCTTAACCACTTCTCCACCAGGGAAGTCCCATGACTTATCTTTTTAAAGAACACAACTGAAGGACTTTAAAAGAGACACATCCTACATGCAGGCCTTAAAAAATTACTAGTTCTTTGTTTAGCTTCTGAATATATAGTAATAAAAATAATATTAATATAAAATACTGTTGTTGCCTAGCCACAAACAGTTCATGGAGCACATGTAAGTTCTATATCAGGAGAACCTTAATTTAAGCATTTCTTGGCCTTTGTATGTTTCCATTGTTAATTGTAGCTGAATTACACAGAACACAGTATATTTAGCATGGATTCTTGTAGCTCAGCAATTTCCATCGACCATAGTTATCATGTCATGTTTGCCTACAGTGGTTAGTCAGCAGAAAGGCATCAAATTGCAGCTGATTCATTTCTGAGTCAGTGATAAAATTACTTTCCAAGAACGCTGTGTCTCATTTTATAAAAAATTGGAGAAGAGCATTATTTAGACCAGAGGTTAACAAACTTTTTTTCTTGTAAAGGGTACAATAATAAATCCCTTAGGCTTTGTGGGCCATACAGTCTGTGTCACTCCTACTCTGCTGTGTAGTGTGAAAGCAGCTGCAGACAATATGCAAGTGAGTGGGCATGACTGTGTTCCAGTAAAACTTTATTTACAAAAAACAGGTGGCAGGCTGGGGGTTACAGCTGGCCCCTGATTTAGACAGACATAGAATGTACATTAACATTTATCCTTGTCTTTCATTTTTTTCTATAGGCAGAAGACTCATCTTTGAAAATATGTATTTGGGAGATAGTCACGTTCTGTTGAATACCTTGTGCTGGTGCCGCCATAGAAAAATCTGGTTACACTCCGGGGAGGTCTGCTGCGGCTGCAGGACTGGTCCGCCTCGGCCCTGAGATGAGGGTCCGGCCTGTGCGGGCACACCATGAATAGATACACCACCATCAAGCAACTCGGGGATGGAACCTATGGTTCCGTCCTGCTGGGAAGAAGCATAGAGTCTGGGGAACTGATTGCTATTAAAAAGTAAGTTTGACCCTTCATGCTCACGAATCCATCCTCAATAACACATTGTCAACATAGTTTTAACTCTATGCTCTCCATTCCTCATCTGTGAAAAGTTTCTACAGGGGAGGCATGGAGAAGAATCTCAGACATTGATTGCTGTGGGTTAGATGACTGTGAACTCGTGTTAGAGTCTTAAACACATCCCCATGTTAGATGCACTACTTTGCATACAGCTCTAGTACTTGTTCCAAGGATCTTCTCATATGGGGAGTTAGTAACAAGCAGATTAAGAAATATTTTATAGGAAAGGAAACTGAAACTGAGAAATGAAATGACTTATTTTGGATCCTTTACACATGTGATAGTCTGGTGACTACGGTTTTGCTCCCCCCATCCCACTCGCCCTTTGCAATCTGAGTCCAGACCCATTGTATTAGTTATCTGTTGCTGCATAACAGTTTACCCCCCAAACTTGTGGTTTAAGACAGCTATCTCACAGTTTCTGTGGGTCAGGAGTCTGGGCCTGGCTTAGCTGAGTTCTCTGCTTTGGGATCTCTCATGAGGTGGCAGTCAAGCTGCTAGCTGGTGCTGGGATCTCATCTGAAGGCTGGACTGGGGAAGGATCCACTTCCAAGCTCACTCACATGACTGTGGGCCGCATTCAGTGCCTTGGGGGTTGTTGGACTGAGGGCCTTAGTCCTCTGCTGGCTCTTGGCTGGAGGCTGCCCTCAGTCCCTTGCCATGTGGGCCTCTCCAAAGAGCAGCTCACAACATGGCAACTTGCTCCATCAAGACATGGAAATCAAGAAGGCAATGAGAGTCTTCAACCAAGATGGAGGTGACATCTTATTGCATTTGTAAACTAATCACAGAAGGGGTATCCTCTCAAACTGCTGTATTCTATTGGTTAGAAGCAAGTCGTTAAAAGAAGGGGGGTTATGCCAGTTTGTGAATACCAGGAGGTGGGGGGCTTTGGGGACCATTTTACAGTCTGCCTACCACACCCATCTATATCCAGTTGCCTTCTCAACATCTCCATTTGGATGCCCTGAAGACATTTCACACTCATCATACCCAAAACTGAACTTACATACAGCATATAATGCCTGTCTTGATAAATGACACACTTCCATCCCTGCAAAGTCGGGGAGTCCCCCGACACCCCTCCCTGTGCCCCAGCATTGGTCGTCTGGTCCTATAGACTCTAACTACCAGATATTTTCTGATCCACCTACTTCTCCAATTCCCCACTGCTAACCTCCCATTCAACTCATTATCATTTACCACCTCTGCCTCTAGAATACTTTCCTCTCTAGGGTTCCTGGCTTCCATTCTTACCCGTGTCCATTCCAGCCTGAAGGGATTATATTAAACACGGGAGTCTAATTGTCTAAAATCAATTGTACCAAACCTTCTTTGCTGCCCCATCATGTCCCCTGTCCCACCTGACTTCAGCATGCTGGGGTATGCAGTGATGTGCCCGCCACCAGTATCCCACCTCAGGTGCACGTGCTTGGTCCACAGAAGGTGCCCAGCGGGACTGAGCCCCCATTGCCCACTGCAGTGTCAGCTCTGTAATGTGTCCTTTCATGGGTTTCCCCCATCTCTGTTCTCAGGTTCCCTGCTCCTTGCCCTGGGTTCCTGGAACCACCTCCCAAATCAACTCCCTGCACCCAAGTCCTTGCCTCAGGCTCTACTTTCAAGGATCCCAAATGAAGGGCTTTTAATGTCTTCCTATCAGTTTTGGGGTCAAGCCCCCAATTTTACAACTTGCTGCTTCACTCGGCCCCTGCCTGTTTTCTTTGGCTGCATTTCCTCCCACTACTCCCTTGCCTGCTTTGTCCTGGCCACACTGGCCTTTCGGCTTCTTGAACTCACCAGATACCTTTCTGCCCTCTGTCTTCCCATGCTACTCACTACCCTGTGCCTCCGACCGGGCCAAATTCTCCTGGTCCTTCAGGTCTTGGTTGAAATACCACTTCACTGGAAGGCTGTTTCCTGATACTCTAGACAAAATTAGGTCACGTTGGGGTCCACTTTCATGGTGCCCTGTCCCTTCCCTTCATGGCACTCAGCACAGAAGTCGATTGATGACCTGCCTTCCTGCTCCGAGGTTGGTTCCATGAGCAACGTCTTGCCCATCATTGTGTCTCCAGTGCCTGGGCCTCTGCCATGTGTAGCAGGGGCTAAAATATATCTGGGGCATGAATAAAGGAAATGGTCACTCAGCTGGGAGACAGTGTGGGACAGACTCTCAGAGTGAGGGCGAGAGATGAGACTTGATCTGTTATTAGCCAGCAATGAGACCCTGGTGAAATGGTATAACTTCTCTGTTTCTTAGTTCCCACCCATCCCATCTGTCTCACGGGGCTGCTGTAAGATTCAAGTGAGGTGATGTGGTTGAAGGGCCGTGAAAGAGAGAACCCTTAGACTTCTGGCCAGCTCACCAGGCTGTCTGTCTCTCCCCTCAGGCTCTGGACCAGGGAGTGGCACACTTTTCCTGCAAAGGGCCAGACAGTAAATGTTTTAGGCTTTGCAGGTCATGTGGTCTCTGTCATAACCCATCTCTGCTGTTGTAGTGGGAAAGCAGCCATGTATCATATGGAAGCAAATGAGTGTGACTGTGTTCCAACAAAACTTCATTTATGGAAACTGAAACTGGAATTTCAGATCATTTTCACATGTCACAAATCATTATTTTTCTTTTGCTTTGTTTTTCCCAACCATTTAAAAGTATAAATGCCATTCTTGTCTCATGGGCTGTAGAAAATCAGATGGTCGGGTGGAATTGGCCCATGGGCCGTAGTTTGCCAACCCCTGTACCGGAGTGTCCATCCCTGTGCCGTCCAACATGGTGGCAAGTAATCATATATCATTTAAATTTAAATTTAAAATTTAAATCAACAATTCAGTTTCTGTGTTGCCCTAGCCTCACGCCAGGTGCTCAGTAGTCACCTGTGTCTAGTGGCTACCATACTGGACAGTACAGAACATTTCCACCAATACAGAAAGTTCGATTGCACAGCTCTGGTCCAGATAAAATAAGCCTGGGAGTTTTTCCTCCAGGGCAGGGTTAGCTAATTAGTGACAGAGAAAGATAGCAGTCCAGGCCTCTTTGAAATGCCCTCATGCTAACTCTGCTGGGAAATTTTGTGCTGGAGGATTGATTGCACTGCCAGGTTTTTAAATAAAATGCTGTTTTGGATAGTACAGTATCTGGTAGAAATTGGAACCCACTTTAAGCACTGCTCTTTAGGTTCAGAACGAAAACATTTGTTTTTAAGATAAAGCATAGCCAGTTACTGGGAATAAACGTGCTATTTGTTTCTTTCTTCTCTTTCAGAATGAAAAGAAAGTTTTATTCCTGGGAGGAATGCATGAACCTTCGGGAGGTCAAGGTATTTATTAATACACAAAGGGATAATTTATGGTATGGTTGATTAAATAGCTTTATACATGCATAGATTTATAGTTGATACAGTTTGAATTGTTTCACTGATGTTGAAAAAGGAGGCAGATGATAACGTAATGCAGCTGACAGCTGAGAGGAGAAGATTGCTGTGCTATTTATATGTGTGTACTTTTTTTTTTAGTTTTTTGATGTGTGTGCATGTACTTCTTTGTAAACCTTGGTAATAGTGCTGTTAACTAAACCACAGATTTATTCAACTTTCACTAGTTTCTCACTAGTGTCTCTTTTCTTTCAAATGGTGATGAAATATACATAGTACTTACCTTTTGACCATTTTTTTAAAGCTTTGCACAATTTTGTTTACATAGCAAACTGGACAACATTAGAAAATCTGTCATACCATCCAGAAGTTGAACATATGTATTAATCACATTTTGTAGCCATCTCTGGAGAAGGCTCCTTTGCACATTTTCTGCAAACAATGCCTATGCATTAAGGTTAACAACAACTCAAAGGAAAGTGGCAGGTTGCCAGGTAGATAATCAGAGAAATAGTCCAGATTGTTAGAATAGCGATAAAGGTGTCCCGTGCTAGAACCCAAAGGACTCAAAATAGATACAGAATTGCGTATTTGACCTAAAAATGGTACAGTTCAGTGGTATTAAGTACTTACATAACGTTGTACACCCATCAGAATGGCCCATCTCCAGGACTCTTTTCATCTTGCAAAACTGAAACTCTATGTCCATTAAACAATAACTCCCCATGAATCCCTCCTCCCAGCCCCTGGCCAGCACCATTCTACATTCTATCTGTCGACTACACTAGGTACCTCATATAAGTGCAATCATACAGTATTTGTCATTTTTGTGACTGGCTTATTTCACTTAGCAGAATGTCTTCTAAATTCATCCATGTGTCAGGATTTCCTTCCCTTTTAAGGCTGATTCACATTCCATTGTATGGATCTACTATATATTGTTTATCTATTCATCCATCGATGGACACTGGGACACCTTTGGCTATTATCAACCTCCCCATATCTTTAAACTCCTTTCCACCGGCTCCTTGTCTTCAGTCTATCAACGTGCCCACCGTTCTGTCTAACCAGGCTCAGCCCTCCCTCCCGTGGAGCTCCCACCCCTTCCCCTTCCTGACCTTACCTTCCAGAGCACCCCCTCCGCTGTCACTTCCCCCCACCACTGACTTTCCACTTAACTGAATCAGGCATTCACCTCTGCAGCTCTACGGAAGTTGCTCTCCTAAAAGCCACCAGCTGTCAAGTCCAGGATCATTGGGACTTCCCTGGTGGTCCAGTGGTTAAGACTCTGCGCTGCCAACACAGGGGGCGCGGGTTCGATCCCTAGTCGGAGAAATAAGATCCCACATGCTGTGCGGCGTGGCCAAAAGATTAAAAGAAAAAGTCCAGGATCATTTTCTCAGACATTTTCTTGTCTGTGGACCACTTCCTCCTCTCCTCTCCCAGGTCTCTGTGACTCTGCTTTGACTCACCTCTTCTACCTCTTCTTGCCTTTCACCAGTGGTTCTATGATTTCAGCCTTTAAGTATGGATAATTCCTCACATTCTCTTCTCAGCAATTTTCTCCTTTGCTCTGGCTTCTCCTCCTGGGTGATTTTATTCATTTCCTCTTGCTTCAGCAGCCCCATCACATCTTTTTTCTTTCTTATGCATTTAGACCAGGGGTCAGTAAATAGCCCACTGCCTGTTTTTGTAAATAAAAAAAAAATTTTTTTAAACGGTTGGAACGCAGCCATGTCCATTTGTTTATATATTATCTGTGGCTGATTTCACACTACACTGGCAAAGCTAAGTAGTTGCAGCAGGGACCATATGACCTAGAAAGCCCAAAATATTTACTCTCTGTCCCTTGACAGAAAAGTTTGCTGACCCCTGCTTCAGTCCCATATATCCAACTGCTTAGTGGACATCAGCGTCTGAATTTTCTAGAACGTCTGCCTCCCTCAGTGCTCATATTTTCTCCCTCTTGTGTTAATTATCATTTACCCCTGCACTCAGAAACCATAGCTCATAGCAGGGGCCTGTGCTCCCCTCTCTCCACACCTCTCATCTCCCCAGCACTCAGCTGTTCACTCACCCACCATCTACCATTTATTGAGCAGCTGTTATGGGCCAGGCAGCACCTTACGTGCTCTGTCTTATTTCATATCCACAACCACCTGATGAGCAAAGTCTTAGTATCTTGAATTTCCCGATGAGAACAGCTGAGGCCCAGAGATTCCGTAATTTGCTGGAGGGAAACACAGCTCTAGGCAGCGAAGCTTGGTCTCAAGCCCAGGGTCTGTCAGAAGACTTCAGTGGGCATCCACCTGGCATCCAGGCAGTTCTCATCCCTCCGACGCTGGGTGGCCACTCGCTCCCACGCCCAATCTCTGAGCAGCTCCCTCCTGACGTGCCCTTGCCCTCCCACCGAGTTTGTCCAAGCCTGATTCTTCCTTCAAGTCTCGTGTATGAGACTCTCAGCGACCACTCAGAGCTTGCAGATTACTCCTCCTTGAAGCATCCCCCTGATGTGCTCCTTCTCTGCCTGATACGACTGTCCCGCCTCTGCATCTTTTTGGAAGCCTTTCCCAAGCCAAAACAAGATGCCTTCTTTCTGGAAATATACCTCTTGAAAATGAATCACATGAAGTCCTCCACAAAATTAATTCATGTTTTAAATTAATTCTTTTTCTATTAAACTGATATAGACTTTAACTTGCCCCTGAGCCTCACTGAGAAACAAGAGCTGGAGCCACTCTTAGACTTGGGCCAGTAATTCATGCTCAAAACACACTTGCGGCAGACGGTATCCTACTCCTTGCCTAAAATTCTCTTCTTGCAAAGCTTTGAAACCGACTTCATTTTCCTCTGAATGAATCTGCCCTGTTCATTCTGCTGCTCATCCACCGGACACCTCAGCCATTGCTGGTGGTGCATTTTAAGCAAACAAGCAGGAAAGATGCCTGCAGTCCACGAGAGTCTGGTGAATCCTTACAAGTTAGGCAATGCTTGCTACTCATGGAGAACCAGAAATCCAACCCAACTAGAAAAAGTCATCAGCCTGTTGGGTCATTCTGGAAGGATCTGGCCATTTGGCCAAAACAGCTGAGTATTTCCTGCCAGAGAGGCACTTGGCAAAAGCTTGTCTTTCAGGGAAGAGGTTCCAGAAGAGTCTTATTTTGTTCTCATTCACTGGCCGTATTTCCTCCCTCTTCCCAGCTGCTTGAAGTAACTCGGTCATATTGCACATTCCCCAGCTCTGATCCCTTGGGTGCGTTGTTACTGAGTGTCCTTCCAGATTTGGCCACTCATGTTAGCACTTTCATCTTCAGACATTCTGTTTGTTTTATAGAAGGAATGTTCCTTTGAAGGAAATTCAAAGATAAAGAGGGCTTTACAATTTATTATTATCGGACTCACGTCTCTATGAGGAAGAGGCTTTTTGAATGAAAGGGCTCAACCCCCTGCCACGGTGACCCCTTGAGGCATTCTTGAAGGAGACGGTCTATCAAATTCTGATCACCTGGTGAGCAAACCCACAGCTGGGTGTCCGGCTGTCACACATGAACTGGATTACTGCTCACCAATATGAAAGTGTATTTGTTCACTGTGGACAGAGCTAGTGATGCAAATGGAAAATAGCTTGCGCATGGCTGCACTCACGTGTATGTTCCAGGAATAGGAAAACCACACATGCGCATGGGGAATATCACAAGGTCACTTACCATTTTCTGAGCCACCCTCTGTTCCTCATCCCCCGCTTGACTTTTTTGCCTTTGCTGTTCTTGGAAGCAGAGGTGTCTCTCCCATCTCACCTCAGGGTCTTTCCAATGAGATTTCTCCTCCTTCTCCCCTCCTTCTTCTCTTCCTTTAACACTCACCTTGTAAGGAGCACTATACGTCCCATGGACACACATGTGTCCGAAGAAAGTTGGGAAAATCAGGCCGCCAGCCTCTGTCTGAGCAATTTCCTGTTCAGATTGTCTGCAGACTGCTGGCTGGTGATCTCAGCTCCCAGCAGCTGCCTCTTCAGTATCAGATCAATCAAAGCCTCAGTGGATTCCCCTCTGGCCACTTTCATGGCGTGAGTTCCATCACCTGGAAGGAGTGCACCTAAAATAGCCCTGGCCCACTGCCCGGTCCTGGGGGCAGCCAGAAGTTCCAGTTATGGTCAAGTTCTTACCTCCTGGTCAGTTAATTGAAATAATTTTTCTACGTAAAGTTAATACCAACTTCAGAGAAATACCATTTATTAACATATTGTCAATAAAACATGAATTGTGGCACTCTGTGTTTCTAGAATTAGGTGTTTCTCCCTAAGTATATGTGGATTTACTTTTTTCAACAGCAGACTTGCTCTAATTTTTTGTTTTTCTTCTTCGCCTTTCAGTCTTTAAAGAAGCTCAACCATGCCAATGTAGTAAAATTAAAAGAAGTTATCAGGGAAAATGATCATCTTTATTTTATCTTTGAGTACATGAAGGAAAATCTTTACCAACTCATTAAAGAAAGGTACAGTGTGGTCATCATGATCTTAGAAATAAATGTTGCAAAGTGGATGTGTTTTCTTTCTGCTTTTGTTTATTGTGGTCATGCTGCTTGTCCTTGGCTGTTTAAAGCTGCCCATGAGATGAAGGGCCCCATCTGCATTCCTGCTTCGGAGGCCCTGTGATAACGGCAGAGAAGCTGCTTTCAGTGCAGCCGTCTTGAATGTCTTAATGGGTTATTCACCCTAACAGGCTCAGAGATTTAACAGGTACTCTGCAGCTCTCCTTCCCACAGGACTATATGGGCAGAGTGACCACAAGTGAGGAGTGTAGCAGCTTCATTCATTCTGAGCCATCCATCGGAACTTCCAGGTTCCTTTCAGTGCCTTTCTTACTACAGTGCACAGGGCTCGCATGCTGGGAAGACAAAGAAACTAATAAAAAAAACTTACCTGTGGGGCCTCCCTGGTGGCGCAAGTGGTTGAGAGTCCGCCTGCCGATGCAGGGGATACGGGTTCGTGCCCCGGTCTGGGAGGATCCCATATGCCGCGGAGCGGCTGGGCCCGTGAGCCATGGCCGCTGAGCCTGCGCGTCCGGAGCCTGCGCGTCCGGAGCCTGTGCTCCGCAACGGGGGAGGCCACAACAGTGAGAGGCCCGCATACCGCAAAAAAAAAAAAAAAAAAAAAAAAAAAAAAAAAAAAAAAAAAAAACTTACCTGTGATGGTCATTTTGGACTTGAAAAGTAAACCATGTAGAACCTCTTGGGCACATTTTCCTGGTGGCAGGTGAATGCCATTCAGAGCATCCTTCTGAGTGATTTCAGTGAACAAATATCGTTTCCATTGTCAATAACAGCAGAGAAGCTGTGTGGTTTGCCCAACCAGAGGAAAATGTCACTATCCACTGCATCTCATAAGCCCTTCATCTGAAGGACCTCAGATTTCCCCTATCAAAAATTTTTAAGCTTTAATTATATTATGGAGAGAGGAGATTTTTATATGATACACTGGAGGGAATTTTTTTTTTTGGTTTGTTATTAAATGTTTGATGGTTTCTTTTTTGTAACGTAACTGGATATATTTGGTGCTTATAAGGTACGCTTTCTTACATGGATAAGCAGTTGTTTTTCTTTGATCTTTATTATCAGAGGATCTAGTCAGATTAGCATGTCAGCAAGTGTTTTCTTAAATTCTTACTGTATAACCAAAAGAACATGAAAGCAGGGGCTTTGTTTTCATTAACAAATTTCATAAATCTAGATTTATAACTTTTTTTCTTCTGCCCTATACAGAAATAAGTTGTTTCCTGAATCTGCTATAAGAAATATCATGTATCAGATATTGCAAGGACTTGCATTTATTCACAAACACGGTAGGTGATTTGGAGTATTGTGCTTTGGAATAGCAGTGAAATGCTGTCATCAGGTAGAAGATGTAGGAAGCATCAGTGTCTTTTGTAATTGACTCCCAGAAACAGTTGAAGAGTTGAGAGGCTGACAATGGATTTTGGAATATATTATCTTCTGTAGCTTGATTTCTGAATTTCCCTCATTATTTATCATGTCTGTGTGTTCTTATTCTTTAGGCTTTAACATTAAGCTTGTTAGTTACAGGTCTAAGTGTTATTCCTGACCATTAACTGGTGTATTAATCAGGAACCTATGATTAGAATTCATAGAAGCTTCACATATGATGTTTAACCTACTAACTAACACTGCTTTGCTGTGACTTTTCATTTTTTTAACGTATTTCAATTTCAGCTTGTTCAGAAGGGTGCAAAGTGGTCTAACAAGATCTATGCAACCCAGGAAAATAAAATACACTTAAAATAAGCAAAGAAAAAGGCAAAACAAGGCATGGACATAGCCAGGGTGAGGCTAATCGACAAAATACACGTCAGCAAGTTTTACTTAAGTAGGAGAAGCAGGCCACAGATGTGAGCCTGAGATTGCTGTCAGACAATGCAGAATGTGAAACACGACCAATTACAACCTACATGGTTCCTCCGAGGTAAAAACAGTTCAGTTGCCCAAGAGAAGCAGAACTATTCTTGGTACTGATACCAGAGAGGTTTCTGTCATGGATCCTTATGTAACATGACTTTATGGTAAACACAGTGACAAGTTACATGGGACAGTTTCAGGTCATATTCCTCAATATAGGCCAATTACATCACCTGATCAGAGAAAATGGTCCTACTGGGGCCCAGTATGATTCACTCTGGGGATGGTCTGGTGAGTCCAGGGAGAGATTTTTTTTTCTTTTTAAGATGTTGGGGATAGGAGTTTATTAATTAATTAATTTATTTTTGCTGTGTTGGGTCTTCGTTTCTGTGCGAGGGCTTTCTCTAGTTGTGGCAAGCGGGGGCCACTTTTCATCGCAGTGCGCGGGCCTCTCACTATCGTGGCCTCTCTTGTTGCAGAGCATGGGCTCCAGACGCGCAAGCTCAGTAGTTGTGGCTCACGGGCCCAGTTGCTCCGCGACATGTGGGATCTTCCCGGACCGGGGCTCAAACCCGTGTCCCGTGCATCGGCAGGCAGATTATCAACCACTGCGCCACCAGGGAGGCCCCCAGGGAGAGATTTAAGGCATCCAGAAGAATGGATGGTCATATACCCTTCAGGAAATCCTCCATCACTATTGTTCTTAGCTGAGCTTTTGAACAGTATTGAGTAGCAATGCATTTGAGGTTATATTTCCAGCAAGTCCTGAGGCATTACTGGTCTGAGTTACTAACTGGCCACAGACCCAACTTGTGTTGGGTCAATACATTCTCATGAACGCAGAGCCTCGGGATGGACGTGTCCACCAGGGGAGCCAGCAGTCCCTCAGAAGGCCATTTGAGGTTGCTTTGACATACAGACAGACGGCAAGCTGATCTTGCACAGGCAGAAATCTGTTCCCTCCCAGTCTAAGGGTATCATTGCCATTGCAAATATTGCACCAACAAATGAGTTTCATTACCCAATAAGAAAATTGGGCGGAAGCTCTTTGATGATACAGTCAGTTCAGATTTGACGCAAATTGGCAGTGAGGGGAAAAGACATTGTGCTGCATGGTACGTCTGGGACCCTTCCCAGCCTGCTCTGTGACCCCTAAGCAGCCATCACATTTAGAGGCCAAACGAAACACACACAGACAAACAGAGGCTGTCTGTACAAGTTCTTGGAAGCTGCGGGCATGTGCTGAATAATTGGAGAGTGATATGCAAGCCCGTGAACCAATTCTAGTAAAAAGTTTTCAGTAAAAGGTATCTCTGATTCCACTGACACAGGTAGAAGGGGCACTTTCGCCACAAGAATTTCCCAAGGGATGGTATGAGTTTGCAAAACGCTGAAAACTTCTGGTATGGTGTCTTTAGGGACAAATAGGAGGAGAAGGGGCACTTACTAGATTTGAGAGCCCAGGAAAAACAAATGATGAGAAATCAAAGGGATTCTCCAAAGAGAAAGGTCAACCAGAAGTTTTCACGTAGGGACCCGTCGTAGTGTCTCAGTTACTGGGGCTTTTTGCTCAGTACTGGGAACTGCATGGTGGATCTATAAGAAAGTTGATACGTGTTGGCTTTCTCTTCCTTTCCTTTTTGTTGCTTTTTGTGAGACTCAGATAGCTGTTGCCAGAAACAACTTGTATCCTTTTATCCAGGTCTCTACCAAATCCCATCAAATCAACACAGATGCGCACACACACACACCCATACTTGTGCATACACACGCACACATCTGCGTGTACATATACACATGTGCACCTACACATACACTCTCCCCCCAATACCCACAAATGCACATGTATGCACACACACACGGTACATATTCGTATCCAGTAATTTAGCATCCCTAAGTTATTGTGTCAAAACACCTCTTTGAAACTCTGCACTGTCAGTCTTCTTTGCACACCTTACATACTCTGATTGTGTTCAGAAAGGGTGGAAGGGAAAGCTCAGTTAAGGACGGTCAGGCCTCCTTTGCTTTTCTAACCCCAGCACCATGCTTCTCCCTAAGATTCTTGTGGAGACTGTCCCCCAGCTAAGTGCCAGTTCTAGTTTGAGCTTAATATCATTTCATCTGTTACCTTATTTGTTTCCTTGCCAGTTTCTCAGGTAGAGAGGACAGGTGGTATCTATTCCTTTCAAAGAAGAGGAAACTGGGCTTCCCTCGTGGCGCAGTGGTTGAGAGTCCACCTGCTGATGCAGGGGACACGGGTTCGTGTCCCGGTCCGGGAAGATCCCACATGCCATGGAGCGGCTGGGCCCGTGAGCCATGGCCGCTGAGCCTGCGCGTCCGGAGCCTGTGCTCCGCAGCGGGAGAGGCTACAGCAGTGAGAGGCCTGCGTACCGCAAAAAAAAAAAAAGAAGAGGAAACTGAGGTTCAGAGAGGTTTAAAGACCTGCCAAAGGCCCCCCTGCATTAAAGCAGTAGAGCGGAGATTAGCTCCGATATCTGTGCCCATTTGCTACACTTCTCTAGAAAAACCTGTCTCTTCTCACAGAGAACAGAGAACAAGAAGTGAAGAAAGTGGTGACAGTAATTGGAGGTGGGATGGATATTCATTTTGCAGGTTCTATCTCGTTTTCATTGATAAATGATTTTTGAAAACTTTTGAATGGTTTTCACGCGGTGTTGACCTAACTTTGGAGCTTTATGTTGTTCTTTTCCTCCAGTCGCAGAAAAAAAATAATCAAAAGCGCTTTGCAGATTTGTCTTGTGAGTTTCAGGCTCCTCCCTGTTGTCTGGTTCTCACTGTGAGAAGGTGCGTTCTGTCCCTGGGAGTGGACTCCTTTGGGAGCAGAGAACAGAGCTACAGGTGGTTGCCATGGCCATGGCTCATGTCAGTGACTACTTCCCCCCACAGGGAATGAAAACTCAGCTCAACTGGGTGCTGATCGAGCAATGCCAAAGCATATATACTTTGCAGGAATTAAATAATTAATGCAAACCATGTTTCATCCTTGTCCTGCCCTTGCAGATATCCATGCAGGAAAGCCAGAATGCCTTAGGTGGCTTAAAGGACAACGTTTGGCCCCAAGAGGTGGTTCTCTGCTACCATGTTTCACCAGTGTCTTGCTGTGCATGACCTTGAGTCAGCCCTTCGCCTTTCTGTGTGTTGCTGTCCTCCTGGCCTTCTTGATAAAAGCACTGTGGGTTTAAATTCAGTAATATCTGTGAAATTACAACTTCCCTAGCAGGAAGGTGTGCTACAGAAATTCATAATGTTTAAGTATTCTCTGGTTATTTCCATATATTCCTATCAGATTCCTCATGAACAGAATGTGGAGTGGAGAAAGCCTTCTTTGTGGCTTGATGTTTTTCTTGCCCAAGGGTTGTTAATAAAAAAAGGAAGCTCAATGCATTTTCTGCCAGGATGAAAGAGAAAATCCCTCTGTTATTCGACTGGCATGGGGTACCCTGAAATTAAATTGGAGGCCTGTTCCTGTGTTCTGAAAGCCAAACAATTTCGAACAGGAAGATTCTGTGTTAACAGCACTTTGCTGTTGCATGATCTCTGAATAACCCAGCAATAAGGGTTTCCACTGTGAATCAGAAGCTCAGAGGGAGACGTGGGCTCATTGTTACAAGCCTGAGTGCACACATCAGCAGAACACGTACCCAGCCAGGAGTCAGATCAGAACTTAGTGCCACCTCCTCACAAGAGGGGTGGGGGGCACGTCACCGGCCTCGTGAGCCTTAATTCTTATCTGCAGCAAATGGAGCCATGTCTGCCTGTCCCCCTTGCCAGGTTGTGGGGAAGATAAAATGAGAGGATTCGTACTACTGACAGTGACAGGCTCTTGCAAGGTGCAGATGTGCCAAGCACTGCACTAAAAGCTCTACAGATATTGACACGTTGAATCCTACAAAACAACCCCATGAGGTAGATGCTGTTATTTCCCCATTTTGCAGAGGAGGAAAGTGAAGCACAGAGAGGTTAAGTGATTTTCCAGCCAGACTTGAAATCAGGCAACCTGATTGGTCTACACACTTAACCACTATGCAGCGTTCCCTCTCATAGTGATAAAATCATGATGCTTTGTTAAAATAGAGATGAAAAGTAAACGTACATGACAGGAGAGTCTTATACCTTAAATTACCAAGGAATAGAACTCATGGGTATAAGGCTGATAATAGTTATTGCTATTATTCAGTAATGAAGAGAACAGAGGGCCAGATATTCTACAGACATATTCACAAATGCTTCCTAGTTATAAAGGCTTATCCTCGAATACAGTATAACAGATGACATATGTCAGCTGACAAATACAGTTTTCATCAGGCATTTTTAAAGAGTCTGTTTGCAGTTAAACTTTTTTCCTAGCCATTTTTCCCTCTGATAGTTTATTTTGGGCCTGAAGTATGATCCATAGAAAGGAAAGCTGCTTAGAGGGATAAATGGGGAACCAGAATCTTCTCTCTCCTCATTTCATTAGTGCCCACGTTCTCTGTGGAAGTAGGATTAAAGATGAGTTAGCAGGGAAAGGATAAAGCTTGACCGATGGGAGGAGGTGGTCAGTGTGTACTGGAGCGTGACCTGGGTGGAAGCAAGGTCCAAGGTCTGGAGTCCAAGAATGATGCTTGTATCTGAGTATAGTTGATGTGATAGGATGAACTGAACAGGGAGAAGATGCAGGTTTGCTGAGTGGGTGTTATATAGGTGGTGGCAGGGGCAGTTGCAGTGGGGCCTGGGGGTGGAGGACATTGCATTATCAGAGAAATGGCACTTAAGGTTTGGAAACAACAGTTTAGCCCAACTAGAGGAGAAAAAGGGAGTCTAAGAGGAGAGACAGGGTGAATCTGGACTTGAGAGGACCAGCACCACAAATCAAGATTTGGCTGTCTGGATCGACAGGACAGAGCAGAGCCGGATAGTACAAGAGCTCTGACACATTTCTTGGTAGGATTGTGACTAATTCATCCCCCGCCACCCCCATGACTCACTTTTCCCATCTGTTCGGTAAGAAAATGATGTCTGCCGTCTCTTTTTTTTCATGCTTTTGATGCTCTGAGTGTTTAGGAAGAGAGACCATCGGTCTCACAGGTCATATGTTTTAGGGGCCACAGGAGGCTTGCTGGATGCACTGGCAAAAGATCCCTTTCTCATAACTGCTTGCGTATTTACACATTTTTAAGTCAGAGAAAGGGCAGAAAGGACAGATAGGAGGTATTTTGATGGAAAATGTGACACAGCTCCATGACTGTCTGGGGACAGATGGATCCAGCATAACTACAAGCTACCTGGATATCATATCAAACGTTCAAGAAGGGGAGATAATTTGGGAGAGGAGAAGAGTGGTTTGGGACAGGTCAATGCAAGGGTGGCAGGGACATCAGCTGCTGTCCCATCAGAGACACAGGTCTGGAGAGGATTTAGCAGGCACGTTAGAGATGCAGACTTGAGCACATCAGCACAGAGGTGGTTGAGGAATAGCTGACATCTTCAGTGATAGCTCTTCCTTCCTCCCGTAAATGTGCTCCTTAGAATCCAACTTCACAACATTGGTAATGGTGGCAGGTAACCAATAACCCCATCAGCAGCATTGACACAGTTGTATTTCCGGTTTTGATGACCCATTGAGATTTAGACTCAGGTAGAATGATGTCTGTCAGTGATTCTCTCTGCAAGAGGAAGGTTTGGGGTCTTCAGAGGCGTGTGATGCTGATCTGTGGGTGTCTGAGTCTCTCCTACATGTACCCCTAAAGCCCTGCGGTAGCTGAAACAGGCTTCCCATTCAGTGAGTTATCTCTGCCTTTCACAATGTGAATTACAGATGTACCCCTGTGCTTCTTTACTGGGCAAAGTAATCAGCATTTGACATTTAAACATTTGTTTCAACACACACCAGAATCTCAGATACGAGTAGGTCATATTCATAAATCCCTTATTTCTTAAACAAAAAAATGTGATTGTGTTTTTGCTGTGATGTAAACTCTCAGTAACCCTAAGACTTGTCTTTTGAAATGGTTTTAATCTCAAATTCTTTCTGGCTGACTGGGGCAAGGTAGGCATATTTTTTTCTTGGAGTGACGATTTCTTTTTGCCAAGTTCTCTCAGCCCATAATGGAGTTTTGATATTTTAAAAGAAGTTTGCTCTCTTAGAAAAAAATTATGAAGATGAACTTTTGAATGCTTTGACATTTTTGAATTTGTCAGGGGAAATGAATGGTCCAAAGGTCTCTGCATTAACATTGAGATGAATGTAGAGCCTTCAGTGTCACCAGACTATCACTGTCATGAAAAGAGCAATACAGCTGCAAAGAGTAATGCAGACACGATCTTGCCTCTGAATTCCTTCTCCACCACCTCTGCAGGCTTCTTCCATCGGGACTTAAAGCCGGAGAACCTCCTCTGTATGGGACCCGAACTCGTGAAAATTGCAGACTTTGGATTGGCCCGAGAAATCCGATCAAGACCTCCATACACAGACTATGTATCTACCAGATGGTGAGTACCATCTTCCTCAAAGGATTTAATTGCACTTCTTTAAAAATATATGATTATACTGAGGATAATATTAATGTTTGCATTTCTTATTTTTAAAGACCATTTAAAGACCATGCGATTATACTGAGGATAATATTATCGTCACAAATACTAATTTTCCACTAAGAACACCATTTGAAACACATATGTGTAGGAATGTTGGCATTGTACAAGCTTAAAAGCTTGTATTATAGGGGCTTCCCTGGTGGCACAGCGGTTAAGAATCTGCCTGACAATGCAGGGGACACGGGTTTGAGCCCTGATCTGGGAAGATTCCACATGCTGTGGAGCAACTAAGCCCGTGTGCCACAACTACTGAGCCTGTGCTCTAGAGCCCTGAGCCACAACTACAGAAGCCTGCACGCCTAGAGCCCATGCTCCCCAACAAGAGAAGCCACCACAGTGAGAAGCCCACGCACCACAACAAAGAGTAGCCCCTGCTCACCGCAACTAGAGAAAACCCGTGCATGGTAACAAAGACCCAACGCCACCAAAAATAAATAAAATAAAAATAAATAAATTTATTTTTTTTAAAAAAAGCTTGTGTTGTAAACAGTTTTAGAAAGAAGTCCAACAGGGAGCAGAGAACTATATTCAATATCTTGTAATAAACTATAATGGAAAAGAATCTGAAAAAGAATATATGTATCTGAATCACTTTGCTGTACAACAGAAACTAACACAACACTGTAAATCAACTATACTTCAATAAAAAAATTTTTTAAAAAGGAAGTCCCTTGTGCTTTTCCATAATCTAAATAATATTATGTATATAGAGCTTCCAGAAGACCTTTTCCTAAAAGAGTTGTGTAAAAGATTCTCCAAAGACCTGTCTGAAAATCAGCCAGTTGGTGTTATTAAAACTTTCAGGCCCTAAAAATTTGATTTAAGCAGTTGGCCATAACCAAGAAGAGCCTACGGACCACTAGTTCTATATTCTCTCTCGCTCCTTTCCCTCCTCTCTCACTCGCTCTTTTCCTGTTCTCTTTCACTGTCTATATTTCTTGAAAATGCTATAGAGCAGAGGCCTGTCAAGAAATGCTCCATAGAAAACCCTGTGTAGCAGAGCAGTCCAGCTTTACACTGCAGCTATGGCTGTTGCATGATGAGTCCATGCACCGCCCTGAGCTAGACAGAAAACAGAAATACAGAAACGCTCGGAGGAGCTGATTGTGTATTTAGTTTGCTTCTGACCGGCGGGTGTGGAACTAGCTTCTCCTTGGTCTTGCAGGTACCGGGCCCCAGAGGTGCTCCTGCGGTCCACAAACTACAGCTCCCCCATCGACATCTGGGCCGTGGGCTGCATCATGGCAGAGGTGTACACCCTCCGGCCACTCTTCCCCGGGGCCAGTGAGATCGACACAATCTTCAAAATCTGCCAAGTGCTGGGGACACCCAAAAAGGTAATGATGTGGGACAAAGGCCTGTGGGACAAAGCTGCAGCTTCCTGTGTTCCCTGCCCCCCACCCTGGGCAGCCCCGGCTCGTTCTGGATCTTCCTCGCCCTGGGTAGTCCTCCACGCCCTCCTCCTCCCCTGCAGTGGAAGACTTCCTGGCTTCCTCTGCTTTTCTGCCCACGTCCTCTCCGCTCCGTTGCAGAGCTTCTGCGTTCTCGTGGCTACAACTCTTATCCGTGCAGAAGTCTCCTAATGTGATCTGTAGCCCTCCCCCTTTCCTTTATAACTCTGGTCACAGATTTACATCTTTCTCTGGGATTTTTCCCGGACACCCTCACCCTCACCTCCAACTCAGCACGTCTGACCCAGACTGCTTTTTGTTTCGCCCCCAACCAGCCTCCTTCGCTCATTCCCCACTTCTGCCTGTGGTCCCATGACATCTCAGAGCCCAGCCTTGAGGCTGAGTTTCAGTTTTACGTTCTCCCTCTCTCCCTTGCTCCCCTTTCTCTTTATCCCAGCAGTTGGCCCATAGGTCCTGCTATCTCCAGCCAGTATCTCAGACTGAAGCCCTGCCTGTGTCTGGGGAGGGGGGCGCCTCCCCAGTCTTTCTGCCTTCAAGTCTTTTCCCTCCAGCGTTTCTTCCAGTCTGTGGCCAGACTTATTCCCCTAAAGAACAGCTCCGGTGCTGTCCTCCCCTCCTAAAAATATCTACTGCCCAGCCCCCTAACTCTCATTCCTTATCCGCCACTTGCACCCCTCCTGGCTCTGTGCTCTAGAATCTCCCGCTTCTGCCAAGTGCATGTCTCACGTGCCCCAATCCCACTCTTCTTCCAAGACCCTCATAACCTTTCTCTCCCTATTCCTCTAATCTCTGCATGTTCAACTGTGTTCTGTATTATTAATATATCATCTGTGTACATAATCTGTTTCCTGGACCATAAGCTCACTCAGGGAACGGATTTGTCTTGTGTTTCTTTGCATTTATTTTACACATCCTAGCACCGTTGCTAGTACAAACCAGACCCTCAAAAAATTTTTTTTAATTATCTGAAGGGGGCTTCCCTGGTGGCGCAGTGGTTGAGAGTCCGCCTGCCGACGCAGGGGACACGCGTTCGTGCCCCGGTCCGGGAAGATCCCACATGCCGTGGAGCGGCTGGGCCCGTGAGCCATGGCCGCTGGGCCTGCGCGTCCGGAGCCTGTGCTCCGCAACGGGAGAGGCCACAGCAGTGAGAGGCCCGCGTACCGCAAAAAAAAAAAAAAAAAAAAAAAAAAGATTTCCAGACTCTCCTGCTGGAATCTCTCCCTCCTGTGGATGACTGTATCTCTACCTCTCTTGTGACCTTTGTTACTTTTTATTTTGTGTTACTGTGTTTTTAAAATAAATGTCTTATTTTCTCTTTTGGATCATAATATCTTTAAGGACAGGATTTATATTGGATTATTTTTTTGGATACCCAATAACATTAAGTATATAGGAGGCCCTCGGTAACTATCTAAGTGAATGAATGATACAAGCTATATATTCTGCCACTTCACTTTAAAAAAATAAAAAGCAATTACATCAGAATGTGTCTTATAAAACAGGAGTTTGGGGCTTCCCTGGTGGCGCAGTGGTTAAGAGCCCGCCTGCCGATGCAGGGTACACGGGTTCGTGCCCCGATCCCGGAAGATCCCACATGCCGCGGAGCGGCTGGGCCCGCGAGCCATGGCCGCGGAGCCTGTGTGTCCGGAGCCTGTGCTCCGCAACGGGAGAGGCCACAGCAGTGAGAGGCCCGCGTACAGGAAAAAAAAAAAAAAAACAAAAAAAAAACAGGAGTTTGTTGGAACTAACAAGGATCTTAAAGACTGATTGCTCAGCATCTTCTGTCATTCACTCCAGCACTGAGTGCCCCATAGGTCTGATGCATGAAAAAGTGGAGGACTTGAGACTAATAGCTCTTCTGACTGCTGGGTTTCTAAGCGTTTGTACTTTGACTCATCAAGATGGGGATATAGTAGTATGTAGGCTTTCACAAGTTTATTTGACCAAGAACAAGGTGTTCTGTTTTATTTTTTCCCCCAAAAAAATCTCATTAGCAGTTTCTAAAACCTATGTCTCATGGAACGCAGTTGGGAAAATACTAATTTGGTTCAACCCCCACATCTCAAGAGGTGAACTGTCTGGTGTTAAAGTTATAAAATAAGTTGGTGTGGGGAGTTCCCTGGTGGTCCAGTGGTTAGGACTTGGCGCTTTCACTGCCGTGGCCCAAGTTCAATCCCTGGCCAGGGAACTAAGATCCTGCAAGCCACGCGATTCAGCCAAAAAAAAAAAAAAGTTGGTGGCAAATCCAGTGTCTTTCCCACTGTCCCCCAGCCTTCCTGTTCTTTGTGTCCCTCTGTTAGCATCCTCCTGCCTTTCAGTACTCACAGTGCCACCGCCACCATAGTGAGTATGGACGTGGCAGTGACACGTCATACATGCCAGAATATAAAGTCCGATCACAGCGATTGGCTGAGCAAGATTTTCCACCTTTTCCTTCTTTCAGACTGACTGGCCTGAAGGCTACCAACTGTCCAGTGCTATGAACTTCCGCTGGCCCCACTGTGTGCCCAATAACTTGAAGACCCTGATTCCAAATGCCAGCAGCGAAGCAGTTCACCTCTTGAGAGACATGCTGCAGTGGGATCCCAAGAAACGGCCAACAGCTAGTCAGGTTTCCTTCCATTTTCTTCTGATGCGTTTCTCTCGAAGTTCATGTCTAACTGAATAATTCCTATAAATCTCATGGGAAGTATTTTATTAGGCATTATGTATGAAAACTAGTATTGAATACCAGTAATGGTGAACTATATAAGGTAGAAGAACTTAAACTAGTTTGAAACTGTCTGTGTCTAAAGTAGTTAAGGTTTAAACAATATAGTTGCTTTGCAAATTGCCATACAATTCACGTCATATATCACCGTATACGTGGAAATGAAAATAAACATATATCCACCTGTCTTTGGCAGATGTTTTCAACTATATTCTCTATGAGTTAAGATGATGTAGCAGTTTGTTTATAAGGCAGTACTGGTTGTTGAAAGGCAATTTCAAAGTGAAGATATCTTGTAAGATCCAGATCACTCATTTTACAGATGACAGAGAGAGAGAGCTAGGATAATAATTGTAATTAGCATTTTATAGCATTTTATAGTTTGCACATGCTTTAGTATGTTTTTATGTGATTTTAACGCCGTGAAGCCTCCATGAGATAGGTGTTAACTGTTTTTATTCTATACATGAGAAAACTGAATCTCAGGAAGTTTAAGTGATTTGCCAAAAAAAAAGAAAGAAAAGAAAGCTTAAGTGATTTGCCTTAGTAACTCCACCAGTAACTAGTACAGATAGTGTACTCTCAATGGCAGTTCTGTCACGTAGATGACACACCTTCTGTTTTCCCAATTCCATACCTCCTGTTTTCCCAATCCGCCCTCCCCCAAGGCCACTTTGACTTAGATTATAAAGTGCACCCAAGAGACTTGTAGTGCCGTGGGCTTCAAACACCGCCAGGCCTCCTGCCAGCTTCTTTCTGTGGTAGTTGTACCTGGCCCCTTCTCAGCTTGTCTCATTGATAATCCCACTGCTCAGAGAATCAAAAAGGTGACCAGTTCTAATCAGAGTCAGTGATTTGGCTGAACGAAAGTGACAGAGGCACTTGAAGACAGGGCTGACATGACGTTAGAATTTGTGAGTGCTGAGAGCTGACGGCTGGGGGGATTAAGGAATGGGAGAAAAGCAGCTGTCCAGTGGCTCAAAGAAGAAACAGCCAAGACCCTGGATGGCTCAGGAAGGTTGAAGAGCGCTCAGAAATGCGCTTCTGGTGATGAAATTCACAAATGGTTTCAGGGCAGGAAGGAAGCTTTCTGATGAACCCAGTTTTTTACAGATGAAAAGTTTTTTAGAGATGAAAAGAAAAAGATTCTGTAAGGAACCCAGGAACCAAGAGAGGAATGTGTACTTTTAAGAATAGTATCAGAAAAGCTAAAAATACCCCCAAGTCAGTTGAGACTTGCAAAAATACCTGGGACTACAGAGAAGACTTTCCGAGTTAGATATCAGGGTCCGGGATCACTATGGGAGTATCCACGTTATTTGCCTCTGTATCTACACTTATTATCATTACAGGTGTTTATAGCTATGTCCCAGATTCATCGAGAAAGGTTATGTTGTATTCAATGACTTCCACTCAAAAAGACTAGGGGATATTTCAGAAAGAATTGCAAACCCAGCACTTTAAGATTTATCCCTCGGCGATCCAGAGAGCGTGATTATTTTGATGGGCAAGGTTTAACTGTAGCGTGCATTACACTCTTGGCGTTTCTGGTGTTAAAGCAGATGCACCTGCCTATTTTATTTTTTTTAATTGAAGTATAGTTGATTCACAATATTGTGTTAATTTCAGGTGCACAGCAAAGTGATAGTTTTATATACATTTCTTCTCCATTACAGATTATGACAAGATCTTGGAGATAGTTCCCTGTGCTATACAGTAAATCCTTGTTGTTTATCTGTACCTGCTTATTTTATATTTGATTTTTCAGAGTCCTCCTCGTTATACTTGGCTCTCTCCATTTTATTTTTTCTCTTTCTATGGACTGAAGAAATGGGCTTAGAATGATGAAATATTATATTTAAGACACACAGCAAATAAGTTACAAAGCCAGGATACTGGCAGAAGTAGCAAAGGGCATAGCAGTGAACCTGGGCGCTTTACCCAAGTAATTTAAGTGTGGCAACCAGTCCGTGCATTTTACACTATTTTAGATAAGGAAATTCACAAAGGGTGTTACAGATTCAGGGTGCTGTTTTATCATTGGTTTGGGCTAAGCAGCTGTAGTAAACCGGTTTCGTGAAATCTAGCCAGCAACCCTGAATGGTGTCAACCTTCCTGGCCAGATTCTTCTCCTAAAACAGCCTTATGTGTCGTTCCAGGCGCTTCGATATCCTTACTTCCAGGTTGGGCACCCCCTGGGCAGCACCACACAGAGCCTTCACGATTCAGGAAAACCACAGAAGGACGGTCTGGAAAAGGCAGCCCCACGGCCTCACATGAAGCCGGTCCCTCCTGCCCAGCCCCCAGCCAAGCCACACACGCGCATTCCTTTGAAGCAGCATCAAGCCAGCCAGCCCCCTCAGCATCTCATGTACCCCTGCAAAGCCGAGGCTTCCAGGACGCATCACCTTCCAGAGGACAAGCCGAGCCCTTTGCTCTTGCCAGCCCTCCACACCAAGCAGCCCCAGGCAGTAAGCAGGAAGATTCGCTTGAGAGCCCTGTGTCTGGCCTGTTCCTCTTCTGACCCTACTTACTGAGTGAAATATTTTCTTTTTTCAGCAGATAAGGTCTAATTATCATAGATCTGTCTTTGCCATATCATGGAATTGTGAAAAGAGCCTTGGCTTTGGAGTTAAAGGTCTAAATTCAAGTTCTGGCTCTGCCTGTGAATTACAATGCCATGCCTGGGGGCCTGGCCGTGGGGTGGTGGCCGAAGGCTCGATGTGGCCCCAGATCACTAGGGTCTCACATCTCGGCTCTGCTGTTTCACAGCTTCGTGACCCCGTGCAGGGTACCTAGCCTCTCTGCTCCTCACTCCCTCATCTGTGAAATAGGGGTGGATGATGAGAGCACTGGTCACTGTTATTATCAATCCCTGTGGACTCAGTGTCCTCACCTGGAAAAGGAGGATCCGAATGCCTGTCTTGACCACCAGACAGGGAGGGCTGTTCATGGGGATCAAAGGTCCTGCTGCTTGTGAAGATGTTTTGAAAATCATCACATGCCCCGCTAATATTTGTAGATCATTATTCCTGTCAGTGCTATCAGTCGATGCTGGTAATGCCAGGCTGTTGATGGAGCCCAGCTCTTTCTTTTCCTCTTGCTGTTCAAAAGGAAACAGTGAGTGTTAGTCAATAAGATAATAATCTGACACGGGACTCTGGTTTCCATTAGCCTTACAGTGCTGTCTGAGAGTCTGATCTTCTGACACCTTTATGCAAAAGTAATACTTTATCTGTCGACGAGCATTCACTCAGTGAGTGCTGGCTCCCGACTAGGGCAGCGTGAGGTGACGGGGATGGTGTCTCCAGACTGTCCACTTTACCCCTGCCCCCCTGCAGCGGCAGTGGGTGTTTGGAAATTTCTTATTGTAGCTAATCCTGTAGTTAAATAGGATCCAGGTCTACTGAGAAGGCAAAGAAGGCATTAATTGCATTGTTTTCTATAAAAGAGCAGGTGACTGACACTTTAGCTGTATTCTCTTACTTTCTATTTAGGACCGTGTCAATCACACTAACTCTTTCAGAGATGAGCCGTTTGAGCATCCAGCCACTTTCCTCATATGTTGAGAAGTACCTTAAATTTCTTTTTTAAAATCCTTATCTTACACAGCTTTGCGTCCCCATTGAATGAAAACTGATGTAATCTGTGCAGGATGAGTGACACAGGTCTGGGACTGTGTTTGCCACCGTTGTCCTTTCCAATAAACTGTGCATATTGGGGAAGGAAACGCCCCAGAACCCTCCTTTACATAACCGAGAAAGTTCAGAATGGGGATGACTCGTGGGTGAGCTCCGTTAATGCCAAGTATTGCTTTTTCCCCCCCGCCTCCTTGTATCCACAGAAAATTCTCACTGGCCTGGAGCACAGAAATGGTGAGATCAAGCCAAAGAGTAGGAGAAGGTGGGGTCTCGTTTCCAGGTCGGCAAAGGATTCTGATGGCTGGGCTGACTTAGATGACTCGGATTTCGGCCCATCGTTCACCAGGATTGACCTGAAAAACAAGAAGAGACAGAGTGATGAGACTCTGTGCAGGCAAGTGTGGGCTCCTGTCTGTGCACGGACTGCACCTGGGGGCTGTGAGGTCGTCTTTACGTCCGAGGAGCGGCCCAGCTCGTGCTGACCGAAACCATCTTCTCCCCACTCAGATTTGAGAGTGTTCTGGACCTGAAGCCCTCAGAGCCCGTGGGCACCGGAAATAGCGCCCCAACCCAGACATCCTATCCCCGGTGCGACACGCCCACCTTGAGGTCAGCAGCCAAGCAGCACTACCTGAAGCATTCCCGGTACCTGCCTGGTAAGAAACATTCCCGCCTTTGCTCTGATCACTGATAAGAAATCATATCCCTGGAATCACGTGCTCACAAAGATCCTGTTTTGGATGGCAAGTGCTTGGGGCTTCTCTTCCGAACTGGTGGGACCACCATAGAAATATTAGCTGAAGCCCAGGCTTCACATTCTTTCTTTCTTTTCTTTTTTTTTTTTTTTTTTTGGCCACATGGCATGCGGGATCTTAGTTCCCTGACCAGTGGAAGTGCGGAGTCCTAACCACTGGACCGTCAGGGAATTCCCAGGCTTCACATTCTTATCTTCTGTAGTTGTCTAAGATAAGAAATTTGGTAGAGGAAACCGGGTCCAGTCCCCAGGGAAGGAGTAACCGGGAAGAAGCAGGCAGCTTGCCCGAGGTCTCTCCAGAAACTGCCAGCCCTGTGTGTTTTCTCAGGAAAGCAGATGGGAGCTTAGTCACCCCATGTGGCTGTACCACAGGGGTTAAGTGAAAACATTGTAGTTGGAGGGTGCCCAGACCTCTCTCCGCATTCTCTGTATTCTAAGCGCACAGTGTTAGCCAACCGTTCATTCACAAATTCATTCCATCAGTAAATCCGTATTGCACAGCGTCCCATGTGGGCACTGAGAATCTGGTGGACACAGTAGCCAAGAGGGACCACTAGGCTGCCCACCTCTAGGGCCTCCATTCACATCACAGGCTATGCGGTGACTTTAGCCAGCAGCCTGTAGACAGTATCCTCCCCCTCATATTTTCTAGTGGTGGGAGACAGACCGTAAATAAATGGACACACCATAGCCACAGATGGTGACAACTGGCGTTAAGGGTGATGAAATGGGGGCAGAGGCAGTACTTTAGACAGAGTGGTCGGGGAAGGCATCTCTGAGCAAGTGACTCCGAGCTGGGCCCCAGCGATTGGGAAGGAACTCCACGTGCACAGAGACATGCTGAGCAGAGGGAACAGCCGGTACAGAGGCCTGCAGGCAGGAAAGGGCTTGGCTTGTGAGAGGCCAACACATGGCCCGAGCCCCGTCAGAGAGAATGAGGTGTTAGACGCATGAGGCATCTTTGGGGGTCCTATAAGAAATTTGGATTTTATTTCATGAGCCACTGGAAGCTCTTGAAGGGTCGTAGCTGGTGGAGTGACATTCTTTTATTGACATCTATGTGCTGCATGGGTGAGGGGCCCACAAGCTGTCGCTGTTGTCCAGGTGGGGACAGTGGTGCTCAGACCCAGGGTGGAGACCTAGGGCGGGGAATGGAGGCCCTGCTGATGCACTGATTCCCCACTCTTGATTGGGAACAGGCCTCCTAAATACTACCAGACCTCATCAGGCTTGGCACTGTGGCCTTAGGAGATTGGCCTGACACTTCCCAGATGACGGGGTATGGGGGGGGCAAAGACTCCAGCTGCAGTGAGCACAGGCAGAGAGAGTTATTTCTTTTGGGCTCTAAGGGTTGAAGAAGGGTAAAGGATGAATTGAGTTTTTCTCTTCTGAAAGCTGCCTTCAAGGCCTGATAGGAGTGGGAAGTGGGTGGTCCGGGGGGAAGTGGTTTGTCTTGCAATTGAGGTCAAGGCAGCCTTGGGCGTGAGGGAGTCAGTGAGGGTCATTGGTACAGACCAGAGTCACCTCTGATAGTCCGTGTCAGGTTGAGAGGATGGAACCTCAGAATTCAGAGAAAGGAGAGCAGAGGGCTGCAGAGCTGGGCTTGGGGGTGTGGAGGGACAAGAGAAGAACTCGGGCAGCTAAGGCAGTGGTCTGCGAAGGCAGACGAGTAGGAAGGCCAAGGGGCACAGAAGCCCAGGACTGCACCAGGCGGTCAGGACATCAGACGTGGACAGATGTGTTGGTAGACGTTGAAGTCTGCCAGGCCGCTCACCAGGAGGCAGCGCACTCGCCCCGAAGATGGCATCTTCCCTCTGCCACCCATCTGATGGCAGCATCCTGGTCAGTTTCTGCTTTGACGGTTGAAACACAGGAAGTCTTTGACAAATTGGATTCTGCGTTCGTTTCATCTCTGACATGGGATGCAAGATTAAATATAAATTTTGCCTTTGAAAAACATTTCTTCCCTATTAGGAATAAATATAAGAAACGGCATACTCCCGAATCCAGGGAAGGATTTTATTCCATCTAATCCATGGTCTAGTTCTGGTTTGTCTGGAAAATCTTCAGGGATGGTATCGGTGATCAGCAAAATAAATTCAGGTGAGTAATGATGATTAACCCCTAAATGATAAGAAACATGGATGTGGCAGGGTGACAAGCCGTGGAACCACAAGGGCCTCTGGCGTGAAAACCCTGGGCCTCTTTTCCAGGCCCGTGCTGCTCTCTGTCACCTGGCAGCAAGCCTTGGGGACTCCGCCGGTTCCCTCGGGCTCTGCCGTCAAGAGTAGCAGGGGACGAGAGCGGTCTTCCCTGGTGCGAGGGAAAAACAGTCTTACGAGTCTGGATTCTGAGGCCCTGCTATGTGGTGGGCGACCTCCCGTGTCACACTTCACTGGGTCTGCCTTGCTCTGGCTTCTCCCTTCTGTCTGATGGCCCAGCCTTAGCCCGGGGCATCCGAACCCCTTCTGGTTGGAAGGTGGACGGTTTGGAAGCCCCTGCCTACTCTTTAGATAATAGACGGATGTATTTCAGAAGTCCTCCAGGCAGACACACCCCGTGCCCAGTAGACAGCTTCCCCTGCTGTGGGCTGCTTCCCCTTCCACATGCCAAGTAAACATCTGGGCTTCTCTTCTCCCTGCCTTTGTCCATTGCGTGTTCATGTATTTTACGGAATAGAAAAAGGAAAGAGAATATATCCACACCCACGTACCCACCACCCAGCTTATAAAAGACTCTGCAAACACACACGAAGCCCAGAGCCTTGCCTTTCCTCCCTTCCTCTTTTCCTCTCCTTCCCCACGAGCCCCACTCTGCCTGAGTTGGGTGTTTATTATTTCCATGCTTTGTTTTTAGTATACAAGAAATACCTAGTATGGTTTTGCATGTTTTAAAATTTATATGCATATAATCCTGGATCTCCACTCATTTTAATAATTATATTACGTATGCAGCAATTATACATCCATAGAATATATATCACATTATGTATAGTATTACATATACAATATATATAAGTGTATGATACACGATTTATTATTTATACTAGAATATAACTTTTTTAATTCAAGTATAGCTGCTGTTCAATATTATATAAGCTACAGGTGTGCGCTATAGTGATTCACAGTCTTGAAAGGTTATGCTCCACTTATAGTTATTATAAAATATTGGCTATATTACCCGTGCTGTGCAATATATCCTTTGTAGCTTATTTTATACCTAATAGCTTGTACCTCTTAACCTCCTACCCCTATACTGCCTCTCCTCCCTTCCCTCCCTCACTGGCAACCACTAGTTCTCTATATCTGTCTGCTTTTTTGTTGTTACATTTATTAGTTTGTTAATATTTTTTTAACATCTTTATTGGAGTATAATTGCTTTACAGTGGTGTGTTACTTTCTGCTTTACAACAAAGGGAATCAGCTATACATATACATATGTCCCCATATCCCCTCCCTCTTGCATCTCCCTCCCACCCTCCCTATCCCACCCCTCTAGGTGGTCACAAAGCACGGAGCTGCTCTCCCTGTGCTGTGCAGCTGCTTCCCACTAGCTAACTATTTTACGTTTGGTAGTGTATATATGTCCATGCCACTCTCTCACTTTGTCACAGCTTACCCTTCCCCCTCCGCATGTCCTCAAGTCCATTCTCTAGTAGGTGTGTGTCTTTATTCCTGTCCCGCCCCAGGTTCTTCATAACCAGTTTTTTTTTAATTCCATATATATGTATTAGCATATGGTATTTGTTTTTCTCTTTCTGACTTACTTCACTCTGTATGACAGACTCTAAGTCCATCCACCTCACTACAAATAACTCAATTTTGTTTCTTTGTTAATGTTTTTTAGATTCCACGTATAAGTTATATCATACAGTATTTGTCTTTATCTGACTTATTTCACTTAGTATAACGACCTCCAAGTCCATCCGTATTGCTGCAAATGGCAAAATTTTGTTCTTTCTTATGGCTGAGTAGTATTCCATTGTATATCTATACCACGTCTTCTTTATCCATTCATCTGTTGATGGACACTTAGGACATAATTTATTCATTCCTTCTCTTCTTGACCAACATGTAAGTTGTTGACAGTTTTCACAGTTAGAGCGCCGGAGTGAGCATTGATGCCCCCTATAGGTGGTGTGCACGTGTGAGGTTTCTGGGTATGACATAAACGCGTTAGCTTAAAGGCTGTGCTCATCTTGGACTTCACAGATTTTGCCCAGCTGCGGTCCAGCAGGGTGTGGGAGTTGTACTCTGCCCTTGATGCCTCTTGGTACTGTTGAGATTGTAAACGGGTGCTCATCTGAGGGTGTGCAATGGCATCTTACTGTGGCTTCAACCCGCATGCCCCATTGACTGATGAGGGTTGATCATCTTCTCTTGTGTTTACTGACTCTACGTTTTTTTCCTTCTGTGCTTTCCTTGTTCAAATTCTCTTCCCATTTTTCTTCTTATCTATCTAGTCACCAAAATTGCAAACTGTGCTCCAGCTGACCAACACGGCTCCTCACACAGGAGCTCCAGACCCTTTCTCCCACTCTGCCCTGAGCAGTTGCCAAGAATGCTCTGTGTTGTGAAGACAGAGAGCAACTCTCCCCCTCATGAACTCTTCCAAATTGATATAACTTCCGTTTGTATAACATTCTTCGTTATTCCTTGTGCACCTTGAAGCCTTAATAATAAGGCTCATTATAAATCCGCATTCACCCATCCGATACGTATCGATTACTTGCTATATGTAAGGCTTTCCATGAACCGCCTGGAACACTAAGATGAATAGCACCCAGTTCCTGCCCTTAAAACTGTCTCAAGACAGAAATGACATAAAAAGTGAACGTATTTAATATATTTTAATAAGGATTAATTTTCTGGTTCTGGACAAGAATACTTAGCATAGAATTACTTATAATAGCTAAATAATTAACATAACCTGTATGCTGATCAATAAGAGAATGGTTAAATGAGTTATGGTTTAACCATATTCTGGAATTTGTATATACTGACATGGAAGGCTAACTGTTGTATATTATGGAGCAGAAAAAGAAAATTCCAGAACAGCTTTAACTTATTATTACAAACAGAAAATTCCAAATTTCCCCTTTTTTTAAGCAAACCAACCTACCAGCCTCCTTGTGGGTACAAGCTACAGGGTCAGCACTGTCTTTGCACACCCTCGCCCCATCCCCCAGTGTTTCCAGCAGTGTGGTGTGGTGGAATGCTCTGCTCGGAATTCACTGTATTTATCCTAATTCTTTTCCCCTGAAAGTCAAACCTGGTTCTCTATTGTCCTGCCCCACTGTCCTTTACCCCCATTGGTGTCCTGTGCATGTCTTTGCAGTAACAAGCTTTTCCTTTTGCAAATCAGTTGGTTCCACCTCAACAAGTTCTAGTGGACTGGCTGGAAACTATATCCCTTCCTTTCTGAAAAAAGAAATCGGTTCTACTGTGCAGAGGGTCCACGTGGCACCTATACCTGACCCTTCCCCTGGTAAGTTCTATTTCATATTATTATTATTCATGAATTGATTTAACACACAGTTATCATACAACTGCTTTGTGCTGGCCCTTGTAGGCCTAGGGTCCACGAGTGAAGGAGACACAAAGCTTCCTGTCCTCCTGGGACTTGTACTCTACAGACAATAAGTAGACCAAATAAGATGCTCCAGAAGTGCTAAGGGGAAACTAAAGCAGGGAGTAGGGAGTGTGGGGTGCAGATGCATTTTACGTAGGGCGGCCAAAGAAGACCTCACTGCAAAGGAGCCATCAGGTAAAGATCTACAGGAGGTGAGCGAGCAAGCCCTATAATGCAGGCTCTTGGTGCCTGGGCCTCTAGGTAGGATGGGCCTGGTAGATGCAAGGAACATCAGGGAGGCGGAGTGCAGGAATGGTGTGAACAAGGGAAGGGTAGCAGGAAGAGGAGGTCAGAGAGGTGATGGGGGGGATGCCCCCCACAGGTCACTGTAAGCACGTCGTCATGACTCTGAGCCACATGGAAGCCCCCAGAGGGTTCTGAGCTGGGCACTGAGGGGATCTGACTTCTACCTCCAGGCTCACTCAAGCCCTGTTGTCACTAGACTGAAAGGGCGAGCAGGGTGGAAGTAGGGAAACCAACCAGGAGGCTGTCACGATTATCCAGGCGAGGAATGAGGCTTGTCTGGGCCAGTGGTGATGGTTGACCTGGGCCAGGTTTTGGGTAGGTTTGGAAGGTAGAGCCAATAGGATTTGCTGAAAATTACAAGTGGGATCTGAGAAAAAGAGAAGGGTCAGGGATGACACCAGTAATTCTGGCCTGACCACTATAGAATGGGGTTGTCCTTAGCTGGGAGGGAGGACTCTGAAGAGGCGGCTGCTCTGGAACTCTCCTTTGCTAATATTTTTGCCACCAAGATGCTCTTTGCTGCATTTTGTTTGCATGGGTCCCGTATCAGTCAGACCCACCTTTCTCTTTCATTGCAGGTTATTCTTCCCTGAAGGCTGTGAGACCTCATCCTGGGCGACCTTTTTTCCATACGCAACCTAGAAGCACTCCCGGGTCGCTGCCCCGGCCTCCGGCCGCCCAGCCCGTGCACGGCCGGACAGACTGGGCTGCTAAGTATGCATCTCGGCGATGACTGTCACGAAGCCCTTTGTAGGGGACAGCAGGACACTCTCCCTCAGCCAGCTGGTGTTCTACCTGCAAGAGACTTTCGGATGGTGGAAAAGCAAACACTTTATAGTTATTCTTCTGAACTGAGACATTTCAATATTCATTTTTAAAGTTTTTTTTTTAACTATTGATTTGAATGCAGTACCTTTTTTTGTACAAAGTTATTTTATTCTAAAACTGGGTCCCATTATTTTCTTAAACAGCAGCATTTTGTATATATGGATTATGTTTTAGCATTTTATACAGTCAACTTTGTAAGGAAGTTTTTAAAGATTAATTGATTTTCCTTTGGGGTTCCAGATAATATTTTATACAGATTTTTAAAAATAGAATAATAATGATGCAGTATTGCAACAGGGGTGCAATTTAAGGCTACACGATAAAGGGTTTTTTCCTCAATGTGTGCGGATATTTGTGAAGTGGTTAGATTTTAAATGTGGCATATTCGGTACTTTAGGCTTTTTTGGACTGACCCCAGCACCAGAAAACTGACCATCTGCCGTTCTCAATACCATGTTATTGGTTTGACTTTTTGATACCGCTGTGCTGTTCTAAAAGTACTATTATATAACTCACTTTGTTTTCTTTTTACTCCCCAGATGAAAGAACTCTAAGTAAATATTTTTAGAAATGTTTATAACACCCTTTTTGGTGGTTGGAGATATCCAGCTGAAACCAAGCTATGCCATGATATTCTATTTTCTTCCATTTTTGAAATCAACTTGTATAAGTACCCACAAAAAAGGAAGCTTTTCAAGCCAAAATGTTCTCCATGTAAAGGTTAACACGGTCACTTAAACTGTATCCCTGCCAAGATGCATGATCCAAAAGCTAAGTTTCAAAGCAGCAGAAGATTTTTTATTATCCTAACCCTCAGAATGTTGCATTTAGCTCAGTTTTCATGGCAACTTGGGGAGCAGGAAAGATAGATGGCAGAGGTCCCACTGGTCTGGGAAGTCACAGCCACCATGATGTCAGTGTCTGTCACGTGCCACATTCAAAGAACTCTTAACCCTTGTGTAGTTTCTTTCAACAGTGAGAACTCTATATGGTGGGCAGAGGCTGTTCCATTGAGAGGAATGTTTACAGCAATTTTGAAAATGACAAAGCTAGTTTGGAGACAGAAAAAGACAAAAAGTCCACTCTGATCCACCTCTGTGGGCACACTCGCCTCCACTCATGGTCACCTGAAAGGCAAGAGAGAAGGTCACCGTCTGTAAACGCGACATAATCTCCTGAGTATATTGACTCACCTTCTCGCAGGGCTCAAGGCACTCTCATTTGGTTCCAGGATATAGCAAGTTGAGCCAATGAAATTGTCATTTTTGTAGGTTAAAATGAATATCAGCACTTTGATATGGTTCAACCTAATAAGTTGGTAAATTTTTGCTTTGACGTATTCATAATACATTGCAGCTTGAACAAATCAGGATGGTTCCCAAGGGGCCCTCACCTAAAATCAGGGAGTAATTTGTGCTTTGGAGAGTCTGGCTCAAAAATATACTTGACCAAGCACCATGATCGCTGGGGGCATGAGAAAAGCACATGATGGATGTGGATTTGAGAGGTAATATTTTCCTGTTAACAAACTGGCAGCAAAGCTTCAGGAAATAAAGATGTATATGTAAGCACAACTTGAAGCTGAATTCATTTCTGTATTATATTCTCATTATCTCAAGCAACAGAAAATGTGTTTTCAGAGATGAGTCCTTTACCATGAGGTTAATATTTATTTCCCCTTTCTGTATTATGTATAAAAAGTAAGTTAATCTGAAAGCTTACCCAGCTTGCTGGAAAGCTGGTTTTAAATTGTAAATACCCCCTAGAGAACCAGATGGATTGTGAATACCATATTCTTGGCCCTCTAGCTTATGTTAAGGTCATTACATTTTTTTTAAATTGAAAAACCCAGTTACCTGGTTATTACACATTATAAAATTGTTTTTCTATTACTTTTGTAGGGCCCAAATTCAGAAAATATTTCACTTTTCTTCTTCTTCCTCTTTCATTTGTTTATCAGCAAACAACTTCCCTCGGGAAGCAAAACATGTTTATTCATTTGCAAGTCAAGTAGCTGACGCTGCATTGAGCAAACTAGAAGGCTGAAAAAACTATGTCAATTCTAAAGAACTAGCAAAATCCTATAAAGTTCTCTTTTCCCCCCGCCCTGAAATGGGTAAAGGATAAATTGAGCACACAAGCTGTTTACTATAGAAGCAAATAGTCACCATTATTTTGTTAAGTGAAAATGAAATGCTACCTGTTGCCTATATTTTTAGTTACTATAGACTTACAAAATGTACTGCAAGACACCAAGAAGAATGATGAGTTTAACTGTACTTATCCACGTCTGTACCTCATTTCCAGGCAGAAAGCTTTCTGGGACGTCAGGAAATGGTACAGTGCCCAAAGGTTCAGTGACAGTGGTATGCCAAAGGGTATGTGTGTGAACTGCAGGGAAAGTTGCTTGGGCATAAAAGCTACTCTTGGTGTGATTGTTAATTTGACAATAAGCTGCCATTAATTACTAAGCCCTCACCCAGCTCATGTATGATTTAAATAGGAAGGAAACTGATTTTTAAGCAATATTTTAGACATATCTCTTGCCTGAAGGACTATATACGTCTAATAAACTGACGCTATGTCATCATCTGGAGTTATCAAAAATTGAATACAGTCAAGGCAACCCATGTAACGCAAGAATCGTTTTGTTTTTAAGTACAAATTACCAGTACTGTTGGAGTTCATGGGCACCATGTTTTTTCATGAGGTGGCATCAAGCCATTGTTTTGTGCCATTTAGGAGAGAAAAAGAATGCAGGCTGTATGTTTCAGCTCAATGTATGATCCAAAGCAATATGTTTATAAGAAAATGTTTGACATACTAATTATTTTATATCATTTAAAGCATACTGTAGCAACTTGTTTGTTTAATATATGTGGTTAATTTTTAGAATTATTTTTTACAATTTCCAACCAAAGTACTGTATTTTATATAATTTATTGTGAGGACCTTCTCATGGAAACCCATAGAAGACAAACTGGGGGCATATATCACATTAATCTGTATTATCAGTTTCTTATAGTCACTGTGCAAATGTGAATTTAAAATGACCTGAACAGTCTTCTGATGTGGATATTTCAGTGCTGACAGCAATTTAGTCTCCTGGTTTGATTACAGGGGAGTAACTACGAATATATTTAATTATAAAGCAAATAGTCATGTGATGGGAAGGTAGGAGGACAGAAAACCACTTACTCAAGCCCCTTCTGAAATAAAATGTTCCTTTTTTGAATAGTTTGTCCTAAGGTGTTTAAAAACATTAACTTTACTTAAGGAAAATTCTACTCCAAATAAAGTTACAGCTTAAGAAAAATTGATTTGAGTGTTCTGTTTTTGTTTTTATGTTCTTCCATCAAACAATAACATTACTATTTCCTAATTTGGAATTTTGATATTTTATAACTTCTCCTTAACGCTTAATATAGTGTTACTGCCGTGAAATTGAAAGCATACACTTAGACTAGCAGTAGGAAGCGTTGTCTTGCAATGTGGAGGCTTTTTAAATCTAGCTTTTAGCAAGTTAGGTGACTAGGAATATTTGAAAAAGAAAAAAGCAGGTCAAAACAATTTCTTGTTGCTGATTTCATCACGATTAATATCTACCTTGCGTTTTTCTAGCTTTCATAGTACACTCACATGTACCATATAAACCTTCAAAAGAAGCTCCTAACTTCATGAATTCCATACAGAATTCCACAGGAAATTCTTCTCCCAAACATTCTTTGAAACCTTAAAAGAATTTTGAGGGAGTGAATCCGTAGGTGATGTGCCCTTCCCCATCAGAACATCCCTGGACCTGGATGGGGGAAGGGTCAAAGACTGAGATGAGTTCCCAGGGCCTCTGAATATATTGATATATATCAGGTAGGTAGAAAGACAACATGAGTAAGACTGTCGCAGGCTGGGAGCAACTCCAAGGGTCTCCAAGAATAGAATGATTTCAGGCACTTCCAAGGAGCAGAATGACCTAAGCATACCTGTTGTAGAATAGCAGAATTATTATAACAGGAGTTTTTAATTTCTCCACAAGCTTGTTTAATGAGAGTCTTATGACACTGCCTTAGTTTCTCTTTCAGGTAAACAAGATCACTAGGATGGTATGACCCCTAATTTATTAGGTTGGACGTATGAGGTGTCCATTTTTGTAAGTTAGAAAAAATTAGTAAAATACCAACAATTTGATATGGTTCAACCAATTAGAAATAAGAAAATGGAGATAAAGGTTTGGCTGATCAACAACGTTTATAATAATGCCTGTCCTACCTAGTTCAATGAAAGCGAATCTTTGTAGAAAGGTGGCTTGGAAAATATTGATAAAGTATGACCACTTTCAGCAGGTTTGGAAAATACGGCTTCTGCCTCTCTCACCTTCCAAGATGGCCCACACTGTCTGTGGAGTGTGTATTTCTATGAATAAACCTCCTTTCACTTAAAAAAAAAAAAAAGAAATATATATGGCTTCCTACCTATGTCAACTTGAGTAATCTCTGTGTTAGGTCAGAGTTAGAAAAATGAAATTGAACACATATTGCTTTTCGTATTTGAAAGTGACTTTCCTGACTCTTGGTGTGCCCAGCTGTTCTTGTTTTTTCTTCTTACTTTACATATTTTCTCTGTCTGGATAAACTCACCCTTTTGCTGCCAAGTTAATCCATCTCAGTCCTCTCTTCTGAGTTGTCACTGGCCTCTTTTTTAATTTTATTTTTATTTTTTTATTGAAATATAGTTGATTCATAATGTGTTAATTTCTGCTATACAGCAAAGTTCTTCAGTTATACATATGTATATAATTCTTTTTTTAGTATTCTTTTCCATTATGGTTTATCACATAACATTGAATATAGTTCTCTGTGCTACACAGTAGGACCTTGTTGTTTATCCATTCTGAATATAACAGCTTACATCTGCTCACCCCAACCTCCACCAGCCTCTTCAACTGTCTAGTGGACATTTCCAGTTGTACGGCTCACAGGAATGAAAGACAAACCTACTCATGATTATTTCCCCCAAACCTTTATGGAGCTAGAACCAAGGTATCGTCCTTTCAGTCATTCATTCATTCATTCTTTCAACAAGTGTTCTCTGAACGCCTTCTTTGTGAGAAGCATTATTCTAAGCAGGATATACAAAAGTATATTGTAAAAAATATGAAAATCCCTAACCTCTTGGAATATACATTCTATCAAAATTTCAGACAGATAACAAAATAAATAAAATATATAGTATGTTAGATGACAATAAATGTATGAAAAATAAGGAAGGTGGAAAGGAACTGTGTGTCTGTGTATATGTGTGTGTGTTTGGAGGGGGGGCATCATTCTAGACCTTTTCTCTTTCTCCTTTCCACCTCATTAATATTTCACCTTTTCTTACCCATCTTCTTCAAATTTATGATGCTACTATAATTCACACGGACATTTAACAGGTCTCTCTTTCCCCACCCCACACAGTCCCAATTCATCCTCCATGTTTCTGCCAGAGAAATCTATGGAAAATAAAATCTGATCTTGTTAGTTGCTGTAATTGATCAGCAGCACAGACTTCTCAAGCCAGGTACTCTCAAAAACCCCTCCTGGATGAAAACAATAATCAACAACATCTATAGCGTGAGAAATAGCAGAAGCTGCCTCTAGAAGCAAGAGAGAGTTCTGAAGGCCTTTTGGAGGCATATATTTTTAACTTTAAAATTCATGAGAATTTTTCTATACTAACCTTGACGGTTTTAAAATATTTTAAAGTTCTAACTTATTTACCAGCCAAGTTACTTTTTTAACCCCATTGATACCTCTATCCCAAGGCCCCCACTTCCTTCCATCCAAGAAGGTGCTATGTTTAACCTGTGGCTTAAAGCAGTTTTGTCGAACATGTACAAAACGAAGGAGAAGCTCAAGACGATTCACTGGATCAAGGAAGAAAGAAGGAGAGGAGAAAAAAGTATAGTATATATAAATATATATAAATATATATAATATATAAAATATATATATTATATATAATATAGAAATATATATAATATATATTATATATTATAGAAATATATAGAAATATATAGAAAATATATGTGTATATAATATATATTATGTAATCACACATTTAATAATGAGTTGTGCTACATATTTATGAAATTACTTGATCCTTTTTTTTTTTTTTATTTTTTAAGGGACATTGTCAAAAGAAAGGCAGACTGCCACATGCAGCGCCTCATTTGGATGTGTCTGGAGTCTTGGAAGCTTGACTACCCTACGTTCTCCTACAAATGGACCTTGAGAGCTTGTTTGGAGGTTCTAGCAGGGGAGCGCAGCTACTCGTATACCCTTGACCGAAGAACGGTCCTCCTCTAGCGGGGAAGGTCGTCCTCTTCGACCGAGCGCGCAGCTTCGGGAGGGACGCACATGGAGCGGTGAGGGAGGAAGGGGACACCCGCCTAGCCAGCCAGATCAGCCGAATCAACCCTGGCGATCAATGGGGTGACAGATGTCGCAGCCAGATCGCCCTCACATCCGAAGTTACACTGAAGAATAGGTAGTATATAAACCTGAAGAGATTTTTAACTTTATGCATAGGTTGACTTGTTTTCTAGTCGGATCTCTAAAAGTCACTTTAAAGTCTTAACCCAACTATCACTTAAATGATCACTTAATCCCTAAAATTGCTAAAATTGGTGCTAAAACGGGCTCAATTTGGGGTTGTTTTCATATTACCCAGCATGCCGTGCAGGTGGGAGGGGCATGCTAAATAGTGCCGTGTCTGTTGGTGAAATCCTCCGGAGCCTCGCCCACCGAGAGCGATTCGGGCCGCCCACGGGTCCCCAGGCTGCAGACCGCTTGCTGGGCGCTTTGTGCGGTTCTGGTCACTCCGAGCGGACCCAGGTCTGTCTCCCTTCTGCCGCCCCCACCTGCCCTTTCCCCTCGTCTTGTTTCTCCTGGCTCCGAGCTTCTCAGTCTCCCTCCATCCCGGAACCACCCCCGCATTCATCCTATTCCTGTCTTCCTGCCCCGGTCCTTTGCGCCCCCGCCCCCATCGGGGCAGACGGGGGCCCCTGGGCTGGGGTGGGGGTCTTGTTTGGCTGCTCGGTGTGCGTATCATGATTAACCCGCTCTGTGGAGTCGGCAACCCTGGGTGGAAGGCAGGGTCGGATTGTCCCCGGGGCGGGCCGCGCGGGCTGAGCGGCCACGCGGAGCGCCGGGAGCCTATCTCGGACGCCGATCGGTGGCCTGGGCGCACCCGGGGCTGGGGGCCCGTGTCCGGGCGGGGCGGGGCCGTGCAGGATCCGGGGCCGCCACCGCGGGCCTGCCCACCGACGCAAGCCTTGCGGACAGTAGTAATCCTCGGCCTCCCCACCTCCCTGTTGCTGTGAGGCTCAAATCTGATGCGTGTGAAAGTGAATATTTGCAGAGGTTCCATGGGTGTGTACGTCTCCTCCGCGGCCCTTGGCGTCTGGACTGTAAAGGCCGAATTTGGGAAATCTCAGATTTTCAAGGTCAAAGTATATGATGTTCTGATTCTGTGAAGTCCCGTGCTGCTAGTACAGATAGATGTCTTTACAGCAAATGGCCCCAGCTTCCCAAGATCCAGAGTAATAAATCGTAACGATATGAAACGGTATGAAAGCCAAGTGTTTTGTTTTGTTTGTTTTTTAAGTTTTAAAATGGTGGTCTGTTTTTACTGAGTGAGGGAAAACGCAGTTAAAAAAACGAAAACAAAATCCCTTCCCTACCAACCACCACAAACCCCCCCAAACAGTTTTCTGTGCCAAAATCCTGAATATTCATTTAGCGCCTGAGCTCTGGGTTCTTTTGCGAGGAGCTGCTGCGTTTGTTTTTCAGAAAACCTGAAAGGCCATGATGGCTACGAAGCCCAAACTCCACTATCCAAATGGACGAGGCCGGATGGAATCCGTGCGATGGGTTTTGGCTGCTGCTGGAGTCGAGGTACTCTACCTATATGCTGTTTCTACACAGATTTGTCCTACAACGTTGAGACTTGAGGGAAACGTCAATGGCGGAGCCCTGTCCTCTCCCACTAATATTACAGACCTGCTTCACTGAGTCAGAAGAGTCCTTCCCCTCGAGACTTTTTCTTTTTATAAATGGAATGTAGTTGATGAAATTGTATTTAACTTTCAGCTTTAATCATTGTCTTCTGATCTACCACCAGTAAATATTTATTAATGAGGAGAAAAGGAACGAACCTGCAATTTGCCAGTTAACAGCCAGAACTTTGAATATAGAATCTCTAGGTGAATTTCATATTTATTTCAGTGGCTTCAGACTGGCAGCCTTCCTATCTTGTCTGCATTCCTTCCTGTATGCTTTGGCCCACAATGGTTTTGGCCTTGTTTTTGTTCTGTTCTTGTAGCTTCTTGTTTATGGAAATTTTCGAGTACGAGCAAAGATAGGACATTGCCATGAGTTCCATGTACCTGTCACTCAGCTTCAACAACCATCAGCTTTATGCTAATCTTGTTTCATCTATCTCCTCCCCTCTGCTTGCTTTGTTGGGAATATTTTACGTTTCATCTGTGAGTACTTCAGTTTTGCTGTCTAAAAGATGAGCATTTAAAAACATAACCACAATACCATTATCGCACCCGACAAAATTAACAGCTGTTCCTTATTATCACCTAACAATCTGATTGTCTCAAACAGGCCTTGTTTCAGTCTGGATCTAAATCAGGTCTACACATTGCATTTGATTACGTTTCTTTCAGTATTTAAAAAAATCTGTAACATTTCCTCTGCATTTAAAAAAAATAAACTTTGCATTTGGAAATAATTTCAGATTAATAGAAAAGTTCTAAAGACGGTGCAGGGTGTTCCCATGTAACTTGTCTCTGTCTCCCTTAATGAAAACATCTTACCTAACCACATCAAAACCAAGAAATTAACATTGGTGCATAACTAAACTACAGATTTTATTCAAATCTGATTGGTTTTTCCACTAATGTCCTTTTACTGTTCCGGGATCCAACATTGTATTTAGTCATTATGTTTCCTTAGCTTTCCTCCATCTGTGACAGTTTCTTAGTCTTTCCTTTATTTCACCACCTTGACAGTCTTGAAAAGTATTGGTCAGGTTTTTTGTAGAACCCTCCACATTTGGGGCTTCTCTGATGTTTTTCTCATGATTAGACCGGGTTTGAGGGAAGAAGACCACGGAGTGAAGTGTCCTTCTTATTACATCATATGAGGGGTTACGGGACATCATGAGTCGTCACTGGTGCAGTTAAGCCTGGTCACTTGGCTCCTTCGTTCATCAACTAATTTTCCCTCTGTTCTTTGGAAGAGAATCATTAAATTCATCCCACACTCCCCAAGGATGGGAATTAAGCTCTACCTCCTGGTATCTGCATTTAGAATTCTTATGTAAGGAAGATTTGTCTCCCCCCCCCCCATTTATTTATTTATTCCTTCATTTATTTATATCAGCATGAATTTAAGTATATTTATTTTATCCTTTCGATTAAAATTCAATAATACTTTCTTTTGTTGCTCAAATAGCTCCAGCTTTGGCCACTGGGGCTCTTTCAGGTTGGCTCTTGTGTCCTTTCCATGTAGCCCTTTTTACTTTTTTTTTTTCCTTCAGCATTTTCTCACTTTCTGACACTCCAAGATGCTCCAGGCTCATCTTGTATTTTCCTTGCCCTAGCCCTAATACTTCTCCAAAGAGCCCTGGTCCATTTTATTAGAAAATGGTATTAGCAACCAAGATCTGGGTGCTAAGTGTCTGCATTTGTTTCTAGTGCCATTTGTGGAAGAAACTGCGTTTAGAATGCCCCCCATTCTGGATTTGGTGGTTTTACTCTCATTTTAACATGTTCTATTCTCTATATTTCCTGTAAACTACTAGTTGGATCCAGAAGTCTGATCAACTCCAGGCTCCTTTTTTTCTTTCTATCTCTATTTTTTTTTTCCTGCCAGACTGCGGCAGAGGTGATACTGCGATCATATTTCTCTTGTGCGACATCCGGGGTACATGATGTCTGCCTGTCTCATTTTCAGCGTTGCTGAGTTTGATCAGTGTGTTCCTGTGACCTTAGCCCATTCCACACAGTATGAAGTTTCCTCCATCACCCTTTCAAGTGTCGTTTGCAGGCTTGATCATCACCATTGTTAGAGGTTACAAAATGGTGATTTTTCTATTTCTATCATTTCACCTAAATTTATTAACTGTGATACTGTCATAAAGAGTAATTGTTCTCTGATGAACTACTTAATTACCTTGAAGTACAGTTCAAATAAGAAAAGCAGGATAAATGCTTGATTCTGCCACTTTATCAATTTTCAGAATAATGAGTCATTACCCTAGCAACCTCCAGAGGTGACAGATGAGGGTGGATGGGTTTGGGGTTTTGTTTCTTATTGTTGGTTTGCTTATTGTTGGTTTGCTTTCATTATAACTCACCACACAGTGTTTTTACAGTTTTCTAAATTAGTCGATATCATTTTTTATATACAAATTCTGATTTCTGTCTTCTCTTGAGAAGTTGGAAGATCTGATGATCCTGGGGCCTCATTTCCATAGGGCAGCAATTGCTGCTTCTGAGTAGGGACGGTCCCTAGACATGGACCTTTCTAGTCTGCACAGTCCCCATCATTCCCTATTGTCTCAGGACATATTTTCTAATTTTGTTAAGAGGAAAGCGAAACAATTCTTGATCCTTTGACTTGAACCTAGTCAGCTTATTTATGTCACCTGTCTAACCCCTGTATGCTTCTGAGTTTGCAATTATTTAATAGGTTTTGGAGAAGGTGTCTTATATGTGTATGTACTAGAATCCCTTGTCAAAGCTCCTCTTCCCTAGCTTCATTCTGCCCCTCCTACTCTGCTGTGAGTCAGCATTCTTGGTCAATCATAGAAACCCAACCCTAAGTAAGAAAAACAAAAAGGAACATGGGTCATGTGATCTACCTGCCCTCAACCAGGCAGACAGGTGGGGTACAGTAATTAGCCCAGCGTGGGTCTCAAGCCCACTCCTCTGACCAGGGTGGAGGGAGCTAGACTGGCCTCCCTCACGAGGGCTGACCACGTGGTTTGCAGGAACAATTCCCAAAAGGTGGTACCAGAGGTCCCTCTCCTTTCTGTGCCCAGTGACATTTTCAGCTACATTTGTGCTCGTACAGATCTGAAACAGGAGGGCCAGGCTGGCAGCTGCTGGGTGAGTTCATGATTCCCAGGGTCACGGTGTCGGTTAGAGCCTGATGTGTAAAGTATACGCATCCCAGTAACTAGGTACCTCGCACCTGCTGAGAGACAGCCTGGCCTAATTCAGGGAGTCCTCCATCTCATGCTTGGTTTGAGCCCTCAGACCTTGCTCTGTGCTGGATGCTGCTTCTTGGCTGCTTGGAGCTTCATGTGCCCAAAGACCACCCCCACCCCAAACCTGGTCAGATCCTCCTTGTGGAGAGGGGGATGAACAGTGTAAAAGAGAAGATGTGAAGGCCACAAACTCCTCATTCAGGACTTCTGGGCAGTTCACTTAGAAGAAGGGGGCGTGTGAAGAGGGAGCGCAGGCACTTCTCCAAGGATCCCAGCGGAAACAGCCCCCCATCAGGGCACAGAGACGGCTGATTGTGTGGATGGAAGCCACACGCTGTCTGTCCTTACAGCCCGGAGCAGCAGCCAGACAGTCGCTAGCTCCTCCATGCTCTGCCTGGTGACTTTTTCCCTTCCTCCCTCTCCTACCCTCTAATCTCCTGTTCCGGTGCTAGATTCTTCTTACAGACCAAGTTTTATAAAGTTTGACTGAAGAGAGTTTCTCTAGTGAGAGAGAGCATGCATTTTGCTACGTGTTCCCAGAAGTCAAAAACCAGAATCGGAACAATTTGGAAGGAATTAAAAAAACTTTTTTTTTAATTAAAGTATAGTTGATTTTGGGTGTACAGCAAGGTGATCCAGTTATATATATCTTGCACATTATTTTCCATTATAGCTTATAACAAGATATTGAATATAGCTCCCTGTGCTGTACAGTAGGTCCTTTTGTTTATCTATTTTATATATAGTAGTGTGTATCTGCTAATCCCAAACTCCTAATTTATCCCTCCCCCACCCCCTTTCCCCCCTGGTAACCATAAGTTTGTTTTCTATGTGTATGAGTCCGTTTCTGTTTTTTTTTTTTTTTTTTTTTTTTTTTGCGGTATGCGGGCCTCTCACTGTTGTGGCCTCCCCCGTTGCGGAGCACAGGCTCCGGACGCGCAGGCTCCGGACGCGCAGGCTCAGCGGCCATGGCTCACGGGCCCAGCCGCTCCGCGGCATATGGGATCCTCCCAGACCGGGGCACGAACCCGTATCCCCTGCATCGGCAGGCGGACTCTCAACCACTTGCGCCACCAGGGAGGCCCCCGTTTCTGTTTTGTAAATAAGTTCATTGGTGTCATTTTTTTTTTAGATTCCACATATAAGTGAAATCATATGATATTTGTCTTTCTCTGTCTGACTTACTTTGCTTAGTATGTTAATCTCTAGGTCCATCCATGTTGCTTGGAAGGATTCGTTTTTTAAAAATGTACATTTCTGGGCCTCCCTGGTGGCGCAAGTGGTTGAGAGTCCGCCTGCCGATGCAGGGGATGCGGGTTCGTGCCCCGGTCTGGGAGGATCCCATGTGCCGCGGAGCGGCTGGGCCCGTGGGCCATGGCCGCTGAGCCTGCGCATCCGGAGCCTGTGCTCCGCAACGGGGGAGGCCACAGCAGTGAGAGGCCCGCATACCACAAAAAAACAAAAAACAAACAAAAAAAAAAAAAAAAAAATGTACATTTCTGGTCTCTCCCATCTACTGGATGTGAATCTCTGAGGGATGAGCCTAGCGACACACACACACACACACACACTTCCCCATGTGCTTTATAAATGATCATGGTCATAAAAGTGTGAGAGCCATGGTGCAGAGGTGCACCAGCATCACACCTGACCAGCTGGGCATTTGGACAAATGCCTAGAACATTCTTGCCCTGAAGTTAGTACTTCCTGGGCCACAGATGGAGTGCCTCTAGGGGCATTGAGGCCCCCTCCTCACACGGGAGGACCCTGGGAGTAGGAGAAGCCACGCCTACACATCCTGATGCCCGTTGAGGCGGAAGAGAGAAAGGCCGTGTCTATGCTGTCAGCTCTGCTCCTCCTGGGATGATGGGGCAGCGCAGGGAGAGATGCTGGTGGGGAACCATCTGGGGACTCCGTGGGCATGTGAAGGGCCTCAGCACATTAGCACGAGTTTTATCTATCACAAGAAAAGAAACTTTGCAGTGTTTTTCCCTGCCCCACCCAGCCTTTTAGTTTGAAAACTTGAAAACCTACAGAAAAGTTGTAATAGTACAATGGACACCTTCTAACTAAACTGACCAGTTGTTAACATTTTGCCACGTTTGCTTCCTTCCCTCTTCTCTCTCTGCTTTCTTTATTCTTTGTCACTTGAAAGTAAGTTACAGACGTCAGCGTGTATCTCCCTGTTAAGAAAGAAAGAAAGAATTGTTCTAATAACCGCAATATCATTGTCACAACTAAGAAAGTTAACACTAACTTTACAACATCTAATATACAATTCATATTCAGAAGTTCCCTCTCGTCCCCCAAAAGTCTATGAAACTGTTATTTAACTATTTAGCAGTTATAACTGCCCCTCCCCCCATCCAGGATCTAATCAAGATTCAGATATTTGGTGGTTATTTCTCTAGTCTTTTCATCTATCAATAGAACAGAGCCTGCATTTTGTTCGTTTCTTCCCTACCCTTCACTTAACAGAAAAGGAATGTGTGAAGGAGGAATTGACTCTCTTGCATGAATTTCTGCCAACAGAAGTAAGGAATCACTTATGTGACTTGGAGGCCAGATGACATAAAGAATTATCAGAAGAGGGCTACCTGGCTAAAGTCGATTCCCTTTTAAATAAAGATTTGCCCCTGAGAGCAGAATTCATGCTTATGGTCGGGAAGAGGATAGATGGCTAGGAAACGGGAGCCAGACAAGTGGTGAGGACCACAGAGTGCGAACAACAGAGGCAAAAAGTCCCCCAGACCATTTTCCAAACCTTGCACATCCTGGAGGAGCTTAAAAACAAAACAGGCCATTTATGTTACAGAGTGTCCCACATCCTGGATATGCCCCATTTTCACCTTGCAGTTTGATCCAAGGTAAATCGGTTGGCGAGCTCTTTCGGCAGTGGTGCAGCGTCCTCACTGTGTCACAGCAGGGAGCACGTGATGTCTCAGGGTGTCCCCCAGTGGGGAGCTGAGTTTGACCACTTGGTTAGGTGGATGGTGGGATCTCCAGATCTGCAGAGATGTTTTTTCTTTGTCATAATAAGGAACTCGTGGGGTGACACTTTGAGATTGTGTGAATATTCTGTGTCCCATGACCCAATGATTTCAGCATCCATTATGATCCTTATCAGAATCAGTTATTACATTATAGGGTGAAAATTGGTGATTTTCTAATTTTATCATTAATTAGGAATAATTCTACATTAAGTAGTGCTAATTCTGTAAGAGAGCTTTTCTTCTCCCTTTTTTTTTTAGAATCATCATTTATGGACACAGGGATTTTTTTGTTGTGTTCTAATCCATAACTGATATCACTCTTTTCGATATTTAAATTGTCCCAGATGTGGCTAGAGAATCCCTCGGGTAGGGTCCTGCATGCCTTTGCTTTTGACATATCCATTAGTCTTTGAGTACGTCCTCACTTTCTGACATAACAGAGTCAACTTTTTCTTCTGGGAGTCCAGTTACATTTAGAAACAAGATGTGGGTACTGAGTATGCTCTTTCTCTCTGCTTTTGAGGCAGTTTAACTTGGTATTTTCAGTCCTGAACCTGTAATGACATTTCGCTTCTTTTGGGGGGGGGGCTGTCTTTTTGAATTTAGTTTGATGAAGAATTTTTAGAAACAAAAGAACAGCTGCAGAAGTTGCAGGATGGTGAGTATCAAAATGTATTCCTGTCGGTAATGCTGATTTTCTTTTCTAAGAACCCATATTTACGTGGAAGGGCAAAGATACTGCTAACACTAAGCATCCAGACCAGGATCCTAAAACCAGACAAGCAAGAGGAAACAGTAGCCGAAATTGCCAGGAAGTCTCTTCGTATTCAGTAGTTCTATAAAAGCTGGCGAAAGGGAAGGAGCCGTTCCTCCCTCCGTCCCAGTGGGCCGCCCTTCTCCATCTCTCTCTCCTCCCCCGCCCTCCTCTACCTTTCCCCTCTTTCTTCCTCTCCCTCATCCCTTCCCTCCTCATTTTCCACCTCCTCCGAATTACCTGAGGCATCTGCACCTGCTTGAAGTACGCAGGTAAAAGTCACCATTTACACTGGGCTGCTTTCTGAAATAAGTACCAAACAGGTGTGACATCAGTGAAAGGCCCCCTTTTAACTCCTGGTCAAACCCTCCCTCCACACCCAGGCCCCTGTAAGCATCCTCCCTCCCGGCCATCAGCAGGGTCCTGAGGCCCAACTCAAGGCTCCTCGGAGAGGGACCAGCTCTGCAGGGCTGTGATGCCCCTGTCATGAGTGACACTGCCTGGCGTCACTAGGCCTGTGCTGAGTACACATCTCCCCTCAACCCGCATGTGCCCCCAAGCCTTGAGCCCCCCCCAGGGCTGGGCTGTATGCTATACTTACAACTTTCCCTGACGTTTGGTGTGGGGAAAGTGTTTGAGACAGGCTTCTTGAAGAAAGTAGTGGGTTACTTTTTGACCAGTGACAGCGTACTTGGTGGTAGGTGGACTGTGGCAGTGGACGCCTGTACGTGAGTATTAGCTGGTGACTTAGGTTTCATGATCAGATTGTCAAAGCAGTGCAGTCATAGAACATTCTAGAATGATGGGAATGTTCTGTTCTACAATGGCCAGCGCAGGAGCCACCAGCCACCTGTGGCTTTTGAGCACTTGTAATGTGTCCAGGGCGACTAACGAAGTGAGTTTTAAATTTTTCAAAAGTTTGATTAATTTAGAGTTCCCTGGTGGCCTAGTGGTTAGGATTCTGGGCTTTCACCGTTGTGGGCCCAGGTTCAATCCCTGGTCAGGGAACTAAGATCCTGTAAGCTGTGCATTGCAGCCACACACACAAAAAATTGATTAACTTAAATTTAGGTTTAACTATACACACGCCGCTTGCTGACTACTGTATTGGACAGCGCACCTCTAAAACAAGGTCTTCACTATGTCTCCCCTACCCTTTGTCACTGAAGCTAGGTGTTTTTCCTGGGGTGAAAATCAAAAGGGAAGATTTGGATCAATGCTAGTTTTCAGGCTTGCTTTATGGCTAAATCTGCACCCCTCAATGTAGTTGGGGGAGCTTTACACTGTTTCCTAAGGCTGTGATCCCACTGTCCCTTTTCATTCAGCAGAGCATGTTTTGATGGGGGTGCAGGGAAGAGATCACTTCTAACTCTGGGCTTCCATTCCCAGGTAACCACCTGCTGTTCCAACAAGTGCCAATGGTTGAAATTGATGGGATGAAGCTAGTGCAGACCCGGAGCATCCTCCACTATATAGCGGACAAGCACCATCTCTTCGGCAAAGATCTCAAGGAGAGAACCCTGTACTGTGGCCCCTCTGGCGTGTTCTCACTTACCAATGCTTAACTGATTAGTTGTCCTCTACAGCACACCCGTCCACTTCATGTCCTGAATTGTTAGTGGGAACAGGGAGCAAACCCCCAGAAAGGTCAAGACCAGTTGGAAAATCAGTACAGAGAGTCTGAGTAAAACAAGAGAAAGGAATTGAATTCAGATATTAGAGCCTGTGTCTGGGGTGTGGTGCAGGTTTCAACATGTTTAAATGCTTTGATACAGTTTTTTTTTACCTTTCTTGCAAATGTATTATCGCTGAGTATTAGGAATAGGAAGCTGCTGTGACATTCAAGGCCCAGGATACTGTGCACTGGATTATAATTTGAACTCAGAGCCTGGTCCTTGTACCTCCTGGATCATGACCCAGGGCAGAGTGTTACGCTCCAGTGTCCTGATGAGTTTCCAGTATGATGGGGCTAATAACAGCACATTCCTCATAATGCCATAGGATTCAATGAAATATCGGATATAGAGTGTTTAGCACCATGCCTGGTACACACCAAGCATCCTATAAATGATACCCACTATTTTTACAAATGTGAAGCTCCACCCGCACCAAGCCTGGGTGCTGGAGTAAGGGTGGCGGAGTAGGGGCCAGGAGAAAGGACATTCGTGGCTCTTGTGCTTTGAGATGTGTGACAGGTGTTTCTGAAAGATTTTTCTGAATCACAGCTAGAATTGACTTTGCATCTTTGCTCTAAAGGCACAGGTGGAGATGAATGCTTCTTGGTGCTTAAGTTGCCAGAGCCTTAAGAGAAAAACACTCTGGATACTTAGTTGTGGAAGCCAATGAGTTCAAAGAGAGGGGTGACTGAGAAAACGCTTGTTTGTGTTTTGAAGGATTGACATGTATGTGGAGGGGACCCTGGATCTTCTGGAACTAATTATCATGCATCCTTTCCTCAAACCAGACGATCAGCAAAAGGAAGTGGTGAACATGGCCCAGAAGGCTATAATTAGATACTTCCCTGTGTTCGAAAAGGTAGGTGGCAGTGAAGCCTGTGAACACGGCATCACCAGACCACAAACGCCCCTTTCTGCTCAGGCAGAGTAAAGCTGAGCCCTGATAGACCAACCTCCTGGACTCCTGAGGGCTCACACGTGCCATCAGCACAAAGCCAGGATGTCTTGGAACCTCCCAGACTCTTCCAGAGTCTTCCATGTTTTCTGGGAAAAATATGGGCTCACCCATGTGTGCATTGTCATTGCTGACATTCGCCAGGTGCCACCTTGTGCAGGATACAGAAGAGAAGAAACCACCTACTTCATTCATTCTTTCATCATCCTACCTGATAGTTTGGTATAAAGAGAAGAACCATTGCTGTTTTATTTCTCTTCCCTGTGCTCTTTTTGTTTTCTCTTTTGTTATTTCTTGTCTCATTACCGTATCTTTCTGAGCTTCAAACTCCTCCTCTCTTTTCCTCAACTGAGAGGGACTATTTTAAATGCTTCAATTAAAAAACAAGAGAATGTGAAAATCTGGAATTGACAGACTTCCTCTGGCCATTGATGTGGAATTAGATGTAAGAAGGAAGAGAGATATTTTCTGAGTGTTTCTGTCCTTGGTTTCGTGGCCTCTTTTTTTTTTTTTTTTTTTTTTTTGCGGTACGCGGGCCTCTCACTGCTGTGGCCTCTCCCGTTGCGGAGCAGAGGCTCCGGACACGCAGCCTCAGCGGCCATGGCTCACGGGCCCAGCCGCTCCGCCGCACGTGGGATCTTCCTGGACCGGGGCACAAACCCGTGTCCCCTGCATCGGCAGGCGGACTCTCAACCACCGCGCCCCATCAGGGAAGCCCGGTTTCTTGGCCTCTTGCCCACAGGCAGTTTGTGAACGTGAAATACGATGATGCAGAAATATGCTGGGACGAGGGAGGAACAGGTGCCTTGGAGAAGGGTCACTGCCGGTTCCTCTGTCCCTGTGGCCCAGACTGTGTCAGGGCTCCACCGAACATATGAGCTAAATAATTGTCACCTTCTTTTTACCCGTAATGAAATAGAATCACAGAGAGACTGGGTGACATGCCTAAGTCAGGAGCCAAGACTGCAACTCTGGACCCTTCGTCCTCTCCCTGTCCGGCTCCAGTAGCTCTGTTTGATTTGGAGTCATATTAGAGTCCTTGCCACACACACGTAAACACACACTCACACTCATGGGCATCCGCAAAGGGCATCTTCCCTGTTCTACCACTGTTCCTTGCCCCTTCCCGATCACCATCTATTCCTATGAATCTCTGCACCTGTGTTACTCTCAAAATGGGAGTCAGGATGAACTCTCATTCTTTTAATTTTCCCTGTCTTAGAAGATGTGAAAGGAAGCCTGCTTTTTTACTGTCATGTCTAGTTTATGACTGTGAGTCCTGACACACAGAAACACAGAACTGGCAAATGATATTAGACTCCTTGGACAGGACCAGTGGCTTACGTCTTATATCACTTCCCCTGAATGCATCAGGGCTAATTCTTTTCTGTAGATACATTTATGGAATAGAGGTATCCTTTTAAAGCCCTGGATGCTAAATCTAGAATTAATATTTCCTTCCCCTTTTTAGGGTCTCATTCTGATGTAAAGCAGATACTTAAGGATGCTTTCATTTCTACACCTTTTTCGCTCTCTCCCTCTCATATAGGGAACTTCTTAGCTGATGTTATTCGTAAAAGGATAAAAGGACAAGGTTGTAGTTTCAGCCCTTCTCAGGTACTGCACTGATCCCACAGCTTCATCATTTTCTCCATCTCAAGTATTATAACCAACGTAAAATGTTTATACCCTGCAGGTTTTACGGAGTCATGGACAAAGGTTTCTTGTTGGTAATCAGCTGAGCCTTGCAGACATAATTCTACTCCAGACCATTTTGGCTCTAGAAGAGAAAATTCCTAATATCCTGTCTGCCTTTCCTCACCTCCAGGTACATAAAACAACGTTTGAGAAGATTGGCCCAGAACTCTTAGGCCTTCCTTCGATATCTGTTGTTTGGTAGGCTGTGTATGTGTGTGTGTGCACGTGTGTGTGTGTAATTCTTTTAGGTTCTAGTTAGTAAAATGAAATGAAGATGCAGACTTGAAACTGGTTTTCTGGTTCCCAGACCCTTAGAGCTGAAAGATCGTTTACATGTGAAAGAAGTTGTCCCTCGGTATTGTTGCATGACTACACTCCTGCAACAAACTCCTTACACAGTTTACCAGTAGGGACCCGCTGTAGACGTAGTTGTAGGAACCAGAGGCTGCTCATCTGCTTGTGCTGTATGTGCTGACGGGAGGACCCGATAGTCACCCTCAAAAACAGCCTCGTCATCAGGGTGTGGCTCCCTTTCTCAGAAATAACATGGTCTCAAATTGGAAATTTTGGAGCCTGAATTCTGAGAGCTAATAAGAGGCACCCTAAACATCACCCCAGAGAATTCTCACCATTCTTCTTCCTCAGATTCCAAGGACAGACTTCTGTGTGTGACTCAGTTTATGTTTCAGTGTTATTCTTGCAGGATCGATCATAGAATTTAGAAGCAGAAAAGGGCTTAAAAAGCAAGTTTCATCCAATGCCTTCAATATATTGAATACATATGAAGAAATAAGAGACCCAGGGTAAAGACGTCAGCAGCCTGATGGCCTCATTAGTGGGTATCTCAACTTTGTCTAGATTCTTAGCCGAAGATTGTCATATTTACATAGAATTAATTGACATAATTATTAGAGTTTTTGTTAATATTAGTGATATATGTATGAATGTTTCTGTATGTTTGTATGCCTGCTTAATTAAGGCTGTGCTTTGTACATAGTAGACATTTAATAAATAGTAGCTTTTTAAATAAATGACCTCTTTATTTTGAAAGATTTTGTTAGAATTATTATATATGATGGATATACAGTTCTTCGTATAGTTCAGAATTTTCACCAGATCAAATGGATTTTTCTTCTTAATTACTGAAAATTGGTAAGATTTGACTCTATTAATGAAAAATAAGATTTTTTTTCTTCCATTACAGTTTACGTGAATATCTGGTATCTGATAACTGAGCCCTAGGCTACAAAAAATGCAACTGGCCATCTTTCACACATAGCCAGAAAGAGGATTTATTTGTTAATAGGAGTAAAAATGTCAAGGCAGCTGAATCTTAAAATGTAACTTGTACTGTCTGATGAATTTTTAAAACAATTTTATTTAAGTGATTTTTATTTAAATGCATTTTTTCTGAGATCAGTACATTTGAGGTACTTCCTATGTCTTTTTCGTCCTTCCTTTTTTCATTTAAGCAAGTATACTCCTATCCTAAGTATCTTTTTTATTTTTCTGTCTCTGAAAAGAGTTCACATCTCAGTATGAACCGTGAGATTTGTTTAGAGCCTGGCCTAGATTCCAGCCACTGTTGGCAGAGATTATAAATGATCATACCAAGAGATCAGACCCTAAACAGGTGCTGGATGACAGTTCTGTTTGGATCTCTATAGCAAATATTTATTGAACGTATTCTGATGGACCATTTTGTGGGGGTTTTTTTGTTTATTTTTTTATTGAAGCATAGTTGATTTACAGTGTTGTGTTAATTTCTGCTGTACAGCAAAGTGACTCAGTTATACACATATTTATATACATTCTTTTTTATATTCTTTTCTATTGTGGTTTATCCCAGGATATTGAATATAGTTCCATGTGCTGTACAGTTGGAACTTGTTGTTTATCCATTCTATACGTAATAGTTTGCATCTACTAACCCCAAACTGATGGGCCATTTTGCACCGCCCTATTTTCTTAGAAATGAATACCTTTGCTTTTAGCCTTGAACTTTTGCATTTTCCCTTTTCAGGAGTTCACAGTGAAAATAAGTAATATCCCTACAATTAAGAAATTCCTTGAACCTGGCAGCAAGAGGAAGCCTCCCCCGGATGACATCTACGTGAGAACCGTGTACAACATCTTCATGCCGTAGGACAGCAGCACGGCTGTGAGTGAGCGCTGTCCCCCAGAAATCGCTGTGTCCACAGTTGTGTCTTAATTGAAGCCAGGCTGCCGTGATCCAGCTCTGTCATGGTGCTGTGTATATTGTTCCTAAGTTGGTCTTTCATGTCAAGGAGATCTCTTCTAGAAACATCAACCTTTTTTGTCCAGTGAGTGATTGTTACGGGACCTCTTCTGAACACCTTTTTGGAGGGGCCGGCATTTAAGTTAGATCTGTTCTGTCTACTCATTTCCTGGTAACGAGGATGGGTAGGACTTCATGTTGTCCCCTGAGCTTCTTTTCTCCTCTCCTTATCCCATTCTCAACCCCTCCAGTCTCTTCCTGTTTTTAGTGTCTAATAACAATGGAATTCACTAGATAGTGAGTAACTCTCCTCTGAGCTATAATAATAATTGATCCATGGTAGTAACGAATGCCATTGATATTTGCCAAAATAAAGGATTTACAATTCATTGCCCTGCTGCTAGAATTTTTAAATTAAATCGTTTGGAATACATTCACATGGTTCAAATATCAAAAAAGTATAAAAGGCTATACAGTTGAAAGTGTTCTTTTCAGCCCTGTCCCCCCAGTTTTCTTTGGTTCTGCTCCCTACAGGCAAACATCATTATCATTTGTATAATCCTTCCAGTTATATTTGACACAAGTATAAGAAAATATAAATATATTTAACTTTTGTCCTCTTACTATCCAAGTAGTTATTTGGAGGCTTCTAATTTTTTGCATTTCAGAACTAAAAGTACGGCTTATTAATACTACTTTCAACATGTGTTGACTTACATCTCGAATATTAATTGAGCGCCTGTTATGTGCCAAGCATGGTGCCAGGAGACAAAACCTTAGATCAGAGGTCTAGATCAGAATTTTTTGCTTTAGAAAAAATTCACCATGCAGTAGGCAAGATAGATGTGTCAACAGCAGAAGTAATTTTAGAAAAGAAAGAATTGCCGCTTTGAGAGTATCTAATAATTAGGAATTTAAAAACTGGAAAAAGGCAAGTGTTTGATCCGCATCTCATAAAGTGGACACACTCATTCCTTACTACAGGAGGGATTTTTGCCCAGATGTGAAAAACAGACAGTTGTGAGGTGATCCTTAACGCCTGTCACAGTCAATGCAAGCCCCTCAGGGTTTTATTAGAGGAAAACGCAACGCAGACGTGAAGATTGTTCTCTGTCTTCACATTTTCACAATGCAAGCACTGTGTCGTCGCTCTAATATTTAGAACTACTGAAGGAGCAAAGGCAGGGCAGCAGGTGCACCACCGGGCAGGCCCGAGGAGCATTGGTGGTCCCGGCTGAGGTTTCTGCCAGCCTCCTGGGAGCAAGAGAACAAAAAGAAGAAAATGGGGATGGAGATGCAGTAAAGAGTCTCACCTTCCCCAGAGATCACCTTGGCTTCTGGGAGGTGATCTCTAAGCCTTGGAACCTCTCCTACCATTTTGGTGGGATTTTACTATCCAGAGACATGCCTGATAGGAGTATCTTTGTTTGCCAGGGGCCCTGGACCAGCCAGATAACAACTGTATAATTTCCGGCGTAGGCTTTGAGCCGCACCACCAATGTGATGTTGGGCAGGGGCTCCGGGTCATGTGGTGTCAGCTCCACTCTGGGGGGGGCGGGGCTGGAGACAGATCAGCCACGTGGGCGGTCAGTCATGCCCACGCGATGGCGCTCCTGTAAAATTCTGGACTCAGACGCGGGTGGGCTTCCCCAGTGACAGAATTCTGTTGTCACACGTGCTTGTCAGGAGGAGTTAGCGCTGTCCATGGCTCTGCAGGATGAAGACCTTTGGGCGCTCCGAGCCTGGAACACTCCTGGACTCTGCCCTTTGCATCTCTTCCCTGGGCCGATTTTTTTGTGTGTGTGTGGTACGCGGGCCTCTCACTGTTGTGGCCTCTCCCGTTGCGGAGCACAGGCTCTGGACGCGCAGGCTCAGCGGCCATGGCTCATGGGCCCAGCCGCTCCGCGGCACGTGGGATATTCCCAGACCGGGGCACGAACCCGTGTCCCCTGCATCGGCAGGCGGACTCTCAACCACTGTGCCACCAGGGAAGCCCCCTGGGCCGATTTTTATCTGTATCCTCTCCATGTAATGAACCGAAGCCGTGAGTATGACCGTTTTCTGTGAGTTCTTTGAGTACTTCCAGCAGATTACCAGACCTGAGGGTGTTTGGGGGACACTCCCTGAACCTGCAGTTGGTTTCTGAGCGAGGGTGGTCTTTTGGATTACTCCTTCCAACTCTTCACGGAGGGGAAACGCTTTACACTCATTTGGAGATTAATTTACACGTGGGAACCAGACATTGGCTTGATAACACCGAGGGGTCTCTATCATTGAATTTTATGGGATGGCAGGAAATTTGAGCTGTTATAAGACCATTTGGCCGGGATTTTACTACCCAGGGCCACTGCCTGATACTGTTACTCAAGGACCTGCTGTGTAGACTGTAAGCCATAGCGCAAACAGTGCTTTGGGAGTTTTAATTCTCTTAGACACAAGAGGGCCCTCAAGGCTGGCTCTTTGAGAAAACAACCAGGGAGGAAGTTGGCTTCTGCACTGAATTGGAGGATTAGAGAAAATAAATATGACAGGCCAAGCTGCTTCCTCTGAAGACAGGTTCCCATGTCTTTCTGCTCACGGTCACGTGACCTTCAATTGTGCAGTTCACTTCCCACGTTGGAAACAAGCTCCCCTTCCCCATCCTGCACAGGTGGAGTCCCCCAGCTTTTGGGTCCAGACCCAACACCCTCCACCCTCCCATCTTCACGAGCCACTGGACTCCGGTAAAAGAGCAGGCAGTCAGGCAGTGGATAGTTATCCTCAAAGACGTCAGTGTGTTGAGCGTTCAGGAATGAACTAGGTAGGACCCGTGAGGCCAGGAGCCGGAGCAGAGGGGACCCACAAGGCTCACCGGCTACAGCAGCTGAGCCAACGGAGTAAAAGTGCACACCTTCGTGGGTCCTCCAGCGTCTGGGACAAAAGGGGGAGCTGGACGGGTGTGGGGCTCTGGTGTCTGACAGAGGAGGAGCTGCAGCGCCTAATGAGCCTGGGACCCAGCCTAAGCCACTCAGAGGGGCTTTGGCAGACTGGGTGCCCGAAGGAACACCTGACACTCTGGACCAGCTGCCTGGTGGGTGGGGCGATGCATGGAGGTGCCAGGCTCCTGGGGATGGGTCAGCAGAAGGTGAATTCTAGGGGGCAGGGTCTGGTTTTATATTGAATTTAATTGGCATTTGCTGCAGATGGCAATATGGTTTTGTTCTTTTCAGACACTTTACTCCTAGAATCTACACTTTACTCCTAGAATATACGCTTTACTCCTAGAATCTACAGTTGCTTGGCGACATAAGCCGATGCTGCAATTGGTTTATTAATTTGCCATTGTAAGCCTGCTGCCTTTAGAACTGCAGAATGTTCCTGACAACTTCAACATAGTGGCTATCCGGGGGGCAGCTTCCTCTGGCTCCCAGGCTGCAGGAACTCCTTAATTGTAGGGATGTTGCTGACTCTTGTTTTAAATGCCTGAAATGTGAAACAGTAAAATCAGGGTCTCAAGAGTAGTCACAACCTTTAAGAAAAACTGAAACTTTGTCATGAGAGGGAGAAGCTGAGATTGTCAGCTTGTGAGGCCCAGAGTGTTGACTCCAAGTTAATCCTCAATACACATTTCCTGGGTATTCCTGAGAAGGGTAATACAATTGCTGGCCTGTTTCTCATTAGTGAAATTTTCTTATTGAAGAATCATTGAGGGACTTACCTGGTGGTGCAGTGGTTAAGAATCCGCCTGCCAGCACAGGGCACATGGGTTCGATCCCTGGCCCAGGAAGATCCCACGTGCCGCGGAGCAGCTAAGCCTGTGCGCCACAACTCCTGAGCCTGCGCTCTAGAGCCCGTGAGCCTAGAGCCCGGGCTCCGCAACAAGAGAAGCCACTGCAGTGAGAAGCCCGTGCACCGCAACCAAGGGTAGACCCTGCTCAACGCAACTAGAGAAAGCCCGCACGCAGCAACAAAGACCCAATGCAGCCAAATATAAATAAATAAATTTATTAAAGAAAAATATTCTGATGTGTGAAAATTTTTTTAAGCTCGTCAACTGTGGTTGATGGTTACAGTGATTACGAAATGACTGTTCTGTGTAAATAAAGAGGAGGCTGATGTATTTCCAGCAGTGGCCTGCAGAAGGCACTGTTCTTGCTGTCTGCATCAAGACCAGGACCATCGAGGGAAGAGTGAGGACAGATTTCAGGCCGCAGGATCTCTCCGACACCCACAGGGATGCTGAGTATTTGGGATAGAAAAAAAGTGGCAATGACAAATCAGGAGTAAGATAATGGCTGACACCAGTAAATCCTAAGAGGAAGCAGGGGAGATAGAGAGCGTCCGGGAAACATCATTTTGCAGCCCTGAAAAAAACTTGGACAGTTAAGACAACCCTATTCCACTTAACAGAGACACCTGAGGCTAGGTTTTGCTTTGGTCGAACAATTCCAAGTAACACTGTGATCAGATATAACTGAAGAATATTTACACAAATTGACCCAAAGATTCCCTAGCCTTTGATATACACTCTTTAAGGGTAACTATTATGTTCTAAAGCTGTGAAATTTGGAACTCGGCCCCCGTCAGGGGTCTGTTTGGTGAGGGATGGAGAGCTATCCAGGGTGATGTTCCAGACCCAGCTGTGGCTCCTCCTGGAGGGGGGGTCTCTGGTCTGGAGCAGGACCCCTGCCAATGGCTTGGGGTACACAACTTTACCACTCTAAGCTGCTGCTGGTACGTCCCGCCCAGGCTACGCACTGGATCAGTTTCTGAGCATATATCCAGGTTCATGGCCTTACTTGTGAAATGACTTAATGACCCACCAGACTTCATGCTGCTTCTTCAGGACCACCGTGGGGCATGGCCTTCCTTATGCTATACCCTGTCCCATCAATTCCTCCTCCCCATTCAGAGGACGGATGGACTGATCATCAGTTATGACAACCCAGGCCAGTCAGCACCCCTTGCCCAGTAAGGCCTGAGCTCCAGTCAGTCAAAGCCCAGCCTGGGGATTGCATTTAGCAAACAGCCCCATCTCATCCCCCACCTGCACAGCCATGGGGATGGTGTCTCAGGAAACCCGGCCCACTCGGTGTGGGATGACTTTTTCCTCTGACTTTCACCAAAGCCAAGAATCTGACCTGATAGAAATTAAGTCGAAAAAGAAAAAAATTGTTTGGAGATGATTCAAAACTATAAACCAGTTTCTTTTCAGTATCATCGCATGGTCTTGATAAACAATTCAAACAGTTTGGAAGGCTTTTACAGTGAAAGATAAAATCCTTTCCTCCTTGGATTGTTTTCAAAACCAACCATTTCCTGGGTCCTCCCTCACTCCTTGCCCCAGCGCCTCCCTTGAGAAGCTGAGCACCTCATGGTTGAGTTCCCAAAGCTCTAAGCCATATTTGCCTTGTTCTGCTTCATGGGTTTTGAACACAAGCCCTAGGTCTGACCCCAGCCTGGCACTCACCCCAAAGGCACGGGCAAAGGCACAGCTCCCTAAAGCCCCAGCAGTTTTCTTTGCCCGATAATCCCATTAAGTGCAACTTGCTGTCTTTACTATAAGAGTCCTAATTGCTTTGTCCTTCCCTATAGGGTTCTCTTTGGGCCCAGGACCTGCTACACAAGCTAGTAGGGTAACTCTGGGTGCCCAAGGAAGTGAGCCTCAGAGATCCCAGTGGCCCCCAGCAACATTCAAGGTCCCACTTTTCCTCTTCCGACACCGGGGAGTCAGCTTTGGACAGAAAGAGAAGGGCAAGTGAAGGCTGTCAGCTCAAACTGCCCACTGAGATGGAGGGCGGGGCCTTGTGGGTCCTGGTCCTCTCTTCCAGGAGACGCTGGGATGGAGCTCCTGGTACCAGCCTTACTCTCCCATTTCGGGAGTTTGGAACTCTTGACAAATGAGAATTTTTCTTCCAGGTGACTATGAATCTCCCCTATTTCAGTTAAAGCCTATTTTTGTTTGTTTGTTTTGGGCCTCAGCATACGAAGAATTAAAACCTAGGCAGGGGCCCCATAATGGCCCCTCCTAGCCTGATGTTGATATTTAATCATCCCTTTGAACTCTACCCTGGACATCAAATCATGTGTTTGCTGTATGAGCTTCTCAACACAGGGCCAGAGAGAGGAAAGTTAAGAACAGGTCAGAGATGGTCGCTCCCACTTTGTCACCAGCCCGAAGCAAAATTGGGAGAGAGGGGTTGGCTTTTGGTTTCTGGTTTTTATTTTTGGGGTGGGGGAGTGGAGGGTGGTTTGCGAGTTGTGGTTATTGCTTTTAAAGAAGGAAAGGGTTTATTTGCACATATGTTTGAAAGAGCAAGTGTGAATTCAGGGACTTCAGACCATCAGGACTGCCCACATCTCATTGCGTGTTGGCCTCAGTCTCTTCCTTGTTCTGTGGTTGGCTTATCCTTCACCAGGGTGGTCCTGGGGCACAGCTACAGCCACAGCAGAACCAGGTGGAGGGGGCAAGAGAGCTTCCTCAGAGGAGTGGAGCTGGTGTCACCCGGAGAAAAAGGAGAGGTGCTGGGCAGACAGAACCCCACAGGCCCACAGCTCCCCAGTTTACAGAGAGGGAAAGTGAGGCTCAGCAGGCCCCTTACCCCACAGGCTAAGCTCCCACTGTGGTGTGCGGCCAGCATGGATTACATCCTGGTTTTAGGGATGGGACAAACTAGAGAGAGGAGGCACATTTGTCTAAGATCACAGGCTAACGAGTGGCCCAACCAGAACTTGGATCCCAAAGTTGGGACCCATGGTCTTCTCAATATATTTGTCAGTGGCCTGGTGTTCAGTTTGGGAGACTGAAGATAGGTAAGAAATAGTGTTACTGAATCAAGTCCGCTGCTCGCCACTCAAAAATCATTACTTGAGAGGCAAATGTTGGTGGAAAGGAAAGTTGCTTTAATCAGAATGCCAGGGACTTTCCTGGTGGTCCAGTGGGTAAGACTCTGTGCTCCCAGTGCAGGGGGCCCGGGTTCCACCCCTGGTCAGGGATCTGGATCCCACATGCATGCCACAACTAGGAGTTCACGTGCTGCAACTAAGAAGCCTGTGTGCTGCAACTGAAAGACCCCGCATGCCACAACTGAGACCTGGCGCAGCCTAGATAAATAAATAAATAAATATATGTTTAAACAAAAAATCAGAATGCCAGCAACCTGGGGAGATGGTAGACTCAATGTCCCCCCAAAACCACCTCCAAATATTCTGCTTGGCCATGAAAGTTTTTAAAGGGAAAAAGGGAAGTAATCTCAGTTAATCATTGAGATGGGGGGTCGGAGTCATCGCCATCCCCCACTGTGTGGAGGCTTGTGTGCAGCCTTGTCGACTTCTCAAGATTTTTCTTTAGATGTTTTCTTGTTCACACAGTTTGTTCAAAAGACTACTGAAGAGGAAGCTAGGGAAGAGATCTGGTCATCTGTTAATTACTCTTTCTTCATTTCTACTTCCTTAATCTACGGAAAGAACCAACAGGTTAGGCAAGGTATTGTGTGATCAAAAATTTGAAAGGTGTGCAAGGGCAGGAGATGAGTAAAACATGAGGGTGCCTAGGGTAAGGTTACTGTCAGGACAAAAGGGGTCTACTGCAAAGAGCTTTTTCCTGCAAAGAGCTCTTTCCTGCCAAAAGCTGCTTACAATAGATCTTTCGCAGCAAACTTGGACCTGGTGTTTCTATTCATAGCCCTCAGCAGCCATTATAATGCTATGATTAGTGTATTTCATTTTTTGCCCCAAGCCCATTCCCATCCAATATCTATTGGATCCTCCCCAAATCTTGTAAGGGTGGACTTTTTTCTTTCAGATTATTACACTATTGGAACTTGATGCATTGTTTTTTGGATAAAACTATTTACTGAAGTAAAACAATAATAAAGGGGACAAATCTTACCTTTACAACTCAATATTTTTTTGGTTTTGTTTATACAAATGCCACGTTGCTATGCTTGAAGCAGCATCACTGAGGGATAATTGATATATTATAAAGTGTTCAATAATGTTTAGTAAATTTAGATAGTTGTGCAAGCAGCATCTCATTCAAGCTTTAGAACACTACCTTCACCCCCCAATTTTCCCTGTTCAGGTTGATTGCTGTTCCTGCTGGGGAAATCTCAGAAGACCCTAAATCAGTTAAGGACTTTGAGGTATGATCTCAAGAAAATAGGATTTAATGCAAAAGTAAGCTGTAATTCAACTGGCAGTTTTCCCAAAGGGCAGGAATTTGCAGACTGTTCTAGTACTTGAACATGAATATTCTGGGCCCCCTAACGCAGAGCTTTCCCACCTGTGTGTCCTGGAGGGGTTGCAGCTGGAGCAGTCTGGTAGATTGCCCCTAGGGCTTACAAGTATTGCCATTTCTTCTCTCTGCCAGTTTGTGAAAGGTTGGGAAGTTGCCCTGGGGGTACTGATGGTGGATCCTGAGATAATAGTCTCATGAGTCAAGTCAGCTTTCAACATCACCTCACTTTCCTAGCAACGGTTCTGTGTTCATCACAGCTTCTCTCTTTTTTTTTTTTTTTACTTTTTAAATTTTATATTGGAGTATAGCCAATTAACAATGCTGTGCACTTGCAAAGCGACTCAGCCATACATATACACGTATCCATTCTCCCCATAACTCCCCTCCCATCCGGGCTGCCACATAGCATTGAGCAGAGTTCCTACAGTAGGTCCTTGCTGGTTATCCGTTTTTAATAGCAGTGTGTACATGTCAATCCCAAACTCCCTAACTATCCCTTCCCTCCACCCTTCCCCTCCTGGTAACCATAAGTTCATTCTCTAAGTCCATCACAGCTTCCCCTGTAGATTTTTCTCCAGGGTTAAGGGTGTGTTGGCAGGTTAAGGGCGTGTTGGTGTGTCAGGAGCATTCTGGTCCTCCTGGAAATTATTTTCTTCTTGTAAAATAACAGATATCTCTGGTTTGTATATATGTCTCTTATGTGTGTTTTATTGTGGTAAAATATGCATGACTTAAAATGTACTGTTTTAACCATTTTTAAGTGTACATTTCAGTGGCACAAAACACATTTACACTGTAGTGCAACCATCACCATTATCCATCTCCAGAAATTTTTAATCATCCCAAACTGAAACTGCGTACCCATTAAATAATAACTCCCCATCTCCCTTACCCCAGCCCCTCGTGACCTCTATTCTGTTTTCTATCTCCATGAATTTGCCTATTCTAGGTACATCATTGTAGTGTGTAACTGCGCGGAACTCTATGGGGACTTCCAGGGACAGGCCCCTTCCCCCAGGTCCTCTGCTTTAGTCCCTCTCTGAAATACCTAGCTAACAGTTTCTGATGCATTTTTCCTGAGTTGTTTTATAGATGCTAAAACCCCCACCAAATGGAAGAAGTTAACTCCCTGATGACCATGAGCACTTAACACCCAGACCTACTGGAGCCTCAGGATTGATAATGTTAATTAACCCCTGTGACACCATTACCTTGCCATCAACCAATCAGAGAATTGTACACGAGTTGATCACATACCCTGGGACACCCCTCCCTCATCTGGCCTTTAAAAATGCCTCCCTGGGGCTTCCCTGGTGGCGCAGTGGTTGAGAGTCCGCCTGCTGATGCAGGGGACATGGGTTCGTGCCCCTGTCCGGGAAGATCCCACATGCTGCGGAGCGGCTGGGCCCGTGAGCCATGGCCGCTGAGCCTGAGCATCCGGAGCCTGTGCTCCGCAATGGGAGGGGCCACAACAGTGAGAGGCCCGCATACCGGGGGGAAAAAAAAGCCTCCCTGAAACCCATCACGGAGTAGGGCTCCTTGTCTGGCGCCTTATAATAAACGCTGCACTTTCCTTCACCACAACCCAGCATCAGTAGATTGGCTTTGCCGCGAGCAGGCAAGTGGACCCAAGTTTGGTTCGGTAAAAATTGGAATCATACAATGTTTGCCCTTTTGCGTCTGGTGTATTTCACTTAGCATAATGTTCCCTAGGTTCATCCACGTTGCAGCATGTGACACAATTTCACACGCTGTCTCGTTTGTTTTTAACGAAGTAAGCTCCCTCCTGTTGTGTTACCTCCAAAGGCACTTTACACAGAGGTGTTTCAGGACCTGCAGAGCTGACAGACAGACCCTGGGCTGGAGGACCCTGTACATACCGTCCTTGCCCAAGAAGCCGACTGGGATCCTGTTCTTTCCGGATTCTCTAACCACAGCCCTCTTCCCCTTCACAATTTGTTCTCGGATTTATGCAACCTTTCTCTACGGTTTGTCCTTTATGTCTCATATTTAACTGTAGTGAAAGCTTTGTCCCTTCAAAAAGGAATTTCAGGTATCAGGAAATAGGTATGGATATATCAGGGATCAAGGGTCCCTCATGCTGTAACTACACAACATTGAGATTAGAGATTGCTTTAGACAAAGGTCATGAGAAAAAAGTGACATTTACCAGGCATATTCTATGGACCAGGCTCTGTTCCAGGTACTCTATATCTATTATATGATTTAATCCTTTCAACAACATTCCAAGAGACATATGATCATTTGAGTTTGCACAGGTGAGGAAATTGAGGCCCTGAGAAGCCTGAGGACTGAGATTCCCAGAGCCAGGACCCAGATGAGGGGAAGAAGTTAGGCTTGCTCCTGCCAGGGCCAAGGCGCCTTCTTCTTCCAAAGTTAATAAAAAATGATTATAAAACACAAGGCTTTAAAAAGATCCAGAAATGGTTGGGGAGAGAGTATTCCATCTCATTTCCCAGCATGACCTCTGATGGCATTGAGTCCAGCCCTGCAGGGACCTCCTTGCTTGGTCTAGCCTCTGGTGAGGGCCTTCTAATAAGCAGGTCCTCTAGACTGGTGGCCCAGGGTGGGAAGAGGGGGGTGGGTGATTCACTTTCACTTCCCTGGTAGTGGTGGTGGTGTTACCGTTACTGAGTCCAAGCTCATATTGCTCACTACACAACAGGCCAATAAATCGAGAGATGAGGTGTTGGGACAAGGAATAGAGACTTTATTCAGAAAGCCAGCAGACCAGAAGATGGTGGACTAGTGTCCCAAAGAACCATCTTACCTGAGTTAGAATTCAGGCTTCTTTTATACCAAAAGGGGAGAGGTGTGGCTGGTGGCTGCAGACTTCTTGGTGCTGGCCAGTCCCCAGCAGGGATGCAAAGCCTTTGTTCTTGCAGCTGTCCATGTAGGTCTGTTCACAGTGTTCTTATACATCTCCAACAAGACAAATATTGTTCTCTGTTCTGTAACTTTTTATCTCTGTATGTATGGAAAAGTGCCATACTTTCAAAGGTCAGAGTCTTGAGAACGGGCTCTTCTGCGTATTTCAGCCTACAGGCAACAGTCTTTTACAAAAGGTGCAGAGCCAGCATGACTAAGCACAGGAAAAGGACCAGATCTAATATGGAGTCAGATTTGTTCTTCCTTATTACAAGACAGTACTGCCTCTTTCCTGCTGTGCTGCCCATCTTCAGACCTCTCTCTATGATCCGCCAAAAGGGAGGGGCAGCCCTAGTCTCTCCTGGGGAATGGAATTACAACGCCTTTTTCATGTGAAGGATTATCCCCTACCTGAACAATTTCCAAAATCATCCTCTGTTTAATCAGGGAATCCACATCAAGAAGAGCAAAAAGATACCCTTGCAGTGTCTGGTTTGTCTATAAACTCTAAAGACAGATGTGTATTCAGACACATGAAATGAATTGAACAAAAATTAAAAACCAGGCGAGTTTGTGAATCCAGTGGTGGATTTAGGCTCAATGCTTGGCGCATAGCAGACCCTCCTCCGTAAATCTCAGTTTTTCTCTCCTTCCAAACCTGCAATGGGAAGTAGAGATTTGTGCTGATGACCCTGAAGATGACATCTGCCTCCAAGTCAGCCAAATATGAGCTAGGAGGCCTAGAAATCCACAAGAGAGATACATCTGGTGGCAGCATGGTGGCTGGTCCAGGGCAGGGAAGCCTGTCTGCTCTCAAATGCCTGCCTGGCCCTCCTGCAGTTGGGGTTTGCCCCTTAGGAGTCTCTCTAGGTCTGGGCCCAAAGTTCAGTCCTGCTCCCTGTAATTCAAAAAGAATTAAGCATTGAAAAGTGGGATTGTGAGGAAGGGGGTACTTTACTCTAGTGACAGAAAGATGAAATGAGATCTCTGCATCCTTTAACACAGGTATCTGCCAGAAAATAAATGTTCTGCCCCACGTGTCAGAACACTGCAGACATCGCTGATAGAAAAGAGATAACACCCCCAGGTCAGCAATTCTGGCTGAACAGTGCCTTGTGTGTCTTTTGACCAAAGCGAAAGATTAAGACCAACAGCCTGGGCTTCCCTGGTGGCGCAGTGGTTGAGAGTCCGCCTGCTGATGCAGGGGACACGGGTTCGTGCCCCGGTCCACGAAGATCCCACATGCCGTGGAGCAGCTGGGCCCGTGAGCCATGGCCGCTGAGCCTGCGTGTCCGGAGCCTGTGCTCCGCCATGGGAGAGGCCACAACAGTGAGAGGCCCGCATATCACAAAAAAAAAAAGGCCAACAGTCTGACTGTAATCAAGGCAGAACGCTGTGTCTGAAACCCCGATTCTTGAGACTTCAGCTGCGGGCCCCAGTGTCTCCTACCCATCGTGGTATGGATGGCTCCATCTGGAGACCACTTGGGTCTGAACTACTCACATGGTACACGCTTATCCCTCAAGTGTGGCCCCAGACCAGCAGCGTGGGGAGCCCCTAGGAGCTGAAAGGCAGAGTCTCAGGCCTGGCCCCAGACCTGCTGAATCAGAATCTGCATCTTAACGAAATCTCATGTATCTATGTGCCCACTGACGTTTTAGACACGGCCTTGTATTCTTACTCATCTTTCCAAACAAACACAGTCTTGGCACCCCACGTAGAATATGACCCTCACCAGGTGGGAGAATGTTCTATCTTCTTTCATCCCGTTTGCTGTCTATACCATAGGAATCATCAAGCATTTGCGTATTAAGGACAATTCCAAGACCCTGCCTCCGACTCAAACTAACCAGACACAAAAGGTACCCAGGAGTAGGGTTGTAGATTTAGCCAATAAAAGTCCAAGATGCCAGTTAAATTTGCATTTCAGTTAAGCAACCAATAGTTTTTTGGTACAAGTATGTCCGAAATGTTGCCTGTGTCCTGTATTTTATCTACTCAGGAGTCAAAGTCCTGGGCTGCCCTGTCCACCTCCCGGCTCTATCTCTGCCTGCTTTATATTTGAGACCCTCACATGGTCCCGGTGGCGGTGGCTTTGGTACATGTTTCAAACCCCAGTTCATGGTTTGCTTCCTTTCTTCCACTGAGAGTGAGAGGCATATGGTGAAACTGGCATCAGAAAGACCTGGCGTCTGGCTCTGGCAGCTCAATGACGAAGCAAGTTTTATCTTTCTGAGCCTGTCTCCTTCCCTGTAGAATGAGGGTATTGGTCCTCGCAACGCCATATAGATAGTGCCTGGAACAAAATGCATCACCGCTCCACCTCCCTGGCGGCCTTGATTACCTCTTCATAACTGTTGTCCTTGGATCCATACCCTTATCCAGTAACAACTCCAGAGAACGGGATGTGAACCGCACTTACGATATAAACCAGGGCTGCCTCCACGTAGCATCTGTTACTGGTCTGCCCTGAATTCAGCTCTGATTTAGGCAGTTCCTGGGTTGCAAATTTAGGTTGAGATTCTTTACTCTAGTTGCTTTCCAGGTAAAATGTGGTAATGACGTGGTTGTTATTTTTGCACCTATGGCAACTTTTTGTTTGAGAGGAAACGGTATTTAACCACCACCAATCAATGAGTTTACGTGTCAGTGGTCTAAATTGCAGTTCTAACTAAAACGTGTTTGGGATTTCCATGCATTCCACAAGGAGCGTGTCCTTTTTTTCCCCTTCCATTTCCACCTGCGTTTTCTGTCCTTTTTAACCACAATTGCTGACACCACTAGAGGTTAACAGAGGCAAGAAGACCCAATCTATCCCTGTTGGCAACTCAGTGAGAAAGGAAATTGAATTTTTCAGCGGTATTTTTTCCCAAATGGGAAAAAAAAGCTGAAATTGATGTATATATTTAATCTTTATTTTTATTAAGTATTTATACAAGCCATATATATATATTTGATAATATCTGAATAATCAAAAAGTTAAAGAAGTACCAGTTTTATGAAGTGTGTTGCTTCTACAGTTTAATTTGATTTTAAGGTAAAATTAGTAGAGGGTCCCAGCACCAGCCCTTAACGTTGCAGATGAAGCTTAGGGGTCTGGGTTACAGTTAAGAAAACAATATTTCAAAATAATAAGAGGAGCTTGGATTAAAATATTACATCTGCTTGCTTTCCTCAGTCAAGATTTTGTTTTGTTTCTTTTTTAAATATATTTTTTTAATGTGGACCATTTTTAAAGCCTTTATTGAATTTGTTACAATATTGCTTCTGTTTTATGTTTTGGTTTTTTGGCCGGCAGGCATGTGGGATCTTAGCTCCCCAACCAGGGATAGAACCTGCACCCCTTGCATTGGAAGGTGAAGCCTTAACCACTGGACAGCCAGGGAAGTCCCTGGTTTGGGGTTTTGGTTTCTGTAAACCCATCTAACATTGTTCACAATAGAGTAGTGCCCGTCAAGGGCCACTGTAAATCTCTTCCAGACACCCAAGAACTGGGAAATTACTGAAGACTGCAAGTCTATTCTCCAAAAAACCACATCCTGTAGAGACTCAGCCAGCCTGGGTACTGCTGTGGACCAGAATAGACATAAACCCACCACCTTTTCCTGCACCTTGCCCTCTGAAGCCCAATAAAAGACTCAAACTCCCACCCTTCGGTGCTGATGCCACTCTATATGTCTGGCCCCTTTTCTCCCTTGGAAAGTAAATAAAAACTCTCTTTTCTCTCATTACTAATATTTCTGTGAATTCTTTCACAACCTGTTGGCTCACCGAACAGTTTCCAGCTTGCCCAATTTTTGTTAACACGGATATTTTGACCCATGGGTTTGCATTCCGAGCCTGGACCAGGCTTGGTCTTCTCTGTTACAGACACTCACACACAACATAACTATAACTGAAATGAAAGTTTTAGCAAAAAGTACTTAGCCTTACTATGTATGATACACCCTGGTATTTACTATTATATTGCAATTGAAAAATGGTAATTAGAACCCGCTGTGTTGATTTCACAGTCCACAATGGGCCACAACCCATAGTTGGCAAACACTGGTATGGAGAAGTTCCAAGACATTGGTGTCAAATAAAAGTGCATTTGAATAGGTTCCCCACTTGTTTTAAGCTAGTCGCTTAATCTCTAGAGACATCAAAATCCTCAACTGTAAGCTTAGAATAATAACAGAATTTACCTCAAGTAATTTTTATGAACATGAAATGAGGATAAAAATGAGAAATGCCCGCTATGTGGTAGACACTAAACATATGTTAGTTCCTTTCCATATACTATACAGGTAATGTACTAACATCTCTTTCTCTAGATGGTAAAATAAAATTCACCCAGCTGTGAAAAAATACAGAATTCCAATAGAAAAAAAGGAATGAGCTTCCTCTTCTGTGGAGAGAATTTAGAAGGGCTTGGGGACAGTCAAGCCAGGATTGAGCCCCAGTTAATGTTTTTGAACAAGTGCATAATGGCAGCCAAAGACTGACACTGCTCCCTGCCCCTCTCTGTTAAGTGAAGTTTTCTGGTTTCAAAGCCCCTCACAGGCCCAAGGTGACAGCTGTGTAAGAACAAAGCTACTCTGTTTATGTCCTCAGAGTGCGGACAGATGCAATCTGAGATTTGGTTTGGTGCAATTTCACAATGATGCCCACTGATAGGTGAGAATTTGGTCCAAGGAAGAACCACATGGGACCCCTCCAATGCTGCCAGGAAGAAGGCAGACACTACCCCTTCTGTTCGAACATACGTTATAAAGTGCAGTTTGCTTCTGTGGTCTGATTCATCCAGCTCCACGGTAACTGAGGGACTGCTATCATGGCAGGAAAGCCCAAGGTTCACTATGTCAATGCATGAGGCAGGATGGTGGCCATCCGGTGGCTCCTGGCTGCAGCTGGAGTGGAGATAGGTTCTCTTAACTTGGATCTAAATTGACTCTCAAAGTGCTTTTCTCGTATAAGGTAGGAGGCTTCCACATTTGAGGAGCTGGGGATGATTTTTCATTACATAAAAGTAGCTGCACATTAAAAAAGAAATGGACTGATTTGACCAAATGAATATGTAAATGATCCTGCCCATGGAAGAGCAGGAAAACAATTTTTTTTTCAATTTTAAAGGAAACAAAAGAAACATCAACTAATCCAGTTGCGTGAAGCTTATTTGGATTTCATTTCAACAAACTGTAAATATTATTTGTGACACATACAAGTGGAAACTTGATTGTTGATTGAGCATAAGTTATTAAAGAACTATTGCTAATATTTTAGGTGTGATTTTAGGTTTATTATTGTGTTTATGTTCAAAATAGTTCTTACGTTTTAGAAATATGCATCAAGTATATAAGGATGAAATGATATGCTATCTAGGATCTTCTTCCATTTTTATAAGAAGGGGAGGGTGGATGGTCATATAGATGACACAAGATTGGCTTGAGCTGATAATTATTAAAGATGTATGAAGGGTATGAGAACCACTGTACTTTTATTTTTGTACATGCTAGAAATTTCCACAATAAAAGGATAAATGTATATAATATTAGAAAATAAATGTAGTTAAAGTTGATATAATCACAAATATGGGAATGAGCCAACTGTAACAAACCATCTGTTAAAGATTTAATATATTGGGCTTCCCTGGTGGCACAGTGGTTGAGAGTCCGCCTGCCGATGCAGGGGACACGGGTTCGTGCCCCAGTCGGGGAAGATCCCACATGCCGTGGAGCGGCTGGGCCTGTGAGCCATGGCCGCTGGGCCTGTGCGTCCGGAGCCTGTGCTCCGCAACGGGAGAGGCCGCAACAGTGAGAGGCCCGCGTACCGCAAAAAAAAAAAAAAAAAAAGATTTAATATATTCACTCAGCAATGATTTGGGTGGGGGGGCACCTTTAGTACCTGGCTCTGTACTAAGTTCTGGGGATACAGAAATGAATGAGACAGACACAGTCCCTGCCCTCAGGCAGCTTACACTCTAGTGAGGATGCAGACAAGTAAGTAGGTGATTAAAAGAGGGGTGGGAGCATCTAGGAGGACACCCAAGCATTTTACAGTGTTAAAATGCCATATTCCCAGGAGCACATGTGGGACTCTGTTGAGTGCTTCTCTCTAGAGGTGTCACTGAGAAAAGCACATCTTAACTCAGGTCAGAAGGACACAGCAACTCTGTGCGGGTTTCCTGGGGAGGGGGTCATGGACAGACTCCAGAGATCTGGTCCCTCAGGGGAGAGCAAGCAGTAAAGGAGGGTTTCAGGTGAGGTGTTGTCCTGCAAAGGGAACCTCTAGTGTGCTCTCTTAGCCTCCTAACAGCATGTTTACCTAAGCCTCGGGATTGCACTTTCTCGATTGCTTCATGAATGCACAGGACGTTAGCCTTGTCCGTTATCAAGTTCATGAAGAAACAAGTACATAAAAATTCAAACAGTGCCAGTTTAGGTTGTTTAGTTTCTATAAATCAGCAACCCACAGTTTTCGCTGTGGTCCAGCTTTGGGGCTCAAGGATGTGTTCAGAGCCCCCAGGCAGGATGAGTTCAGCACAGGAGGCTGAAGTAGGGGGGGATTTTGAGAGGATCCCAGGCCTCCTCTTCTTCAGCTCAGCTTGACTGAGGAGGGTGTGGGGCAAGGCTTACCAGAGGCTCTTGGTCAGGACTTCTGGGTTCTCTGGGCCCAGAGGCTGATCCTCACAACCCCATCTCCATCAGTCTCACAAGCAACATCACACCAGCAAGTCCTATCCTACCTCGGCCACCCTCCCACACTGACCACCCACCATCCCTTATGTTGTTTTGAACTGGGTGCTTTATAAATTGTTGCCCACACACCTCACTGTCTGTATAGTCTGACCCTATAGGATCATGTAGAGCCACAATAAACTGTTCCACTGAGCAAGTTAGAAACCCCCAATTCTCAAACTTTTCACCATCAAGACCCCTTTTCAAAATATAAAATTGAATGGAGGGAGGTAATATACAGCAGAGGTCCCTGGTGGCAGCATCTTGGGGGTCAGTGGCCCCATGGATACCCCATGCTGGGGGACACCCAATACCCTGTCCTGATCTCACAGGGAGAGAAAGTCTTTCCAGAGATATTAAAACTCCATAACTAAGGAACTTCCCAGTCTCTTCCCACCAGTGATATCCCCCTCCCAAATCACTACCTAATCACTGACAGAGGTGGAGACAGGGTGGAGGTGAATTGAACTTGCAAAATAAGCAGTTACATGCTGCAACCCGTGCTTTTATCTTGGTGGCTCTAATCTAAATTTCCAGGTGGCCATGATCACTGTCCTCTGTGGACCCCTCCAAACTCAGAAATCCTAGTCTCCATAGTCTGCACCAGACAGAGGCCATGCTGTGGAATGAAATAACAAAAATGCTGTGGAATGCATGCTCAGTAATGCTGTGGAATGAAATAATAAAAATTCACTGACTATTTCTGCTTTCCAGTTTGAAGAGATATTTATGGAAACTTCAGAAGACTTGGATAAGTTAAGAAATGGTAAGACCAAGAAATTAAATTCCTCTGATGGGAGGATCTAGTAGAAGTCATAAGTTGAGGTTTGAACCCCAGCAATGCCGTGTGTGTGCACGGTGGGAGTGGGGTCAGTGGAGAGGGAGAAGCATGGTTAAAGGTAAGGGGTGGGGCTTCTTGAGCAGGTCTTGCAGCTCACTCAGAACTAGGAAGGGCTGGAACTCTGAGTATTTGCTAAAGGAACCAGCCCCGGTGCCCTGTGAATGCCCTCTCTGTGCACTCCCTGCCTTTCTGCACCGTGAGTGACTGTATCAGTTCAGGATGCCACACAGCCCTCCCGCCCAAGGAAAACAAATGCATTAGAAAGAAGAGGGGAGAAACAGGCCCAGCAGTTGCCTTGAATTCTTTTCTCTGGCAAGTTTGACAAGGTAACATCCTAGCAATATTGCAGACTTGGTGAGCAGGGAAAGGGACCTCCACATACAAATCTCTCAAAACCTGCCTTATATGATGTGAGACTTACTTGAGAACTTCCCATTTGAAATGGCAACCTATTGCAGCTTCTTCCAACTTCTTTCTAAAATATCCGTGAAGATAAATTGACACAGAATTAAAAGGGACCTCCCATGTATCTGAATGGGAAATAAAAAGAGAAATGAAATAATAAGTTCAAAAGTAAAAGGCAGATTGATAGGAAAAAGAAGGACTATAGGAAGCTAAAACCAAAATGCCACCCTGCTTAAATGTACCAGATCATTTTAGCGTTTCATTTTATATCTGCAGTTGTTTCAACATTTTTTCATCTTAGAAGGGTGTAATTCATCGAATACTTCACTCTATTTCTTTTCTTCTTTCAAAAGAAGGGAGTTTGGGCTTCCCTGGTGGCGCAGTGGTTAAGAATCCGCCTGCCAATGCAGGAGACACGGGTTCGAGCCCTGGTCCAGGAAGATCCCACATGCCGCGGAGCAACTAAGCCCGTGAACCACAACTACTGAGCCTGTGCTCTAGAGCCCGCGAGCCACAACTACTGAACCTATGCGCCGCAACTACTGAAGCCCACACGCCCTAGAGCCTGTGCTCCTCAATAAGAGAAGCCACCACAATGAGAAGCCCACGCACTGCAACAAAGAGTAGCCCCCGCTGCCCGCAGCTAGGGGAAGCCCACGTGCGGCAACGAAGACCCAACGCAGCCATAAATAAAAATAAATAAATAAATAAATAAAAATAAATCAAAAGAAGGGAGTTTGATGTTCCAGCAAGTGCCCATGGTTGAAATTGATGGGATGAAGCTGGTGCAGACCAGAGCCATTCTCAACTACATTGCCACCAAATACAACCTCTATGGGAAAGACATGAAAGAGAGAGACCTGTATGGTATTTTTTCTCCTCTTTCATTAATGATTAATAGGAACGACCTAGGTCCTTCCCTGAGTGAGCAGGATGTGCTCACAGGGGTCATGACCGACAGCAGTATAGACCTTAGTGGGTATAACTGAGTATAGTAGAGACCTATGAGGATGAGGGAAGAGTGGAACTTGGAGTGGAATCAAGAGCTTATGAAAGAGGATGTGGTCCATGGATATAGTACAGTGACAGAGGTTTCCAAACATGGATGAACTATAAAGCCAGGAGGATGCTGGAACCATGACTCCAGGAGCTCAGGCTGGACACCCACCAACAGCTAGAGACAAGGGACAAAGTGTCTGAGTGTCTAGAGGATAAAGACTGGAAAGGGAAGGATCTAAAGGAATTGATTCTTACGTTTCAGAAATTTTAGAATGATGACCAGGAACCTAATTTATCAGTCCTTTATATGGACTGGCCACTTGACAGAGTAAACAAAGGCTGGTCCTCAAGATGCCAGGATTATCTGGAACATTTTACTGTAAGTCTGAAGCAACCAGATTTTTTTTTTTACAACTTTATTGGAGTATAATTGCTTCACAATGGTGTGTTAGTTTCTGCTTTATAACAAAGTGAATGAGTTATACATATACATCTGTTCCCATACCCCTTCCCTCTTGCGTCTCCCTCCCTCCCACCCTCCCTATCCCACCCCTCCAGGCTGTCACAAAGCACTGATTTGATCTTCCTGTGCTATGCGGTGAAGCAGCCAGATTTATTCAATACAAGCATATTTGAGGGAAAATTGTTCTCTGTTGTGATGGGGCCACATGACTGATATTAAAATCATGTAATGAACTGTGAGCAGTTACTCAAAAAGTTAAACATATAGTTACCATATGACTCAGCAATTCCACTTCTAAGTATATAACCAGGAGAGTCAAAAATACATCCATACTAAAACTTGTACACAAAAGTGCATAGTAATGTTGTTCATAATATTCAAAAACTGGAAGCAAACAAAATGTCCAACAACTGATGAATTGATGAACAAAGGGTGGTACATCCATACAATGGAAGATTTTTAGCCATGAACAAGAGTCAAGTACCAATGCATGTGACAACATGAATGAACTTTGAAAAATACTAAATGAAAAACTCCGGACACAAAAGGCCACATACTCTATGATTCCAAATGTATGAAATGTCCAGATGTTCAAATCCATAGAAATAGAAAGTAGTTGAGTGGTTACCTGGGGCTGGAATGTGGAAGAATTGGAGAGTGACTGTCAAGGGTACTGGATTTCCTTTTGGATAAAATGATAAAAATAATGTTCTGGAATTAGAATGTGGGGATGGTTTCAGAATGATAGTATAATTTAAAGGATGAAAATGATGCCATGTGAAAATATTTCAATAAAGGTTTACTTTAAAAAACTCCTGTAGGAAGCCCTGTTTGGAACAAAAACAAAAAATCACCCAGAATATACATTGTTGAAACTGTGTGAAGAATTGAACTATTTCACGATATATTTTGGGTTTTTTTTTAAGATTTATTTATTACTTATTTATTTATTTTATTTTATTTTTGGCTGCATCAGGTCTTAGTTGTGGCACACAGAATCTTTCGTTGTGACGTGCAGGTTTTCTTTCTCTAGTTGTGGTGCACAGGTTCCAGAGTGGTGAGCTCTGTAGTTTGCGGCATGCAGGCTCTCTAGTTGTGGCGCTCGGGCTTAGTTGCCCCTCCACATGTGGGATCTTAGTGCCCTGACCATGGATCAAACCGCACCCTCTGCATTGTAAGGCGGATTCTTTACCACTGAACCACCAGGGAAGTCCCCTCACGATATATTTTGGGTGGAGTCTTGAGAAATGCAAACAAGGCCAGAGCCAGGCAACCGTATGTGGAGAGGGTTGTGGAGCCACGTTCTGTGGGAAATAGTTGGAGGAACTACTGATATTGGGCATCTAAATGGTCCTGGTGGTGTAACAGGATGGGACAGGGAGAGGGATGTGACTGGGACCATAGTGCCAGGACTCTCTCTGGACGTGACTGAGGTGGTACTAATGCATCACACTGTACACAGAACACACCACAACAGACATGGCAAACCCTATGTGTGGTTTCAGTGGTTACCTGTAGTGATTCACCCATTTCTCTCTTGCCTCTGACTCTGGATGAGTCACCGGTGTGCTTTGTCCCTATATTTGATTTGTGTATAACCAAAATATTAGACATATATCTACCTTAATGGCTTGTTCTAGAATGAAATGTTACAATTAATAAAACTCATAACTGAATGACTGGCATAGAAAAATGCACCCAGTGGAGGAGAATTACTTTCATCACCTCCTGATGCCCCACTCTTATCCATTCTTAAACTATAAAATCTAAGGCAGGAGACATTTGACAATTTGGTCATTTTGTCTTTCAGGATTGATATGTATTCAGAAGGTGTGACAGATTTGGGTGAGATGATCATGCTTTTACCAGTGAACCCACCTGATCAAAAGGATGTCAAGGTGACCCTGATCCGAGAAAGAACAACAAACCGTTACCTCCCTGCATTTGAAAAAGTAAGTGGACTGTTTAGTATTTTTGGCACTGAGATCAGAGGACCAAGAAAAATAGTGCCTGGCATTGCAGGGGCATTGACCTTCACCTCTGTGAGTATTTCTGAATACTAATGTAACATCCTGATTCTCAAGGTATTTTATAAAAATCGACTATGAGGAAGAATTGTACCAGTTTTACCCAAGTTGTAATGTTTCAGCAAAATTTTGATTTACTTAGACCCCATCTGGAATTCTCTACTTGATTACATTTCGTGGTTGTACTTAGAGCTTGGGCTGTAGAAGCTCTGAGAGCCACACTGGAGCCTGGAGTAGATGGATCCTGCAGAACACAGGGCAGGGGCTTTGATCCAAGAGGAGCACAATGACAGCAATGCATCAGAAAACATTCTGGTAGCATGTGTAGGGGGACATGAGACCAGATGCCCTTCAGGAGAATGTGGTACTGTTTCGGGGATGAATGAGATGTTTCTAAACAGAGATGGGGGTAGTGGGGTGGGGAGGAAGAGACAGAGGAAAAGCTGTTCAGGAGAAAATAATCTACAAATTTTGAGGACATGGCTCTCAGAATTTTGAAGAAAGTCATACAAAACCAGGGAAATGATGTTCCATCATTATACCTAGTATATATCTTAGTTAATGTTTCTCTTTGAAGGTAAGAGGAGAACATTTCAAGATCATACTGAAATCATGCGAAACAAAAATCATGAACCAAAAAAAAAAAAAAGACTTAAAGAGATTCAGGAGGCTTACATATAAATAAAAAGATTAACACCAACACCCACATCTTTATAAAGCATAGGGTCATTCTTTCATTTATTCAGCAAATGCTAATTCATTGCTTGCATGTCCAGCCATGATATTTAAGGAGTGAAGAATTTAACAGTAATCACAAAGCACACCCTCCTGGCCCTTGTGGTGCTGAGTGTTTAAGGAACTTTCACATGATGATAAGCTCTTCAGTGATTGCAGTTTGAGTACAACTATACTTTGAAAACAAAGGGCCCCATGACAACATAAGTAAAAATTATATATTACAAAATATGTTTATTGTTTGTTTGTTAGGCTGTACTGCACGGCTTGCAAGATCTTAGTTCCCCAACCAGGGATCAAACCCCTGCCCCCTGCAGTGGAAGCATGGAGTCCTAACCACTGAACTACCAGGGAATTCCCTATTACAGAATATGTTTTGATGTTATTATATTCTTTTCCAAATAATTATCCGTTTGTCCATACTTCTATATGTATACATAAGCTGAAAGTGTATTTGCTAAAATGTTATTATCTTTAGTTGGTGGTGCTGTGGGTGTTTTTTCTCTTTGTACTTTATGATTTTCAGATTGGTGGAATATTTTAATAAATATCACATATTTCCCTAACATATTATTATAAAACGTTTCATACATTCAGAAAAGTTTAAAGATGTATAAAATGAACTCATATGAACCCACCACATGGATACCAAAAAGCTTTGTTTTCCATTATCATATGTCATTATCTCTCCATTCTTGTTCTGTCAATCAAACGTATTATTTTGGATAGATTACAAAGTGACCTTAAGTCATCAGGGAAGTTCATTCCCAGACATTACAGCATGTGGATCGTACATGCTGCAAATTAGGAGTGCAAGCATGAGTGCAAGTTAGGAGTCAGGGAGATGGGAGTTCAAGTTGATCCAGGTTTATTTCAGGTCCCAGAGAGAGAGACCAGGAAATCAGGAAGCAGAAAAGAGGAGAAATGTAGACTCTGAAATGGTTTTCTCAGGGTTGAAGAAGACTGTCAAGAAGTTGGAGTCACCGCCTAAGGGAGAAAGATGAGAGAGATATGAAAGGCCATGTCATGAAGCCCAGGGCTGCACACTTTAGGGTGTGGGGCAACAGAAACACGGTGCATACAGTGCTAAGCCCTTGGCCCAGGGGAAGAAGCAAGTAAGGCAGCCAGAGTGAGGTGGGCCCAGGACAAGAAAATGGTGGCCAGGCTTCCACTGAGGATGAGGAGGGAACACCAGGGACCCACTTGGCCCATCTTACTGATTCAGGGGGAGCAGAAGTCTTCTTTATTGAGAAGCCTCCTCAATGAAAAGCCCAAGTAGCCCCCACTCACCACAACTAGAGAAAGCCCACCCGCAGCAACGAAGACCCAACACAGCAAAAAAAAAAAAGTCATGTTTATGGCAACACTATTTAAAATAGCAAAGACATGGTAGCAACCTAAATGTCCATCAACAGATGAATGGATAAAGAAGATGTGGTACATATACGCAACAGAATATTACTCAGCCATAAAAATGAACAAGATGGGGCCATTTGTAGAGACATGGATGGACCTATAGACTGTCATACAGAGTGAAGTAGGTCAGAAAGAGAAAAACAAACATCATATATTAACGCATATATGTGGAATCTAGAAAAATGGTATAGATGAACCTGTTTGCAAGGCAGAAATAGAGAGACACAGATGTAGAGAACAAACTTATGGACACCAAAGCAGGGAAAGGGAGGGTGGGATGAATTGGGAGATTGGAACTGACATATATACACTAATATGTATAAAATAGGTAACTAATGAGAACCTGCTGCAGAGTACAGGGAACTCCACTTCGCTGCACAGTAGAAACTAACACAACATTGTAAAACATCTATACCCCAATAAAAAAATAATAATAAAATAAAATAAAATTTATTATGTAAAAAAAAATGAAATAATGCCATTTGCAGCAACATGGGTGGACCCAGAGATTATCGTATTAAGTGAAGTAAGTCAGACAAAGACAAATGTCATATGATAATATATTGCTTATATGTGGAATCTAAAAAAAAAATGATACAAATGACCTTATTTACAAAACAGAAATAGACCCACAGGCCTAGGAAAAAAAAAAAACTTATGGTTACCAAAGGGGAAATGTTGGGGAGGGATAAATTAGGAGTTTGGGAGTAACATATACACACTACTATATATAAAATAGATAACCAACAAGGATGTACTGTACAGCACAGGGAACTCTTCTCAATATTTTGTAGTAACTTATAAGGGAAAAGAATCTGAGAAAGAATATATATATGTATATATATGTAAATATGTATAACTGAATCACTTTGCTGTACACCTGAAACCAATACAACATTGTAAATTAACTTCAATTTAAAAAGAAAAAAAAGGTTTAAAAAAAAAACTGAAGAAAAAAAGCCATACTTCAATACTTCACTCACTGGCAGAAAGGGTCCAATCAACCTGAAATTTTGTATTTAATTTTTAATTGCCGACCTTGAAAAGATATTAACCAGTTGTATCACGATCAGGGAATGACTCATCATTTTTCTTTTTTTAAATCTAGCATGGAACCAGCGGCCCTGAATGCTGTGGGAGGGGCTTTTCCCTAACCCGACTCTCCCTGCTTCAGAGAGGAGGAGTTCAGTCGACTGTAACAACAGCTTATAAACACATGTGGACTTGGCATTGAGGTGCTGAGCCAAGTGGGAGACAGACTTTCATAAGGTACGTACTGATTTTATACATCTGTATAGTGTGCTCATAGCACAAGAAAAACTGTTTTATACTCACATTGTGCCTTCTTGCTGTGCTTAGGGGACAATTTTAGTCCATTGCTGTTGGATACCTCATTACAGAAACGTAAAAATGAAGAATTTAGAAACCTAGGCATGAGAATTTAGATCTGAGAAAAATTAATGATATGAGGAGAAAAAAGAATGGTAGCATTTTAGACAATTGGAGAATATGACCAGTGTGTGAGGGAGTGTAGGTGTTTATGCTGGGGTAACTTTCTCTGTAGAAGTCGTCAGTTCACAACAAGTGCAAATTGTGATGCTGTAATACTGTGTGGGCTGGGAAAAATCAAAATTAAGATTCATTAAAATGGGAATAAGTCTGAATGTCAACAGAAAATCAGAGTGGGCTGTGGCAATTCCCCTTCTCTCTCTGGGATTCAAGCAACGCATGGCAAACCTCCAAAGGAAGTCTTGATGGGAAAACTACATAATACGGGAGCAGAGAATTAGCTTTTAAAAAGTATAGAAATCCACCTGGCTAGAAGGTACAAGTCATTCAGATTGGAATGTAGGCGTGAACAATGCACTGTTTTAAGTATTAATGTTGGGGGGAAAAAACAAAGGCCTTAGACAGGAGAGTTTCAGTGAGATCCCTTGAAAGTCCTAGAGCTGTCCGGGGCAGGATGAATTCACGAGAGAATTATAGCACCTGAGACTGAAAAGAGAAGATATGGATACAGCAACGAGGAGAAGCACTTTGCAAGATGCTACAGACAGCAGCATTTGGATCCCATAACACGTTGGGGAGAGTCATTAACTTGGAGGTTGAGATGCAGTGGAGCTGGGGCCACCTGGGCAGGTGGGCAGCAAGCTCTGCTTTCTCAGCCTGCAGCCGTTCCCCTTGCTTTGCCCTCCTTGGCTAAGAGAATCATGGTTCTTGGGTAGAACCAATAAAGTGAAGTCACTGATGGGCCCTTTATGCACTGTCAGCTGTCTACAAACCTGTTTTTCTGACTAGATTTAAACCCCTTTAGGGCAGCCACCACATCAGGCTCTTATCATGTTCCCCAGCAGCCATCATTTCTTAGCATAGGAAACTGCCCAATGAGTCTTAGTTGAGGAAGTTTGAAGGAAACTTGTTAAGAGAAGGAAATACATTTACACGTCAACCAGAAACAAGGTGCTCAAGAAGGATCAGTGAAACGTCTGCATTTCCAGGGAAGAAACAGGAGGTAGGAGACAAGGGATCTTTTCCATCAAGTGTTGACAGTGAGACCCTGAGCTCCTGCTCTAAAAAGCAGTGGGTGGAACCCACTGCCATGGCTGGAACCCATGCAAAGGGGCTCGGGGACCAGAAGATTCCGGAGTTGTCCAGATCAGGGAGTGAGTGGGGCTGGGGCCAGGCCTGAGGGGAAAGGCAGGTAGGGTGCATGGTTCAGGGGCAGAACCAGGGGTTAGCTGCGGTCCTGGGGTTTCGAAAGGCTGTGTTCAGTGCTGTGCCAGACTGCACTGAATCTTCGCCAAAAACTTCCTGCATTCCAGGTTAACTAATCAGTGAACATCACTCATCTTTCACACAAGTCAAATAAAAAGGGAGCCATTATATGACTTGGCTGAAAAAAAGTCTGGATATGTATAAAATCTCATTCCTACTGGAGCTATAGGTCAAGAGGTAGATAGGTAGATAGATAGATAGATGTAGATAGACAGACAGATACAGACAGAAGAAAGAAGACATGTGGGCTATCCTGTGTGCTCTGAGACTTGCCTGTCTCTCAGGAACTGAGAGCAGGAGGGAAATTGGATTGCCTGGTCCCTATTATGAATTTTTTATACCTTATCTAGTTTTCTCAACCATCCTCACTAATAGATATAACTATAACTATGTGTATATATATATATATATATATATATATATATATATATTTTTTTTTTTTTTTTTTTTTTTTTTTTTTTTGCGGTACGCGGGCCTCTCACTGTTGTGGCCTCTCATGTTGTGGAGCACAGGCTCCGGACGCGCAGGCTCAGCGGCCATGGTTCACCGGCCCAGCTGCTCTGTGGCATGTGGGATCTTCCCGGACCGGGGCACGAACCCATATCCCCTGCATCGGCAGGCGGACTCTCAACCACTGCGCCACCAGGGAAGCCTGATATAACTATATTTTAAAAGAGAACATTGAGGTACAGAGATAAGACAACCCCCCCGGGTTTATGTACCTTATAAAGGAAAGGAGTTGGGCTTTGTCTCTAAGCCTCCCTTCTTTCTGCTAAGAAACGCTGTCCTTAGGAGCACCCCCAGAGACACAGATCCTTTAGTTCACAATGGAATTATCCCAGGATACATTCCTTTTAGGGAATATAAGCCTACTTCTTTATGAAGGTCAAATATAGTTTTCCTAGTGCTCAATTTACTCACAGTAAATTTTTAGGATGTCAGAGTAAAACAAGGCACACTTTTGTCCATTTTTCCTCATATCAAGCCCTTAAGGATCAGCTAACAAAAAGGAACTCGTGAATTTGATGTTTCCTTCTCTTCTTCCCATTTAACTGTTAGCTGGCTAACGGATTCCGAATGGGGAAAAAATTAATAAACGAGGGTCTCAGAGAGCAGCAGAGAGACTGCCTAAGCATTACTTGGTTGGGCGGTGGCAGCCCGGGACCAGAAGTCAGAAGATGCCTTCAAACGACCCTAATGCTCACAAAACGTGTGAGCTAGGAAAGTAGCTTTATCTCTTTGAATTTCAGTTTCCTTCTCTTGATAATAGGATATTAGAAGCTGTTTCCCGGGGTTGTCCTGAGGGTGGACACAGTTGCTAGATATTGAGTGTGAATCAGGAACACACGTGTGTGACTGATGGCAAATCATCGAATCTCTCTCGTTCCTCATTTTCTGGGGACCAGGAAGTTTACGTCACCTTTGCCCCAGCCTTGAACAGGCCTTTGGAAACCTCTTATTTGAAAGGTGAAGAAAGTTGCTTACAAGGAACATACGATAAAATATTACATAAGTGGGGCCTCCCTGGTGGCGCAAGTGGTTGAGAGTCCGCCTGCCGATGCAGGGGATACGGGTTCGTGCCCCGGTCTGGGAGGATCCCATATGCCGCGGGGCGGCTGGGCCCGTGGGCCGTGGCCGCTGAGCCTGCGCGTCCGGAGCCTGTGCTCCGCGACGGGGGAGGCCACAACAGTGAGAGGCCCGCATACCGCAAAAAAAAAAAAAAAAAAAAAATTACATAAGTGAAAAATTAATTTCCTTTTGTAAGGTGATCCTCAGTCACTGGATAAGGGAGCTTAGTGTGAAGGGGACCTGTGACCTCTGGTTCACAGCAGCACCCTTCAAAGAATTCTGCTGAATCACAGCACCTCCGTTTCCCATGACAAGAAAGTACACAATCTCCAATTACAAGACAGATGAGTTAAGTATGTTTCCAAAGGATTCTTTACTTTCTAAAGGTTAGACCATTGAGTCCTTACCTTAAAAATGTGGATGTTGGGACTTCCCTGGTGGCGCAGTGGTTAAGAATCTGCCTGCCAACACAGAGGACACGGGTTCGAGCCCTAGTCCCGGAAGATCCCACATGCTGTGGAGCAACTAAGCCCGTGTGCTCTAGAGCCTGTGAGCCACAACTGCTGAGCCCACGTGCCACAACAACTGAAGTCCGGGCGACTAGAGCCCGTGCTCCACAACAAGAGAAGCAATAAGAAGGCAGCGCACCACAACGAAGAGCAGCTCCTGCTCTCCGCAACTAGAGAAAGCCCGTGTGCAATAACGAAGACCCAATGCAGCCAAAAATAAATAAAATAAATTTATTTTTTAAAATGTGGATATTGAAAACTTTTATATCTAAAATCAAGTCATAACGTACTTTTCAGGGAGATCTTTATTGGGTAAAGAGAAGTCTATTTTTGTCCCAAACGCCACAATCACGAAATTTTGCAAGAGAATCTTAATGTTTTTCAAACGGAGCTTGAGAAACTGTCCGCGGCCGTGGCAGCGGCTGCTCTTCTCTGGGTTCTGTCACGGTGGCCGGTGGTGCCCAGCTCTCCGGTCCCCTCCCCCTTCCGGCGCGAGGGGTCGCCAGGGAGGCTCTCTCAGCCCTGCTCTGTGGGGTCCACAGGGGGGCGTGGGTGCTGGGCGGCGGCGAGCCGGTGGGCTGTGGGGCTTGTTCCCGGGGCCCCGGCGCCCGGTGCAGAACGGTGGCGGCGGTTCGCGTGAGCATCCAGGTGCTGCTGGAGGCGGCCGACCGCCTGGAGCGGCGGGAGAGAGAAGCTGAACGCCGTATGCCTCCATGTTACCGTGCAATAACAAGGACAGAGATGCCTTAAAACGGAGGAGCAAATCCCACAAGAATAACAGCAGTAGCAGATCTGCTCACAGTGAAATGGAGACGAATAGACCGGCCCACCCTGGCTTGTGCCTGGAAAAGTTGAAGGGCCTGGTGCCCCTTGGTCCGGAATCAAATGGACACACTACGCTGAGTTTATTAACAAAAGCCAAAGTGCACATAAAGACACGTGAAGGTTGTGACAGAAAAGCCGTTCACCAAATACACCAGCTTCAGCGAGAGCGCGACACCGGAAGAGGCAGCTGGAGAAGGTGGGAATCGAGAGGATACGGGTGGACAACACAGGCTCCACCGTGTCCTCGGAGCCTGCGACTCCGGCAGGGAAGAGATCGATGTGGATGCCGAAAGCACAGACTGCCTCACCGGCGACCTGGCCTGGGGCAGCAGCAGCGTGAGCGACTCGGAGGAGCGGGGAAGCATGCAGCGCCTGGGCAGTGTGGAGGGCTGCTCCAGCTCCAGCATCAAGAGAAGAAAGCTCCAGGACGGTCACAAGACGCGTCTGGGTCTCTAGGAGAGCGTGGTGGCTTCGGCTGCTTCCTACCCGTCGGTTCTGATTAGGTAGCTTATCGGACCTGCTCACAATTCCCTCGCACGTCGGCTTCCGTGTACCACCGTCACCAAAAGCAGCTGTGTGAAAGTTGTCAAGGAAGTGCTTAGGATTGTGGGTTTCTTTTCTTTTCTTTTTCTTTTTTTAATTTAAGTCCCCATCCCCATCTTGAATGGGGTTGAGCGGGCCCCTGCACCTGCTGGCGTAGGGTAGGCACAGCCGAGCCAGTCAGTGCAGCCAGGGCACCTAAGGGCATCACAGACCCGTTATTGCTCAGTCTGGGGTGGCTGAATGCCACTCGTCCCTCTAAGAAGTTGGAGGACGCAGACCAGGATTGTGGGTTTCTGATTGCATCCTCTAGCTTCTCTCTTTCTCTCCGTAAAAATTCGTCTCTGAGAGACTGTACATTCCAACCAATTTGAAGCACCCAAGAATTCTTAGACCGAATAAGCACTTCTCACGTCTCGGCCATTTCACCCCTCTTATTTACTGTCCCGGTGTAGTCTACCAGACCTTCCTTAAAGTTTTCTGGCTTCCTATGTGACTTGCTTAGCAGAAATGTCCGAATGTGTCTTGTGCTTAGGAAACTGAAGGAAACAGACTTTTAAAGTTGAGATCCGGATCTCAGAACTTCAAAGTAAGCTTTGAAAGTGGGATTTAAGAGCGCTTAACCATGGCCCTCACCGCCCGTGAGCAGGCAGGAATACCTCCAGAAAACACACCCTTCACACACACCCCGCGCCAACGCCCCCGACCCGCGTGTGGATGGGAGCAGTATTTCTCACTCTCAAATGGACGCCTTGCGAGCACGTCTTTGGGGTAGCACAGCTAATAAAAGTTCCAACATCGTTTGTTCTCACGAACAGAACGGTACAATCCATTTTTGTGCGCTGTTCTTGGGATCGTGCTGTGTCCCGCTCTCCCAAGACACATTTCCCCTCCAAGGTGGTTTTATTCTCCTTGTCTCTGGAACATTTTTTTTTTCCTACCTCAGAGATAAATGAGATCTCCATTTCCCACTTAACACAAACTGATTATGCCTCTTTTTTTTGTTTTTTTTTTCTGAATAAGTGACATTTTGTCCAATTCTAATCTATTTTCCTATTTAACTTTCAGCAATAACTGAGCTTTGGCGCTAGCTGAGCTAGTGTGCAACATCAGTGAAAGGAAAAGTCCACATTTCTACTCTCTGTTGCAGGTGAACAGGAGGGGATGGTACAGTGTTACTAGAATTCCTCTCCTTATTGATTATTTTTGGACACACCCAGAAACTTCTTTAAGGAGGCTTTGGATTAATAGTTTAAAAGGCTGATTTTTCTTTTTGGTTATGATTTCTCCCTTAAGTGGTCTCCCACTTTGTAGCATTTTTGTTTAAGCTGAAACAGAGCACATGTATATGTACATGACACATTAAATCTATAAATACTATTTATTCATTTTATATAAACTAATGTAATGGAAAATAAATTCTTATGACTGTGCTTTTATAGATGTTCTAGAAACTTTGTATGTAGGTATCTACAGACTTGGTTCATTTCCCCTTACTATTTTTGCCTTCATATTTTTGAGGTCTCGATGTTTTCAGCCTCTGGTGAATCTTTTTCATTGAATTTGAACCATTTGTAAAACCTGTGACGCTGAAACAGAGCGTGCGTCACAAAGTGATGAGAACATTCTTAAATCCACAGCCGCACTGCAACTTCAGGGCTCCCTGGCTGAACCAGTAGTGGCGGCGCCTGTGCCCCCGGCTGGCCTGTGGTCTCCCCGGCCCCAGCCTCACGTCCTCAGCTCCTCTTCCTTGCCCACGACTAAAAGTTCAAGCACGCTCCTCACGGAAGCTCATTCTAGACGTGAAGAGCAGTCGAAACAAAGATTACTTTCGTGTTTATTTTGTCTTTTTATTGATTTCTTAATGTATTAAATTTTTTAAATTGGAAGTAATGATTCCTAAATGATTCCAAAGTCATCTGCAATTCTTCTATTTTTGTTTTGTTCTCTTTTTCTCTTCCTTTCATCTCTGGGTGCGGGGAGGGGCAGGTGACACAAAGGACTTTTTCTTTTTTATTGTTGGAATCTTTTCCAGTTACCAGCTGAAGATTTGCACTGAAATACAACTTATATGCCTTTTGCATTTTTAAAACCTGCTTCCTGAATTTAAGCAGTGTGATAGTGTTCAAAGAGCCAGTTCAGCCTGTAACATGTTTGAAAAAGATATATCTGCACTTTGAGGTCCCTTTCGAATGCCATTCGCTAGACCTCACAAGCATTTTAATTGCTACATTCAAGCGCCTCACAAGTCCACGATGCTGGGTGCTGTACAGCATCGAAAACTCAAGACTTTGGGAAAAGCTTGTGGGCTTGCGCTGGGGGAGTGAAGGGAACAAAACTTGTGTATTTGTTTGTTTAATTTAGAAATAAGGCACCTGCGAGATGCCATTATTTTCTGTATTTTAATTGTTGTGCCTTTGAGTTGAACTGCATTTTTGTCTTTTGGTTGAAATATGAAATGTACTGTCCCAATATTAAATAGTAATTATTTGAAAGAAAAAACAGATTTGGATAGAAAATGCAACTGTTTCTCCCTACGTCCTGGCTTTGGGACTCCTGCTTTTAATAAGTCCTGTGTGTTTCCCATTCACACCCATGATGGAACTAGTTCTATCTATTGTCGAAGCCTTTGAGTTTCATTCTCTGGTTCCCTGCTATGTCCACTCCTCATGCAGGCTGCTGTAGACCAAGGGCTTTCAAACTGCACTCACCCGACAAGACCCAAGTATCTCTTACCATTACAGTGAACAAATGAGTGTGTACATGTGCTTTCTTTCGCCCATACACGCAACAAAACTAAAAACTCATAGAACGATGCTTACCTCTTCAACATGTAAGGCACTCTGGTATTTTCTATTTTCTTCTACTTTATTTTAAAAATTGGTGGATTTCACAATCCACTGAAGGATTGTCATGCATATTTTGAAAAACATGAATATGGAAAAATGAAGCCTAGACTTGGGTTCATATAGAAGTAGATTTGAATCCCAGGTCCACTACCTACTTTGAGCAAGTTACCCTAGACACCTCAGTACCCCCAACTGTAAAATGAGAGCAATGACAAACTTCACTGCAGTTGATTTTTGTAGGGATAAATGAAAATAAATTTGTGAGAATGCCCAGTGTATGACAGACATTGAACAAATCTTAGTTCCATCCCATGCTGTAAAATTAATGCAGCAACATCCCTTGTTCTAGGTATAAGATGTACCAAGAGAGGTAATGTAGAATTCCAAAAAAAAAAAAAAAAAAAAAAAAAGGAAGGAATTAGCATCCTGTGTTTGTAGAAAGAACTAGGAACTTCTGAGCGACTGTTAAGCAAATCTGAGCCCCGTCTCAGCTTTTGAACAAATGCAGCATAACAGCCAAGGAGCTGAAGACAGACTCTGCAGCTTCCTTCTCACTGTCAGCGAAGTCCTCTGGCTCCAAGGCCCCTCCCTCCCAGGCTCCCAGGGCCTGCATCTGTGTGGGTTCCAGCCCTGCCCTCTTTTTAATCCTGGGCGTGGATTTCCATGAATGTCATTTAAGCTCTGAGTGTCTGTTTCATTAATGGAAAAATGGAGATAATAACTATTTCATGAGACTGTTGTGAGGATTAAAGATATAATGCATCCAAAGGGGTTAGTGTTGGGTCAGGACCATTAGGAGGTTTTTTGGTTTTTTTTTTTTATGTTGGCGATAGGAGTTTATTAATTAATTAATTTATTTTTGCTGTGTTGGGTCTTCGTTTCTGTGCGAGGGCTTTCTCTAGTTGTGGCAAGTGGGGGCCACTCTTCATCACGGTGCACGGGCCTCTCACTGTCATGGCCTCTCTTGTTGCGCAGCACAGGCTCCAGACACGCAGGCTCAGTAGTTGTGGCTCACGGGCCTAGTTGCTCCGCAGCATGTGGGATCCTCCCAGACCAGGGCTTGAACCCGTGTCCCCGGCATTAGCAGGCAGATTCTCAACCACTGCACCACCAGGGAAGCCCCATTAGGGGGTTTTTTAATAAATACTAGTTCTCTAGTCGTTCTGCTCCCTAACCCCCAGCCATGCATCCTCACCACAGACTCACCTCTTAGCCTGCCAAGACAATCAGATTTTACCCAATGGAGACTGGACAATGGTTTGGTGCAATTTCCCATGGTTGGCTGTCGGGGATGGGAATTTGGGCCAAGGCAGATATTCCAGGGACTCTTCCAACTCTGCGACAAAGGAGGCCAATACTTCTTCAGCATTGTTGGTGCTGTTCAGTCATATATCATAAAGTACATTTTGCTTCTGTGGTTTTATTCTTTGTTCATTCATTTACTCATTCATTCATTCATCCATTAAGGTTTACAGAAACCAGGAGACTGCCATCATGGCAGGGAAACCCAAGCTTCACTACTTCAATGGACGGGGCAGAATGGAGGCCATCCGGTGGCTCCTGGCTGCAGCTGGAGTAGAGGTAGGTCCTGAGTTTGTTCATCTGAAGTTGAATCTAAATTAACTGTATCAAAGTACTTTTCTCACATAAGCTAGGGGACTTTTCTTACTAAATGATCTGTTAAGAGTTTTGCATTAAAACAAAGTTGTCAGTTATTTAAGAGATAAACAGATTTGTCCTAATATGTTATTAAAATGTCCTCTTATTAGAGAGAATAAACAGTTAGAGTAAATTTCAGAAACTAATCACATCGTGTGGGCCTAATTTGGATTTTGATTTTTAAAATTATAAAATATTATTTATGACATTTATACAGTTGTTAAAAACATGAACATTAAATATCAGTTGATATTTAGTAAACTTTGTTAATGTGTTAGGTGTTATAATGTATTGTGGTTATTTTTAATAGTTTTAATGTTTTAGAAATATACACTGAACTATTTAAAGATGAAATACAAGATATCTGGGATTTCTTTCAAATTATTACGAAGGGGAGAGGGGGTAGGCATATAGATAACTCACAGCTGGGTTGAGCTGATAATTATTGAAGCTGGTTGATGGATACAAGGAGGATTATCATAATTGCTGTTCACTTTTCTGTACGCTACAAATGTCCATAATAAAAAGACAAAAATATACATATTAGAAGATAAATGTAATTAAAGTTAAAACATAAACCAGAAATACAGAGAGGGGCGGATTGTAACAAACTGCCTGTTAGCTTTAATGCATTCACTCAGCAATGAATTTGTTGGGCACCTTGAAGTGCTAGGTTCCCTGCCACGTCCTGGAGACAGGGGTGAACTAGACAGACACAGTCCCTTCCCTCAGGCAGCTTACACTCTAGTGAGGATGCAGACAAGTAAATATGTGATTAAAAGAGGAGTGGGAGCCCCTAGGAGGACATCCAAGCACTTTAAAGTGTTAAAATGACATATTCTCAGGAGCAAGTGTGGGACTCTGTTGAGTGCTTCCCTCTAGAGGTATCTCTGAGAAAAGCACTTCTCAGCCCAGGTCAGAGGGACACAGCAGCTCTGTGCGGGTTTCCTGGGGAGGGAGTCATGGACAGACTCTGGAGACTTGGTCCCCCAAGGGAGAGCAAGCGGTAAAGGAGGGTTTCAGGTGAGGTGGCATCCTGCAAAGGGAGCCTCTAGTGTGCTCTCTTATCCTCCTAACGGCATGTTTACCTAGCCCCTGGGCAGGATGAGTTCACCTCCAGAAGGTAAAGTAGGGGGAGATGCTGAGAGCATCCCAGGCCTCCTCTTGTCCAGCCCAGCCTGACTGAGGAAGGTGTGGGACAAGGCTTACCAGAGGCTCTTGGTCAGGACTTCTGGGTTCTCTGGGTCCAAAGGCCGATCCTCACAACCCCATCTCCGTCAGCCTCACAAGCAACAGCCCACCAGCAAGTCCCATCCTACCTCGGCCACCCTCACACACTGACCACCCACCACCCCCTATGTTGTCTAGAACTGGGTGCTTTATAAATTGTTTCCCACACACCTCACTGTCTGTATAGTCTGACCCTATGGGATCATGTAGAGCCACAATAAACTGTTTAGCAAGTTAGAAACCCCCAATTCCCAAACTTTTCACCATCAAGACCCCTTTTTAAAATATAAAGTTGAATGGAGGGAGGTAATATACAGCAGAGGCCCCCGGTGGCAGCATCTTGGGGGTCAGTGGCCCCATGGGTACCCCATGCTGGGGGACACCCAATACCCTGTCCTGATTCCACAAGGAGAGAAGGGCTTTCCAGAGATATTAAAACTCCGTAACTAGAAGAACTTCCCAGTCCCTTTCCACCAGTGATATCCCCCTCCCAAATCACTACCTAATGACTGACAGAGGTGGAGACGGTGTGGAGGTGAATTGAAGCTGCCAAATAAGCAGTTACATGCTGCAACCCATGCTTTTATCTTGGTGGCTCTAATCTAAATTTCCAAATGGCCATGATCATTGTCCTCTGTGTAGCCTGCCAAACTCGGAAATCTTAGTTTCTCCATAGTATGCACCAGACATTGGTCATTCAAGTTCAATAAAGTTATAGAATGAAATAATAAAAACTCATTGACTGTTTCTGCTTTCCAGTTTGAAGAGATATTTATAAAAACTCCAGAAGACCTGGATAAGTTAAGAAATGGTAAGACCAAGAAACTAAATTCCTCTGATGAGAGGATCTAGTACAAATCTTAAGTTGAGACTTCAACCTCAGCAATGCCATGTGTGTGCATGGTGGGAGTGGGGTCAGTGGAGAGGGAGAAACATGGTTAAAGGTAAGGGATGGGGCTTCTTTTTTTTTTTTTTTTTTTTGCGGTACGCGGGCCTCTCACTGTTGTGGCCTCTCCCATTGCGGAGCACAGGCTCCGGACGCACAAGCTCAGAGGCCACGGCTCACGGGCCCTGCCGCTCTGTGGCATGTGGGATCTTCCCGGACCGGGGCACAAACCCATGTCCCCTGCATCGGCAGGCGGACTCTCAACCACTGCGCCACCAGGGAAGCCCGGGATGGGGTTTCTTGAGCAGGTCTTGCAGCTCACTCAGGACTAGGAAGGGCTGGAACTCTGAGTATTTGCTAAAGGAACCAGCCCCGGTGCCCTGTGAATGCCCTCTCTGTGCACTCCCTGCCTTTCTGCACCATGAGTGACTGTATCAGTTCAGGATGCCACACAGCCCTCCCACCCAAGGAAAACAAATGCATTAGAAAGAAGAGGGGAGAAACAGGCCCAGCAGTTGCCTTGAATTCTTTTCTCTGACAGGTTTGACGTGGTAATATCATAGCAATATTGCAGACTCAAATAACCAGGTGGTGTTGAATTAGTTCGAAGTCCAGGTGAGCGTGTGAGGAGGGAGATTAAGAGCAAGGGGAAGCATCAGTGGAGTTGGGAAAACAGGCCTGCCCTGCACACCATCCAGTGGTGGGATTTGAAGAGCATACAAAACACTCTATGGGGCTTCCCTGGTGGCGCAGTGGTTGAGAGTCCGCCTGCCGATGCAGGGGACACGGGTTCGTGCCCCGGTCCGGGAATATCCCACATGCCGCGGAGCGGCTAGGCCCGTGAGCCATGGCCGCTGAGCCTGCGCGTCTGGAGCCTGTGCTCCGCAACGGGAGAAGCCACAACAGTGAGAGGCCTGCATACCGCAAAAAACAAACAAACAAACAAAAAAACACTCTATGTAGGAGTCTCTCTTAGAACTGACCTTAATGCCATGAACCCCATGAGACTTACTCTGAGAATTTCCCTTTTGACTTGGCAACTGCCTGGTGGAACTTCTCCTATATTCTTCTTAAAAATCCATGAAGACAAATCAAACACATAAAATAAAGGGATATACCATGCTCTGAATGGGAAATAAAAAGTTAACTGAAATAATAGACTGAAAAGTAAAAGGCAAATTGATAAGCAAAAGGATTACAGGAAGCTAAAAGCAAAATGGCATTTCCATTGAAATTTTACCAGGTAAAAGTTTTGTTTCCTTTTATGTCTTCAGTCATTTCAACAAAAATTTTGATACATAAAATGTTTCAGTTCACCTTAACAGTATGATTCATCCAACATTTCAATCTATTTCTTTTCTTCTTTCAAAAGAAGGGAGTTTGATGTTCCAGCAAGTGCCCATGGTTGAAATTGATGGGATGAAGCTGGTGCAGACCAGAGCCATTCTCAACTACATTGCCACCAAATACAACCTCTATGGGAAAGACATGAAAGAGAGAGCCCTGTACGGTATTTTTTCTATTCTTTCATTAATGATTAATAAGAACAGTCTAGGTCCTTCCCTGAGTGAGCAGGATGCGCTCACAGGGATCGAGACAAGGGACAAACTGTCTGAGTGTCTAGAGGATAAAACCTCAGAACGTAAGTATCTAGACAAGTTGATTCTCCAGTTTCAGAAGTTATAAGAATGATAACCAGGAACCTAATTTAACAGCCCTTTATATGGACTGGCCACTTGACAAGGGTTTGCAGAGACTGAGCCCACGATGCCAGGCTTATCTGGAACATTTTAATATCGGTTTGTAGCAGGCAGATTGATTCAATACAGCCATATTTGGGGGATCTCCTCTGTGTTGTGATGGGACCACATGATTGAATCATGGAATGTGGCAGTTACTCAAAAAGTTAAACATAGAGTTACCATACAACTCAGCAATCCACTACTAGGAATATACTCAAGAGAATTAAAAATATTAAAAATACAACCACACTAAAAGTTGTACACAAAAGTTCATAGCACTATTGTTCATAATATTCAAAAAGTGGAAACAACAACATGTCCATAAATGCATGAACAAAGGCAGGCACATCCATACAGTGGAATGCTGTTTGGCCATGAAAAGGAATGAAGTCCTGATCCGTGTTACAACATGGATGAACCTTGAAAACATTCTCTTACAGAAAGAAACCAGACACAAATGATGCATATTGTATGATTCCATTTGTTTGGCATGTGCAGAACATTGCTATCCGTAAAACCAAAAGTAGTTTAGTGTTTGCCAGAAGCTGGAGGGAGGGAAGAATATTGAATGCCTGAAAAAACACTCAGTATCTCTTTTGCAAGTGATGAAAATACTTTGGAATTAGAATATGATGATGGTACAGGATTCTGTGATTTTACAAAGAAATATCACACAATTTTACACTTGAAAAGGGTGACATTCTGGTATGTGAATTATATTTCAATAAAGCTTTTAGTTAAAAAGACTATTGTAGGAAACCATGTTTGGAAGAAAAACAGCAAAATTACCTGGAATTTGCACTGTAGGAACGAAATGAAGAAACACACTATTTCAGGGGATATTTTGGGTGGAGTCTTGAGAAATGCAAACAAGGCCAGAGTTGGGCAACAATATGTGGAGAGGGTTGTGGAACCATATTCTATGGGAAATAACTGGAGGAAGTGCTGGTTGGGCATCTAAAGGGTCCTGGTCGTGTAACAGGATGGGACAGGCAGAGGGACATGGCTAGGTCTGTGGTGCCAGGACTCTCTCTGGACATGACTGAGGTGTTACTAATTCATCACACTAACTGTGTACAGAACACACCACAGCAGAGATGGCAAACCCTAGGCGTGGTCTCAGTGGTTACCTGCAGTGGTTCCAGCCGTTTCTCTCATGCCTGTGACTCTGGACAGGTCACTGATATGCTCTGTCCCTACATTTGGTCACGTATATAACAAAAATATTAGACATATATCTTCCTCGATGGCTTGCTCTAGAATGAAATGTTAAAATTAAGAAAAATCATAACTAAATGACTGACATAGAAAAATGCACCCAATGGGGGTGACTTACTCTGCCACCTCTTGATGCCCCATTCTTACCCGTTCTAAACTGTAAAACCTAATGCAGGAGACATTTGACAACTTGGTCATTTTGTCTTTCAGGATTGATATGTATGCAGAGGGTGTGGCAGATCTGGGTGAAATGATCATGCATTTACCACTGTGCCCACCTGATCAAAAAGATGCCAAGACGACCCAGATCAAAGAAAGTATAAAAAACCGTTATCTTCCTGCATTTGAAAAAGTGAGTGGACTGTTCAGTATTTTTGGCACTGAGATCAAAGAACAAAGAAAAATAGTGCTTGGCATTGACCTTCACCTCTGTGAGCCTTTCTGAATACTAATGTAGCACCCTGACTCTAGGGCATTTTATAAAAATTGACTATGAGGAAGAATGGTACCCAAGTTTTACCCAAGTTATAATTTTTCAGCAATTTTTTTTTTTTTTTTTTTTGTGGTACACGGGCCTCTCACTGCTGTGGCCTCTCCCATTGTGGAGCACAGGCTCTGGACACTCAGGCTCAGTGGCCATGGCTCACGGGCCTCTCACTGCTGTGGCCTCTCCCATTGTGGAGCACAGGCTCTGGACACGCAGGCTCAGTGGCCATGGCTCACGGGCCCGGCCGCTCTGCGGCATGTGGGATCTTCCCAGACCAGGGCACGAACCTGTGTCCCCTGCATCGGCAGGCGGACTCTCAACCACTGCGCCACCAGGGAAGCCCCTGAAGTATATATCTTAGTTAATGTTTCTCTTTGAAGGTAAGAGGAGAACACCTCAAGATCCAAACTACCTGAAATCATGCTAAACAAGAATCATGAACTGAAAAAAAAAATGATCATAAGAGATGCAGAAGGCTAACATAAAAATAAAAAGCTTAACCAACACCCTCATCTTTATAAAGTTGAAATCACTTTCATTTCACTAGTATTAATTCATTGCTTATGTGTCAGGTCCTAGTCAAGGAGTGAATAATAGTAACCAGAAACTACATTCTTCTGGCTTTATGGTGCTCATAGTTTAGGCACATTCACATGGTAGAAACTGCTATAATCATTGCAGTTTAAGTACATCTGTATTTTGAAATCAAAGACCCCCATGATAACATCAATGAAAAATGTATATTACAAAATAGCATTTGATGTCTTACTATGTTCTTTAATTTTTAGCTATACTTCTATGTTCATACATAGTCTGGTAGGATATTTGCCAAAATGTTATTATCTTTACTTGGTGGTGGTATGTGTGTTTTTGCCTCTTATGATTTTCATATTGTTGCAATATTTTAAGTAAGCATCATATATTTTTTCCAATATTTTATTATGAAAAATTCAACACATAGAAAAGTTGAAAGAGATGTACAATCAACTCATACATACCCACCACCTAGAATCAAAAATTAGTATTTTGTTATTATGTTTGCTTCATCTTGTATCTCCCCATCCTTTTCTCCTCTGATCAAACATATTATTTTTGGGGGTGTTTCAAAGTAAGTTGCAAACATTAAGTGCAATCACCCCTAGACAGTTCAGCATGCAAATTATAACATATTCCACAGTGTTATTGACAGACACAGGTGGAATAGGAGTCAGAGTCAATGTTGTCAGGGAGATGGGAATTCAGGTTGACCCAGGTTTATTTCAGGTCCCAGAGGGAGAGACCAGGAAATGAGGATAGCAGACAAGAGGAGAGAAGAAATACAGACTCTTCAATAATTTGCTTAGGGTAGTAGAAGGCTGTCATGAAGGTGGAATCACTGCCCAAGGTGGGGGAGGGGAGAGAGAGAGATGGATGAAGGGCCACATCATGAAGTTCAGAGCTGCACGCTTTAGGGTGTGAGGTCAACAGAAACATGGTGTATATAGTGGAAGCAAGTAAGGCAGCCACAGCGAGGTGGGAACAGGAAAAGAAAATGGTGGCCTGGCTTCCACTGAGGATGAGGAGGGAACAGCAGGGACCCACCTGGCCCGCCTCACTGATCCGGGGGCAGCAGAAGGTCTGAAGGTCCACACCCACCCAGTGAGACGCAGAGGGGGAAGTGGAGCAGGGGAGACAGAGGAAGAGCATTGGGCCCAGCCTGCCCGGGCCTGTGTTCCTGATCTGACCCCTCCGTTCGCCAGGTGTTGAAGGGCCATGGACAAGACTATCTTGTGGGCAACAAGCTGAGCAGGGCTGACATCCACCTGGTTGAACTTCTCTACTATGTGGAAGAGCTGGACCCCAGCCTTTTGGCCAACTTCCCTCTGCTGAAGGTGAGCTCTCTCACAGCCTTTGGGGGCCTCCCACATCTCCCACCTCGGCATCTGCTCTCTGGACCCTGGGACTGTGATGGTAGTGTCCCCGACACTGTCCAGGCCTCACTGCCCCCAGGTCTCCACAGTTCACTCCAAGGCCTTTGTCTGGGGCATGGAAAGAATCTGGTCACGCCAAAGACATTGGAGATGGTCGCTGCCCCAAGGAGAATGACTCGCCTTTTTCCAGGAGAGAGACCCAGGACTTAGCGCCTCTCTCTGCCCCTGTTCCATTTCAGTCTCTTTCCTCATTTCCTCTTTGCTTCCCTCTCTCCCAGGTGTGTCCTCCTCTTTCTTTACGTGCGTCTGTCTGCGCAGGTCTGCCACCATCTCATTTCTTCCCCTCAGCTCCTGTTCCTTCTCTTACAAGTTCATTTCTCTCTCCCCATTTCTCCCTCTCTCTGAGGGCAGATTGGTTCTGACTGGCCTCATTGTCTACCTTTCATGTTTTCTGTCTTCAGTTCCAGCCCAATTCCCCTATACCTTCCTGTCTTGATATCTTGGAGCCTTTATCTGTGTTGTCGTGAGACACATTACTCATCCTCGTATTGCACGACAGGGTGAATCTGCAGAATTTACGTGTAGGAAGAATATGAGGAAGACTTGAGCTGAGTGAAGTCTTAAACTAAGACATCTCTGGGGAAAATGTTATTATGCTTTTATCTTCCTGCCTCATTAGGTGTCTGTGTCCAGCCTCATCCTGGTGCTGATGGAGGGGCCTTGGCTGGTCCTTTTCTGGGAGGGTCTCAGAGTCCCTGGTTTGTGCTCATGACAGGGCTGGTCTTTGGCTGCACTCTGAGCTGTGCTATTGTGCATTGCAGGCCCTGAAAACCAGAGTCAGCAATCTCCCTGCCGTGAAGAAGTTTTTGCAGCCTGGCAGCCAGAGGAAGCCTCCCATGGATGAGAAAAATTTGGAAGAAGCAAAGAAGATTTTCAGGATGCAATAATGCGGACATGGCTGCCCAGAACACAGGGAAAACTTCAGGAGATTGAAGTTTTCCAACAGTGAAGTGCTTTACCTATATGTAACAGATCCTGGCTACTGTGAAGCTAATAAATTTTCCAAAGTATAAGGGCTAATTTAATTAGAATGCTGATTTAGTTGCAGAACAATCCATTTTGTTTTGATCACATACGAAATCATGATCTCCTCCTAGAATGTGCCTGGGACTTAAACATAAATAAAGGGAGAGAAAGTGTCATGGACTCTGATCTGTTCAAAAAATTGTCATATACCAACTATCATAGTCAAAAAGAGTTAAGTAGAAATTGTCATCTGATATTCTTGGTGACACAAAGATAGTCTTTTTTGCATTTTGCTGCCTTTCTGACCCACAACCTAAAAACTTTTCTTCTCTTTTTTTTTTCAGAGGACCTTTTTCCTTCAGGTAATCAAACTTTTTTCCTATTCAGTTATGGAACTAATATTTATTTTATATCTAATATTGAACATTCTGTGTTCCAGGAGCTCAGTAACTAAGGATAAACAAGCCAGATATAGTCCCTGTCCTCAAGGAGGTTACGCTAGTGAGAAAAACAACAAAATGGGTAATTCTAATCCAGAATCATGCTGGCCTTGTGTATCATGCTCCTACAGATGCTGTAACAAATGACAACAAGTATAGTGGTTAACACAATGGAAATGTATTCCCTCACAGTTCTGTAGGCTCTTCTAGGCTCTTCGTGTGAAATCAAGGTGTGACAGGGTCATACTCTCTCTGAAGGCTTTAGAGATGATCCTTCCTTGCCTCTTCCTAGCTTCTTTTTTTTAAATTTATTTATTTATTCATTTATTTAATTTTTGGCTGCACTGGGTCTTTGCTGATGCACGTGGACCTCTTCTAGTTGCTGAGAGTGGGGGCCACTCCTTGTTGTGGTCCACAGGCCTCTCATTGTGGTGGCTTCTCGCGCTGCAGAGCACGGTCTCCAGGTGCACAGGCTTCAGTAGTTGTGGCTCGCAGACTCCAGAGCGCAGGCCCAGTAGTTGTGGCACACGGGCTTAGTTGCTCCGCGGCATGTGGGATCTTCCTGGACCAGGGTTCGAACCCGTGTCCCCTGCATTGGCAGGCAGATTCTTAACCACTGCACCACCAGGGAAGCCCTCTCCCTTTTTCTTAGTTTCGTGATTCACACGCCTTTCTTGCCAACATGCTGTCACACTAATCCCATCCAATCCTGCTTCATTACAAAAGGCCAGAATTTTCATGAAATAAATAATGTATTATCAGTGACAGCCCTCCCCGCTCTGGAGCTCAGGCTCGTGAAGAAGGCTCTGAAAAGGCTCCAGACTCTGACGTTGGGCAGAAGTGCAGCATGTGGCAGGGCAACCTGGTTGAGTCCCAAGAGCGGCATGGTAGGGATATGAAGAAAATTAAACAGGGTCTGTAACGGAGACTAACTCTGGGGGGAGGCGAGGGGAGAGCTCTGCTCTATTTTTTCCTGCTTTAATGCAGTATAACTGACAAATAGAATTGTACAATATTTAAAGTGTATCATGTGCTGTTTGATATACACCATGAAAGGATTGCCCCCATCAAATTAATTAACACATCCATCATCGCCTTACATATTTACTGGGTTTTTTTACATCTTTATTGGAGTATAATTGCTTTACAATGGTGTGTTAGTTTCTGCTTTATAACAAAGTGAATCAGTTATACGTATACATATGTTCCCATATCTCTTCCCTCTTGCATCTCCCTCCCTCCCACCCCTCTAGGTGGTCACAAAGCACCGAGCTGATCTCCCTGTGCTATGTGGCTGCTTCCCACTAGCTATCTATCTTATGTTTGGTAGTGTACATATGTCCATGCCTCTCTCTCGCTTTGTCCCAGCTTACCCTTCTCCCTCCCCATATCCTCAAGTCCATTCTCTAGTAGGTTTGTGTGTTTATTCATGTCTTACCCCTAGGTTTTTCATGACATTTTTTTCTTAAATTCCATATATATGTGTTAGCATACAGTATTTGTCTTTCTCTTTCTGACTTACTTCACTCTGTATGACAGACTCTAGGTCCATCCACCTCATTACAAATAGCTCAACTTAGTTTCTTTTTATGGCTGAGTAATATTCCATTGTATATATGTGCCACATCTTCTTTTACTTTTTTAAAATACAATGTAGTGTTATCAACTAGAGTCACCATGTTATACATTAGATCCTCAGACCTTATTTATCCTATAACTGAATGTTTGTACCCTTTTCCCAATGAGAGCAGTACTTTATTTTTTTAAATTTTTATTAGAGTATAGTTGCTTTACAATGTTGTGTTAGTTTCTGCTGTACAGCAAAGTGAATCAGCTATACATATACATATATCCCCTGAGAGCTCTACTTTAGATGGATGGTATGGGAAGGTCACTCTCGGGAGGTGACATATAGGGTGAGACACAAAAGTGAGAAAGAACCAGACATACAAGAAGATGGGCAAGAGGGCTCCAGACGGAGGAACTAGAATTTTCAAAGCCTTAGCATGGAAAGCAGTGTCTTTGGTACACCAAGCCAAAGGAGACATTGCTGGAGAATGGGTGTGCCATGTGGCATGAGAAGGGGCAGCAGATGGCAGATGACACACTCCTTCAGTCCTGTCAAGGAATTTGGATTTTATTCTAGGTGAAATGGGAATCCAATGTCTGGCTTTCTTCCATAAGATTTTGTCCAGATGATACAGTATTTTGGGAAGTATAGTTTCACACTATAGCTATTTGAAAGCATAGCTTGAACTAAAGAAGTAAAATTCATCTGCTTCTGCACCAAAAAAGGATGGAGAGAAAACTGAAAACCAGTCACAGAGTGTGGATTTGCCAAACTAAACTAAATTAGCTTTCTGGAGTTTCATGGATAAATATGCTGGTATAATTTGTAAAACTTGTAAAATAAACGAATTGTAAATGACATTAAAAGGACAGGGGTCGAGAATTCCCTAGCGGTCCAGTGGTTAGGACTCTGCACTTTCACTGCCGAGGGCCTGGGTTCAGTCCCTGGTCGGGGAACTAAGATCCCACAAGCCGTGCGGCCAAAACATAAAATAAAATTCTTAAAAAAAAAAAAAAAAAAGGACAGGGACCAACTAATAACCTTAATTAACACTACTATTTACTATTTGCTGGTATAACTCACTAAGAAGGTAAGTGTGGATCAAAACATTTTAATAGAATCATTTAAACATACTCAGGGAGCTACCTGCTTAACCTCACCAAATCATTTCAAAACCTAAAGCAGCCCTATAATAGTGGGAATAACTGCCTCTAATATTGTGGGGGGGGGTTTGTTTTGTTTTGTTTTTCTGCGGCATGCGGGCCTCTCACTGCTGTGGCCTCTCCCGTGTGGAGCACAGGCTCTGGATGCGCAGGCTCAGCGGCCATGGCTCACGGGCCCAGCCGCTCCGCGGCATGTGGGATCTTCCCGGACCGGGGCACGAATCCGTGTCCCCTGCATCGGCAGGCAAACCCCCAACCACTGCGCCACCAGGGAAGCCCCTAATATTGTGTTTTATAAATGGATATTTTTTTAGGCCCGTTTGTGTCTACATTACTAAATTTCTGTAAATGTGTGTTTTGGAGCTGTAGTCTTCTGTTTGACCTGTAATATCTTAGCATGTGGAACAAGAATTATTAACCTGCTTTGTGCTATGGACCCTTTGGCAGTATAAGATAGACTCTTAAATCAGGAAAATATTAAAAACAGAATAAGATACATAGGATTACCAAGGAAACCAATTATATTAAAGTATTGCTATTAAAATACTAGAAAACACATCTGTAGTAGGTAATATATGTACATTTTTAAATACATATTTTAAATAACAAGATCTTGTGACAGGTCTAACAACTTCTGTGATTTTGAGGTAGAAAAGAGTACAAACAATAACAAATGGATATTTTTATGCTAAGCTTTCTTGAAACAAAGCTTCCAGTACAAGAATGTATTTGTGGACTTCCCTGGTGGCACAGTGGTTAAGAACCTGCCTGCCAATGTAGGGAACACGGGTTCGAGCCCTGGTCCGGGACAATCCCACATGTGGCAGAGCAACTAAGCCCGTGCGCCACAACTACTGAGCCTGCACTATGGAGCCCGCGAGCCACAGCTACTGAGCCCGTGTGCCATAAATGCTGAAGCCCGCGCACCTAGAGCCCGTGCTCCACAGCAAGAGAAGCCACTGCAATGAGAAGCCCACGCACCACAATGAAATAGAGAAAGCCTGTGCACAGCAACAAAGACCCAATGCAACTAAAAATAAATAATAAATAAATTAATTTTTTAAAAAAGAATGTACTTGCGCATTCACACAGATGCTCCATGCACACATACATCCGTGAAGAAAGCATGTACTAAATGCTGATGGGCTGCATTGCACTTAATTGCAAAGTTCCATATTTTAAAATTCTTTGAGAATTTAAAAACATGAGATTAAGGATAGTTAGGGAGTTTGGGATTGACATCTACACACTGCTATATTTAAAATGGATAACCAGCAAGGACCTACTGTATAGATCAGGGAACTCTACTCAATGTTATGTGGCAGCCTGGATGGGAGGGGAGTTTGGGGAAGAATGGATACATGTATATGCAGGGCTGAGTCGCTTTGCTGTGCACCTGAAACTATCACAACATTGTTAATCGGCTATACTCCAATATAAAATAAAAAGTTTAAAAAAGTAAATAAAAAAACACTAGACTGATATATAATATGTCATTGGGATTTCTTAGAGAATTGATTTTGCCTAAATTTTTTCCAATATATTTTAAATAAATTAACTTGTTTGCTTATCTATTTATTATCTGATTGGTGGATTTTATATTTTTTTTACAAAGTCTCATTTTCCACTGTCAGAAACAATTTAGTTTCTGGTATCACTGATCCTTCTGCAAGAAGACTGAAGCACAGACCTTTCCAAATCAGAGCAGCGTGTTCTAGGCCAGCATCTTTTTATGGGAACAAAGCAAACCTCACTTTATGTCATAAGCGGGACATAAAGACTTTCCATACACCAGAAAATATATATTCAATATCCCTTAGATGGACACAGGAAAATGAACTGTGTACCAGGTTACTAGATTGACTTTCATAGAAAGGAATATCCTTAGTCTTTCTCTTAAATTACCCAAGAATTCACATTACTAAAACCCAATTTCCATGGACAACGCAGAAGGGAGGCATGATGCCAAGACAATTGGAGACAAAGTTCTAGAATGTAGGCTGAGGATAAAAAAAATAAAGGCATGCAGTTACTGGTCTACTTAATTCCTTGTATTCTTACACATTTTAAACAATGGATTATGCCCTTTAATTTTTTGACTTCAAAGGCACATTTGAAAGCTGTGAAATTACCTACTGAGCAGGTTTGCCTACCTGCATAAATTCTTCTGGCTAGAATGAGATAAATGCACAATAATTGCTTTTAATCCCTCCTTAATACCAAATAGGTGAAGAGAATTGTGATCAGAGTTCTTAGAGTCTATTGAGGCTTCTTCTTATGATTTCCCTTGACTTCAGTAAAAAACAGATTCAAAAGTAAGTAGTTACAAAAGGAAAGAGAGAGCTGGAAAAAGCTGGTGGAGGACGATATCTATTAATACTTGTTGCTCAAAGCTCTGCTTGGTGTCATTGGTCTGAAGACGTCAGTACTTTCTCTTAAGCAAACAAGTTCAGTTGTTAAAATCCAGCAATTATTCTATGCGTAACACTTAAGTCACAGATACTAAAAATATTTCTAATTTTTTATGTTTATAATAAAGTTATAAGTTTAATGAAAGACACAATTATGATTCAAATGGTTTAAAATGAATTAGCCATATTAATTCAGTCATATTTGCCAAATACTATTGTTACTCTCTCACCTCATATTAATAATACGTAAAATTTGAACAAGTAGGCTGGAGATTTACCATTATATGTTACATATATGGATATTTTATTTTAAATATACACATGTGAGCATGCAATATCAAGAATATATTTCTAAATAAATCATCAACCTGTTTTCCATGTTTGAAATTTTCATTTTGAGTTTATTTAAATTCTTTACATATCTTTTTTGGTTAGTCGTTTAATTGAAATCAAGTTTTATATAAATCATGGTACCTCAGTTTTGACCTGTACTTTCATATCATTGTAAGTTTTTCAAATTATTATAGAATGATGGCACATCTTTTCAGAGGTAACCCACCTTAATCTAATTTCGTTCTCTTTTAGGAGATAAACACCCTAGTAAAATATAAGGTCAAGACATTTATTCTTGAAATATTTAACCCAGCCAACTAATTTAGACCCTGGCATTCAGAATATGCTTTTGCTTTTAGGAAATATTAAAGCATTTCCAGTTTTGCTATTCAGAATAAATTCTACCCAGGTCATCTATCCGGGATTCTAAAACTTCGAGACGTATTAGAGCCTCAGAAATTATTATGAAGAACTGACCTTTGAACACAAAACAAAGGTGTCAACAAAGGAAACATGTTGAATGTTCCCTCTATTCGGTGTAATGTAAATGTGTGTGTTTTATGGTTTATTTTCTTTTAATAATTAATATTTTACTGATTGTTAAAATTGATTCTAAGCAGTGTCCACTCTGAAAAGGGAACTTTATGTTACATGTGGAGATAGGGGTGAATCAGTTCAGAAATTCAAGAGTGAATTTCTTTCTATTTTTATAACTGAGTTTAATTTCTATTTTGAGCCCCATTCCACCAAGGGAACAAACTAACTACATCTCAGATAGTCTCCTCCCCAACATACACCCCCATGTTTTCCCCAGGGTTGTATCTAAGTCTCCAGGCACAGGGAGAGAACATCCTGTCCTCAACAGACAACCGTCCACCCAGGAGGCTGCCAAGACATCCTCATTCCCACCTAGTCTCAGGGGGACAGTCTTGCAGAAAACTGCTGCGCCCTTCATTTGAATTTCATGTGTCTTTTTTTTTTTTTTTTTTTTTTTTGCGGTACGCGGGCCTCTCACTGTTGTGGCCTCTCCGGTCGCGGAGCACAGGCTCCGGACGCGCAGGCTCAGCGGCCATGGCTCACGGGCCCAGCCGCTCCGCGGCACGTGGGGTCTTCCCGGACCGGGGCACGAACCCGTGTCCCCTGCATCGGCAGGCGGGCTCTCAACCACTGCGCCACCAGGGAAGCCCTTCATGTGTCTTTTGACTTTGGAACTGTGCATTGGAGACACCCGCTCACCTCGTGCCTTGCTGGGATGAGGAGAACTCTGAGATGATCGCAAGCCCATCTGCCTAGACACAGCACCTAGCCGTTTCTTCTCAATGCTTTTGAGTCATTCCGAGTTTGCAAGACGCAAGCAAACATTCCCCGGGTTCTCAGGTACCCTAAGCCACACTGGGATTCTGGCGTTTCTTAGCTTGCTTCCTCCAGCCTTTGACCGGGATGAAGTGAGGAAAGAGCAGTGTTTCCTCTTTGGGATACTTCCGTGTCTCACTTCCGTTCCTTCCCCTCCAGCTCTCTCCCTCAACCTCAGTTCCAGAGGGTAACTGGGCTCCTTCCCAATTCTTCTAAGTCATTTGTTTGTGGCACATATTAGATCAAAAAAGGAGGCAGTTTCTTTGGCGTTTCTCCCCAGGAGAGGTGAGGTATAATTCCCCTCCCCTTGTGTCTGAGCTGGCCTCAGTGACTCACTTGGAACCTATAGAATATGGTGACAATGATACTGTGCTTAGATTAATCACCAGAAAATGCTCTATATGCCAGGGAACACCTCAAAGACATTCACTGGGCAAACATTTAAGAACTTCTTTCCTCCATGCCCCAGATTGACCACACGATCTTACACTGACCTGGGGTCTTTACTGAGAACATCATCAAAGCTGATTCATCTTCTGTAATGTTCAAAAACCACAATCAGCTGAGTCAGCATAATCATAAACAAAGAGAGATAATCACTCTCTTTGCTTGGTACGTAAATATCCCTGCAGAGGGAAGCCTTTGTCCCAAATCATAACAATAGCTGCCAGTTATTGGATGCTTACTCTCTGCCTGTGACTTGATAAGCCCTTTGAGAGCATTAGCCCATTTAATGTTCACCTTAATACTACGGGATTAGTGTAATCATTCCTATTTCCCAGATGGAGAAGTGAAGTTCAAAGGTTAAGTAACTTCTTAGCAAATAAAGAGCAAGACTGGGATTCAAACCAGTTCTGTCTGTTGATTCTTTGTGGTGGTTGTTTGTTGGTTTGTTTTAGTCTTTATACAATTTTTAAAGGTTACACTCCATTTTACACTTATTACACAATATTGGTGTCTGTTGATTCTTGACACACCTGCCTGGAAGCATGCGCCCTCGCCTCTCAGCCCTTCGTCCCCAGCTGACCCAGTGTGCACGTCAACCCACCCCACCCGTCCCCCACACCTCCCTGAAAAAGAAACAGCGGGGAACTTCCCTCTCCATCCTAGTAGCTCCCGCAGGAATTTCAATGTTCCTCCATAGCCCCATTCTCCCCACTCTTCACAGGTGACGGGGCCCTAAGAAGTAGGCTCTAGACCCCAGGTGAGCTGATCAGATCCTTGTCCTGTACCTTTGGATTTGGGGTCAAGAATTTTCACCAGGTCTCTCTCCAGCTGCTGTAGCTCTGATACATAAAACGTAGGAGCTACCAGTGGTTATGTTTGCCACTGTGTGAAGGGAGTAGAGATAAGAAACAGAGACCAGTAGAACTCTAGCCTCTGGTTCCCGCTTTTATGATACAATGATGTGACCTCAGACGGACACACAGTAGGGCCATTAGACTGTCACCTTCATGAGAACCAGGGTCTGCCTGGTCTTGCTCACTGTTGCACCTTCAGCACCCAGCAGGGTGCCTGGCACACAGCAGCACACAACGAACAGCTGTTGGATGATGAATGACATATTCTGATGACATTCTATTCTTTCCTTCTCTCCTTTACTACATATGAAGGGTCTTGACTCAGGAAGGTTAGGGAACTCTATTATTCAAACAGTCTGGTTATTAATGATGTTTTTCATTCTTCCACCCACCCACCCATCCTCTGCTCCATCATCAACCCATGAGCCAGGCGCTTCTAGGAATTGAGGATAAAAGACAGAAAGACCAGGGTCATCGAGGGCTTTCTGGTCTTGGTGAGGGGACAGGCCTCTCAGATGTAATCAGTGTTTTCCAGGCCATCCAGCCTGGAGGCACGATTGGTTGGCAACAACAATAACCCACAGTATTTCTCTGGCTCTAGCCCCATCTCAGAGATTTCCCACAGATTTGCCCTGCCCTCTGAGAAGCTCCCCAGAGCTCACATTCTGGTCCTGTCATAGTTGCCCACAGTTCCATGCACCCCTTCCACAGAGGGGAAAGGCAGCTCCCAGCTCTGTGTACCATCACATGGTTTGGCTGCTCTGCCTGGCCCCGCCCAGAGACAGACGCCAACCCCAGGTGGTGTCTAGACCCTCTGTCAAGGCCATCTTCAGCCATATCTTCCTTGTTGCTTTGAACCTGGCAGTCTCTCCCCAGCCTGTTCCTTGGATCCCAGGAGAACCCCGAGAACTCACACTTCTTTGCTACGAACTCTCTCCCGATCTCCCTCCTGCCCCTACCACCATCTCTCTGGTGACCCCACTGCTAAGATGATTGTTCTTGCTCTTTCTAGTCTCCTCTCTCTTCCAGGGTCGGCTTCCTTCCCCATAGATATGGATCACTCATCGTTCACTGAGGGCTAAACACATTTCATGCTTTATCTCATTTAAAACTCTCAATAACCCATGAGATTGGTGTTACTATCCCCATTTTACAGATGAAGAAACTGAGGCTCAGAGAGGTTATTTGTGCTAGGTCAAACCCAGACAAAAAAGCTTAATTTTTTCATTGCATTTCTTCTGTAAGTTCTGCAGAAACGATGACGTTCTATAGATTCCGTTGAGACAACGTCACTGTTTAGACAGTGCCCGCAGGGCTTGGAATCATTAAACCTGAATTCAGAAGGCTCATCTGGGTGGAGCATTGATCACACCCATTCATCCCTAAAGCTGGAGTGAACACAGTTCCAAATCTCATGATTCAGAAGTCACACCAGGGCCTTTAAAGCTTTAATCCATTACGAATAACATCAGTTTTTGCTTAGCAATTAAAAATATTTTTTATGATGGGAAATTTCATACATTGACAAAAATAGAAGTGTATAAAAAACCCTATGGGGCCTCCCTGGTGGCGCAGTGGTTAAGAGTCCGCCTGCCGATGCAGGGGATACGGGTTCGTGCCCCGGTCTGGGAGGATCCCATATGCCGCGGAGCGGCTGGGCCCGTGAGCCATGGCCGCTGGGCCTGCGCGTCCGGAGCCTGTGCTCCGCAACGGGAGAGGCCACAACAGTGAGAGGCCCACATACCGCAAAAAGAAAAAAAAAACAAAACAAAACAAAACAAAACCGTATGTACCCATCACCCAGCCACAGAAATTAGCAACAAAATGTCATTCATGTTGCATCTGTATTTCTACCCACTCCCCCTCACAGCTGGGTTAATTTGAAGCAAATCCCAGTATCATATTATTTTATCCATAAATACTTTGACATGAGTCTCTAAAAGATAAAGATCCTTTTGGGAAAACATTCTATAATATTATTATACTTAAAAAATTAACAGTAATTCCCTTATATAAATGTTCAGTCATGGTTCAAATACTCCCGATTGTATCACATTTAAAAAGAATAACTCCTATGTTAGAATGAGAAGCTAAAAAATGTCTACACATTGCATTCATTTGAAGAATGAATACATTCTCTTAAATCTCTTTAACCTATAGGCTCCCCCTGCCTCTTTGACTTTCATGCAATTTACACATTTTCTTATAGAAATATAAAAGTAGAGAGTCATTTGAAATGTATTAATCACTTGAGCTGGAGAACAGTGCTTCTCAAACTTGAATGTACATACAAATTCCCAGGGGTCTTAAAATACAGATTCTGGGGTAGCGCTTGAGTTGCTACAACCTCCCAGGTGATCTGTATGTTGCTGGTCTGGGGACCACTCTATGAAGAGCAAGCCTGTTGAGTTCCACATTATAAATATTGCTGATTTTGCTGATTACATTCCTGAGGTGCTTCTCTGTTTCCTGTGTTTCCTGTAAATTGATATCTAGAGGTTTGAATGAATTCCAGGTCAATTATTTTGGCAAGAATTTCTCATAGGTACTGCTGCATGCTTTCTATTGCTTCACACCAGAAGGACCATCATGTCTGGTTGTCCCACATTTAGTGATGTTAAATATTTAGGGCAGTCAGCCCGATATTTCCACTACAGAGATCCCTATTAGTAGGTTTAGCAGCTATTGACATCATCATCGTCCTGATGAATGGTTCTCAACACTGGCTACACAGTAGAATCAAGAGTCCTATTCCAGATCAATTATATCAGAATCTCTGGGGTGAAGCCCAGGCAGTGTGTGTGTGTGTGTGTGTGTGCATGCTTGCACACTCGTGTACCTGAATGTGCTTTAAGCCCCTCACATGGTTCTAACAGGTATCATGTAGGGTTGAAAAACCATTGGCCTAGATCACTTTTTTTCATTCTGGTTTCCAAATGGTGATATCCTCAATCTATCCTTTTTTCTTTATTTATTTTGCTGAGCTCTTAATGTGTGGAAACGCTGGCTTAGAAAATGAGCCAGGTAACAGGCTACAAAATAAATCAGCTCTCATTCATACCATGAAGACACTCACTCCTCCTCCTCCCAAAGCCACTCCCTCCCCTCCCCACAGCCCTCCTTGTTTTCAGGGACCCCCTCCCCAGGTACCTCAAGCTGTCCAGAGCCTATCACTCCACCAGGTCTCCCCCATCATGCCCCATCAACATCTCAAGGCTACCTTGGGGAGGTGGGGATGGGCTTCTAATTTCTATACTATTTTATCTTCTTCAAAATGAGCATGGTTTATGTTTCTAAAAAACATTTTCATTTTCAGAAGAAAAGGAAAATGTGAAAAGACCCACTTTTTCTAACTCTGCACTTTTGCTTTAAATCCCCATGAGTCATAGAAAATCCTCTTGATTGACGTCTTTGGGCTACAGAGGATGCCAGCCTCAAAATACAGAGATGACTGTAATTTGGAAAGTGAAAAACCTCAGCATCCCCTAATCTCACCCCATTTCACCAGTCAAGGCTTGTCCTGGAAGGAGGATGATCTGCAAGTAGATAAAAAGATAAAAATCTGGAAAGCTAAAATCTTGCCACCTGTCACAGGAGGAAAGCTGGTCAGAATCTTATTCTTCTATCTTCCTGGCTTCATCACTCTCATCCTCTTTCTCTATTTTAAAAATATATCATTTATTTAATTAGAACACCAATTTGTGAGCATAAACTCCATTTGTGAGAAACAACACAGAACACAGGTACCTTGCAGCTGAGGAACAGCTTTGATTTTTGGCATAAGTTTTGAGTCTACAGCCTTCTGGTCAACCTTGTGCTGCTCTGTAAGCTTGTATTTCTCTGTGTGTGTGTGTGTGTGTGCAGAAGAGTTGTAGGCTCACTCTTGATTTTCGGGAATCCTTAAGCATGGCAGGGAAGCCCAAGGTTTACTACTTCAATGGAAGGGGAAGAATGGAAACCATTTGGTGGCCCTTGGCCACAGCAGGAGTAGAGGTGAGATGCTGGAGTTATTTAATTTACTTTCATGTCATGGATAGGAAGATGTGGTATATATATACAATGGAATACCACTCAGCCATAAGAAAGAATGAAATTTTGCTATTTGCAGCAATGTGGATGGACTTGGAAGGCATTATGCTTAGTGAAATAAGTCAGACAGAGAAAAACAAATACTATATGATATCACTTATATGTAGAATCTAAAAAATACAGCAAACTAGTGAGTATAACAAAAAAGGAGCAGACACACAGATATAGAGAAAAACTAGTGGTTACCAGCGGGGAGGGGGGCAATATAGCGGTGGGAGAAAAGGAGGCACAAACTATTGGGTGTAAGATAGGCTCTAGGATGTATTGTACAACATGGGGAATATAGCCAATATTTTGTAAAAACTTTAAATGGAAAGTAACCTTTAAAATTTGTATAAAAAACTAAATGCAAATAATTTTAATAAAAATAAAAGCTCAGCATAAAAAAAATGACTTTCATCTTGGGGGTTCATTGAGTACTTACTTAGGGAGCAGTTGTGGAAAACTCTTCATATGAACCCAAAAGAAAAGCAGTTTTTACCACTTGTCCTTTAAATGTTGATTTGTGAATGAATGAGTTAGTTCTTTTAAATGAGTTAGTTCTTTTAATTATTTGAGTTAGTTAACTCAAATAAAGTGGTAACTGGTTGTTGATACTGAGCTCATCCAAGGTCATGAAAACAATGATAAACAAAGGAAGGAAGGAAGAAGGGAGGAGGGAGGGGAGGAAGGAGGTAGGAAGGGAAGAAGCGACTCACTCCAACACACAATTCTTTTCATTTCATTCTTACCAGCCAACTATTGTGTTTGTTTAACTACAGTTGTCTCAAGAATATTAAGAAATAGGTAACCGGGCACTAAATACAGTTTAGTATAGAAAATTTTTAACTTGCTTGTCACTTCTTTTTCTGATGACCTAATTTTTTCAGAACAGTAAAAGGCCAGTTCTGAGCCACATGAAGCTCTTCTTGGGTCTTCTGATTCCTCACAGTTTTTATATTCAGCATTGATACTGTCAGAGCTGGCCAGAGTTAGGAGAAAGTTTGATAGTTAATATCTACCTCTGTGCCCGAATTTTCCTTTTGATGTGAATCACAGCAAATTTTCAAAAGCTGAATCATCATGCTCTAGTATATACAACTTTGCCAAATGGCTGTGCTTTGTTTATCTTTGGAGCCCCAGCAGTCATACAGTAAGCCTTCAAGCATATGATAAAACTGAGGAAAACACATCATTTTTGTAAAAATGTTCCCTGGGGAAACTGTTCTGTGTGATCTGGCAAAACTCAATCTAAATCTACCAGAAAATTCCTCAGATGGTATCTACTCAGGAACTTTGAGGCATACCATGCTGTTTCATGGCCCCATCCAGACTGTGCATCCCTGGGCCTGGTGGGGCTCACAGCTGCCCTCTCTCCCCTTCCCCAGTGGCCCGTAGGGCCTAACAAGGTAACAAGAATGCCCTTGTTGCAATTTGAGACTGGGCTCCGCTCTACGAGCTTCTGGAGCCTGGCCAAACCAGACAGTAAAAAATTAGCCTGGAGTTCCTGACATGAGAAATTTTAGGAGAAATTGAAATCATGAACATATGCTTTTTTTTTTTTTCAAGTCACACTTCATAAAAGTCACAAGTAATCTTTAAATTTAGGGGAAAATGCTTTTGGGGGAAGCTTTGTTTTATATTTTGGTTACCCCTATCTGTATCCTGTTTGTTATTAACTTTAGAATATGCTTCTTCCTATAAAAAGTAGTTAAATACAAATTAGACATCTGCTAAGATGAAAATATCTGTAACGTAGTGGGCTTGGAGAGAAGGGATTCCAGCCCTGCTTCTTCCACCCTTTAGCTGAGGGACTTTAAGCAAGTCACTTAACCTCTCCGGGCTTCCCAAACATCAGATGAAGACTTGGAGAAGAGCATGAAGGTGATCATGTCAGCTCTTGTGTTTTTTTTTTTTTTTTGCTGGTGAAAATATGTGAGAGAGAAAGAGAGGGATCCCCACCACCGACTCCCTGAACCAAGAAAGTTTTGGGGCATAGAATAAGAGGAGGTGGAGAGATATACTTAATATTGGGCATCATTGAGCAGACTCAGAGACTCATGGCTGAAGAGTGCAGACCCAGTGTCCTCTCGGGCTTCCCTCTGCTCCAGGTACTGCTCCCCAAACACCTCCCAAGAAAGCAGGGAGGAGGGATTTGTATCACTCATTTAACCTTCCCTTCAGTCATTCATTATCCTTTAAGAACTTCCTAACTTCTTTATGCCAAGACCTTTGCTAAGGGTGCAAAGATGCCCTCCAGGAATACTCCCTAGTGGGGGAGACATGCACACAGACAGATAACCCCAACGTAATGGAGTAAATGAAAAATAAAACGATACATGGGAATGCAGATGAGGGTCACGCGGGCCAGGCTTCTTGCAGGAGTTAAGTCTCAAAGACTTTGCCTGGAATGTAGCAAACCCTCAACACCAGTGGCTTCTTCTGGGGATAAGGTGAGGGGGTCACACTCAAGATAATCCCATCCTAACAGAGCCACAGTATACCAATAACCATAACCATGGACTATGCTCTTACTACACGCCAAGCTTTGTGCCAGCACTGAATGCACTTTATTCCATCCTCTATGTAGACAGGAAATGAGACTCGGGGGGGTTAACTAACTTTTCTTAGGTCACACTGTTAGTAGGTGGCAGGACTGGTACTCACACTTATCTGTCTAATTCCACAGCCTGAGTTCAAAACACTTTGCTATGTTGGTGGATTCCTTTATATCCTTTTTAAAATACACTGACTTAAAATAGTTGTCATCCAAGTTTGATAATTCTGCAGCCTCAATCTTCCACTTCACATTACATTATAAGCATGTGTTAGTATTGTTATATTTAGTCTGGCTCACTTTTATACAATGTAGTTATATATATATATATTTGACATTTTTCATGATTATATAATATTCTATTTATTGCACTCAGAATAATTTTCTTTCTTTTTTTTTTTTTTTGCGGTACGCGGGCCTCTCACTGTTGTGGCCTCTCCCGTTGCGGAGCACAGGCTCCGGACGTGCAGGCTCAGAGGCTCCGTGGCATGTGGGATCTTCCCAGACCGGGGCACGAACCCGTGTCCCCTGCATCGGCAGGTGGACTCTCAACCACTGCACCACCAGGGAAGCCCCAGAATAATTTTAAATTGTGAAAATCGTGAACAACCTAAATATTCAATACCTGAGAAATGTCTACACAAATGAGGATACATCCATGAATAGAATTTTATACAACCACTTAAAGTTATGTTTTCAGAGATAACATAACATGAAAAATGCTTATGACATAAGAAAAATGAGAACTTCTAATACAGTTATGCATCAGGATGCTCTGGAATATTTCTTTTATAAATAATGTTGCAACAGCATCTTCACAGATATGAATTTTTCCACATTTAGGATTACATCATTAGGATACAACCTTAAAAATGGGATCACTTGGTTAGAGCCTATAAACATTTTGGGGTTCCTTGGGAAATTTTGCTATCTTGCTTTCTACAAGGCTGGCATCACTTTGCAGGACCACACAATGTATGAAAATTCCATTTTATACCTCTCCTCCACCAGCAATGAGAAAGATATAAACACTTTTTCTCATATACAAAAATGTGCCTCGTTTATATTTTGTTTATTTTGCCATATTCTCTTTTCATGGATAGTACACATTTGCATTTTAGGAACTCAAGGCCAGAAGCAGCTACATCCCCACAACTAACAAGTTTCTCCAGCCTGGAAGCCAGAGGAAATCTTCACTAGATGAAGACTCCATTGAGACTGTGAAGAATATATTCAAATCTGAATGTGGCATGTTTCTTAAAAACATGGGCACTATAATAGCTGAGTATTAACAAATGAAAAAGTCTTAATGACCTCAGAAAATATTTCACTTTACATTTGTAGCACCACCCAGAAAGAAATCATAAGGCCATTTTAATAAAGTAATAAAAAGCATAAAGAAATAAACTACCTAACACTTATCTGTAAGTCAGACAACCCCTTTTCAGTTTCTCATAAAAAGGTAAAACACCAAGTAATCAGAATCATACAAATTAGAATTCTTCTGCATTCTACTGCAAAAGAGTAAAATCATAAGTAATCCAATGGATACCAAGGATTTCTTTAAAAACAAACAAAAAACCAACCAACCCATACATCAACCGTCACCCACTTCCACCTCCTTTTGAAAAGTCCAGGACATAGCTTCAAACTAGCTTCTTACACTTCCAATCACTAGAGTACTTTACAGATAGGGTATACATTTCTATGATCAATTTCCCATTTAGTTTCTACCTCAGTATCAGAATCACAATCTGAGTACACGCTGTTGTCCATTCAGGTCTGGAGGTCTTTCTCCAACATCTTTGACAGTCAGCACATGCGTGGAGCATCCCAATAACCATCCTTCCCAGCCTTGCTTGTGGAAACCACCATTAGGACTAGTGAGTTTTTTGGTTTTTTTTTTTTTAAGTATATCAAAGGATTCTATCTGGATTTCCTATTTGGTTAAACTACTAGGCTTTTTTTCTTTCTTTCTACCCTTAATTGAATGGTTTCTGAAAGTTTAACAACCTCCTTGTAGGTCAGTTGGGAAAGGTAACCAAACACAACCGTATCAGCTGTGCTGCCAGCAGTTGGGACTCTACCCACCATCTCATGTAAAGAAAGGTCTGAGATCTGACACCATTGCACACAGCCAACAGGACCAAAACTGCAGATTTTCAGAGCTTTAAGGAGTCTGGTCGATCACTTAGTCCAAATTCCTCCTCAAGGATGGGAAACTGAGTCCCAGAGAGGGGACATGACCTTCCAAAGGGCACACAGCAGTCAGTGGGAGAACTGGGCTGACTCAGATCTACTGGTAAGAACCTTGGACACGAAGAATCACAACCATGCCTAAAAGTGAAGCGGTAATTTCGGACAAATCGTTTTTGTTTCAGAATTATTACTGTTTCAGAGAGAGCGAGAGAGAGAGAATGAGAATATCTGCTCCTGAGGAAATCTCTGGCTTAAATAATCCTCCTTCCCAATCTCTTGCATTAATAATTGAACACTTACATGTTAAAGATGATTTGAGCATACAGAGAGGACACTAAAATGAGAGAAACAGGTTTAAAACAGAAGTTCTTTTATTTGAATACTGAATACATTCCGTTGGTACAGAGTGTGCTGAGGATGAAGTATTTTAAAGAAAGAAAAAACACTGGTAGCAATACAATTAAAATGGAAAAAAAATAATTTTAAATATAACACAAATGACAAATAGATACATTAGCATTCTTTGAAGCCCACTTAGGGCATTCCATCATCTGTAAGGTATAGTTTAATCTAAGCTTATTTCAGACATGAGTATTTGGAACTGTCAAAAAAACCCCAAAAAACCAAAAAACAAACAAAAACCACATGACACAGCAAATCAAACAGTGTATCACGATTTATTAAATATCTTTAATGAAACCAGTACCTGACAATTAGAAAACAGTTAAACCATTTGTTTAAAAAAAAAAATCCCTCAAACCAGTGTCCATATTAGAGGTGACAGTGTTTCTTTTGCAGTTTCTACCATAAAATAAGACCACGGTGAACATTCCATATTGGAATTTATCTTTTCAATACAAAGAGTAGGCTCTGCCCATTACAGCAGAATGACTCAAATTTCCTTTTCAGTTCCTGCGGATTCTCAGAGCAGCAGTAAGACAAGTCTCAGGATCATCATGAGGCTAGATTAAAATAAAAGACAGGCAAGGGGAGGGTGACTCAGGAGGTGTGAGACGGAAGGGTTGTGCGCTCACCTAACCCATGTGGTACTAAACCCTGGCTCCCAGCGTTCTGCCCTGCTTCTACTCCCTGGGGCAGGGGTGATCTCACTGTCCCTGGATCCCTGTACTTAAACTTCCAGATGTGACTGAATTAGCCACTTAAAAAGGTTCACTGAGGGCTTCCCTGGTGGCGCAGTGGTTGAGAGTCCGCCTGCCGATGCAGGGGACACGGGTTTGTGCCCCGGTCCGGGAAGATCCCACATGCCGCGGAGCGGCTGGGCCCGTGAGCCATGGCCGCTGAGCCTGCGCGTCCGGAGCCTGTGCTCCACAACCGGAGAGGCCACAACAGTGAGAGGCCCGCGTACCGCAAACAAACAAACAAACAAAAAAGTTCACTGAATGAAGGAGAAAAATCAGAACTCACTGTTCTGAAAATCTGGGATGAACCTTTGTAAGAGAAAGGTTTGGAAAGAAACACAAAACTTTCAAAAACTAGTAAAGGCAAGCAACTTGAAAAACTAATCAAGGGGTGATTTGGGGATGTCATAATTACAATCTCAGCTTCTTTGCACGTTTGGGGTCTTGTCTTCTTGACCTATAAACCCTACTTCTGACCCCTTCCACCACCAAGTATCATTATTAGAACAGGGCTATCATTAGAAAGCACTCCTTTATAATCACACTTTCATTCCCAAATCATAAACATTATATCCAGTCACACTAGAAAATTCTATTGAAAAACAGAAAGGAGAAAATTACCCATTGCGTTACCACCTAGAGATTACTAACAATTTGAAATATTCCTTCCTATCTTGTTTTTCTATACCCAGACTTTTAAAAAATTGAGATCACACTATATTTGCTTATTGTTTTCATTTCCTATTATGTCAATATTTTCTAACACCACTAAACAGTTTTTGAAAACATGACATGTAATGCTTGCTCAATATTCCATTAAGTGGACAAAACACCTATTGAACCATTTCCTTACTGGTGAATTTTCAAGCTGTTTCTAATTTTTCAGTTCCTCATGTTTTCCACTAGAAATAAACATCAGTCTTTGTATACATCTCATTATTTCTTTGGAATAAATTCCAAAAAGTGAAAACGTACATCAAAGAAAATGAACATGTTGATAGCTGTCAACATATAAAGGCAGCTTCCAAAGAATTTAAAATGTTATGTATAAATTTTTACTTGGTAATGTGCTTAATCTCATGGATAGAATTACTGAGATTAAGAGAAACTTGAAGCTCCCCATTTATCTTTTTAAAAAATATTGTTGGGCTTCCCTGGTGGCGCAGTGGTTGAGAGTCCGCCTGCCGATGCAGGGGACACGGGTTCGTGCCCCGATCCCGGAAGATCCCACATGCCGCGGAGCGGCTGGGCCCGCGAGCCATGGCCGCGGAGCCTGTGTGTCCGGAGCCTGTGCTCCGCAACGGGAGAGGCCACAGCAGTGAGAGGCCCGCGTACAGCAAAAAAAAAAAAAAAAAAAAAAAAAATATTGTTTTCTCCCTTAAAATTTCAAAGTAACTGCGACAGACTTTCACTTTGTCCAACTCTCTAAGAGAGATTATCAGATTTAAATGAATACCTTTACTGTCTCAGACAGGTAAATCCTGAGAAAAACTGAGGCTGAATTTAATTCTTTATTCTGAAAAAGGTAACTGTGTACATGTGATCAGATAGCACAGCAACGATAAGTGTATTTGATAAAAATCTTCACTCGCACATAAACGTCAACAATTGATTGAATGGATGATATTTTAGGGTTTTATAATCATGCTGATTGTAATACAAATTACTTTGACCTTTTAAGTTAAAACTGACTTCTGCCAAAAATTCAGCACTTCAAAATGACAGCAGAGGAAAGAATAGATCAAAATAAGTTTTTCTTACCTTAAACCTGCAACCAGCCCAGCTGGCATGATTTTCTTGGATCTCTTAAACCTCACTCCCATTATGGTGGCCAGGAAGAAAGCTGTAACTAAAAACCAAACCAGTGCGTGAACCAGCATTTCAAACATGTTATCAGTGTTTGCTTGTGGAAAAAATGGATTTCATTTCAGCTTTCTAATATAACAACTATTATGTATTGGTACTGAGTTGCTATTTTCTTGAAAAGATAAAGTGCTCTATTAAAACACTTTATTAAATAGCTTATCAAAATGGTTTCTGAGGAAACAAGCATGTTAAAATCCATTCCTGAAATATCTTCAAAAGAAAAAGTCTTTTTCCAACTTAATTTCTATTTATAGAACACTCCTGGGAAGGTCAGGACTGTGTCTTATTCAAGTTTCCTTAGGAACACTAGGCAGTATACCTGGACCCACAAGAGATAGCCAATAAATGTTTAGTTAGCTGAATGGAAGGAAAAGAATCAGTTTCTAAAGTAAATCTTTAAAGTAAGACCTGATTAATAAAATAATCCTAAGAAAAGGCTGACTGTTTTTATTTTATAGCATTCCATTTTGGAAATTTGATGCCTGAAGAGTAAATAAAAACAGCCTAATAATATTAAATTCAGAAGCATCATACCAGCCTTTTAGAAGCTAAACCAGTATGATGAGAGAAGCAGTTTTATGTAAGAGATTAGGGCACTGATGTCACAATTTAAGAATTTTCAAGGAAAAATCACTTGCTGATATAAAAAACATGACTGACAATAAACATACATTAACTATTTAAGTGCATATGAATAAAAAGCCCTATATATATACACACATATATATGTGTGTGTATACATATATATATATTTTTTTTGGCTGATATATTTTTATCTTCTGACATAATTTCATTATTAAAAATATCCCTTGCTCCTATTTAAAATAAGGGGAAAAAATCCCACTTAATTTCTTCCTCTCCCTCAAAGAACTGGTACAATTTGTCTTCCTTTGTATTTTCTTCCACACCCACCAGGGCACGCTGAATAATCATCAAATTAAACAGAGACCATTTCCTTAGTGTAGTTTTCCAAACCTTCCCTGTATTTGTCTTTCAACCCAGACAGAAGAAAGTCAAGCATCCTGGGGCTTTAAACACACACAAGTTTTTTCCATTTACCCTGTGGACATTCTCCTACTATAAGCCCAACAAGGGAAGAAGCTAAAAGAGTCAGCCTTGCTTTTCTAAATCTTAAGGCAAAGTGGGATCTAAAAGCTGTTTGTGAATTAAATAAAATAATGCAAGGCTGTCTCTTTTTAGATATTTTCACAGTAACACAAACTATGCTAATATGCATTTAGGAGCATTAGCAGAAAATCCAGACATAATTTCTTGCTTTTTCTAATTTTATTTTATTTTTCTAGTAACAAGTTTTATAGAAATATTCTTATGAGTTGGAAGGCCTGGCAGCAACATCATTATTTTTGATCAGGTTTGTGTCGAAAGGAACAAGAACAGTGTTCTGTCTCCACACAGGCATATGCCCACCTGCCATGTGACCAGTATCTTCTAGTACACCGAGGCTAGGTATCAAAAAATTATCCCCAAGCCTTGATTCTCCGTAACTGGGAAAAACACCTTACTCACACAGGGACAGTTTTACATCTCGCTTGTCATTGGAGACACGGTAAGCTCCACAGCCAGCCAAAAATCCAACAAGAAGACCAGCAATCAAAGACAGAACACCACCTGGTGAAAAAAAGTACGGGCTCAGAGAGAGAATCCCCAAATGAAAGGTATGCCTTCATCACTTCACATGTGGAAAAATGCATTTCTTCTTGGGCACTGTAACTAGACAAAGCCAAATTAGGTATCGGCTATCCATGGACAGTTTCTAAGACATGACTGTTTCATGCTGAACCCCAAATGCGAGGCAGAGGAACCCCAGGTACATAGCAATGGGAGGGGTAGGTATGGTGATAAAGCCTGCCTTGTAGTATTGCTTCTGACAGCGACTGCATGGCCTTGGACAATTACCTGACTTGTTTATGCCCCTCTTTTATTCCCCCTATTCTCCTTGCCTCCATTTTTTTTTACTGAGGTTGTGATGATAAAAATAAGATGAAATGATATTTTCAGCTCATGGAGGTAGAGAGGGGGTACTATTCAAACCAAGTGATGGTTCTGTCCTGAATAATCAACAAACCTTCCAGCCTCAACACATCAGGACTCGGGGATGGACTGTGACCACACTGAGTAACGGGAAGAACCTGGTCACTGACGCAGCCAGCCAGCTGCCAATCCATTCCCTCCCCCACCCAGCGCCCGCCCTGCTCAGCGCTGCCTGGGGCACTGTAACAGACACGGAGCACTGCAGGGTGCACGTGCCAGTGACACTGTCACCAACACACACAGTCCCCACTTCAGGACACTCAATCTATTTAGAATCTTATCGGATTGGAATCCCTAGGGTCAAGGCATCTCTGGGTTTTTTTTTGTTTTTTTAGATTTAAATTTATTTATTTATTTATTTTTTTATTGAAGTATAGTTGATTTACAGGGTTGTGTTAGTTTCTGGTGAACAGCAAAGTGATTCAGTTGTAAGGTATCTCTGTTTTTTAAACAGCTACAGGAAAGTCAGATTGCAGCAGGGTTAAGAACCACCCTTAAATTCAGATTGCAGCACCTCCCACACCAAAACACACAACCCATCCAGAACAAGAAGTCACATGCACTAGGTTGTAGTCTAATTCTACAGGCAACAAGTGAAGGAAGATGCCTGATAACGGAAGTAATCCTCTCCTCTCACACCCTCCAGCAGCCCCAACACACGTACGCACGCGCACACACACACACACACACACACACACACACTCACACACTCTCTCTCTCCCTTTTTCCTACCATTCGAAAAACCACTAACGAAGGAAGTAACCCTGATAACCATATAGACCTGAAACTCAAGTCCCCCAAGGTCACCAATATAACACTCTTCAAAATATAACTTCATTTAATGAATTTCTTAAAAATATAAGAAGCAAATATGACACACCATGACTGCAAACGCTTTTACCTTAAAACAAAGCAAAATAGAAAACTTGATCTTTCATTTTTCTCCATGAAAATCCTTCAATTTATCAACTGGGTGTTTTTTTCCATCTTTGGACAGAGATGAAGAAACCACTTCAGATATGATATCTAAGTAATTTTCCTTTGCAACACACAGTATCAACATAATTCAGTTTTTTGACACTATGAGTATATAAACAAACCAAAAACTTCATTTGATAATGAGTGAGTAGCCCTGAAGAGGGTAAGTCAATTAATTATGCAATTGATATTAACAGGTAAAGGGAGACCCAGATGCCCAGGCTCTGGAATGACAGGCTCTGTCCATCCAGCCCCATGGAACCCCCATCCTTCCGAGAATCCCATCCACCACGTGCTGGTCCTCATTAGCTTCTTGTCCTATTTACAGACCCTCAGACAATCCTAGCACAACCACTAACCTCCCACCAGGTCGCTTATTAGCTTCTTGTCCTGCTTACAGACCCTCAGGTGACCCTAGCAGAAGGACCAACCTCTCTGATGAAAAATCTGGTTTGGGCTCACCTCTCCGCTTATATCCCAAAATGCTTCCGAATGTCACCAGGGCTGCATAACCAAAACCAATCAGGTCCATTGGCAAGGTTCAAGTCTAAAGCAAGGCGAAGAGACATATTTTACAAGATAAAAGACTCTGGGGGAGCAAATACGTATAAAAATGATATGCATTCAACAGAGTTACAGAAATGAATTTCTCTAACCTACTAAGAAAAGGGCAGCTAGATCTTCACTTCTCCCAACACTCAGCTGCTGTCCCGCCACCCTCATCACTCTCAAGGACGCTCAGGGTGACACCTGAGGCTGATTCTCCTTCCTTATCTTCAAGACTTGCTGTTCCCTCAGCTGTGTCCTCCCTTCCACTTCCCCAGGAGGACTTCTGCTCCGGTTAGCCGGGTGTCGTCACAGGGCCGTGATGTTGCCATCTCCGCTTTGCACTCCCGTGCCTGGAATATTCCCCCGCTCCCCCACCTCCATCCCCAGCTGCCCTCTATGCCCCATCTCCTTCTGAACCTGCTCCCCTTGTCAGCCGCCCCCCAGGCTCCTTAACCACTCCTACCTGCCCCGTCCACCTGGTCTGGAGCATCTGCTCTTCTTCCTCGAAATTCCCTGATCTCAGCAACTCCACCTTATAATTCTTTCTTTTGTATTTGTACAGATATTTGTCCCCCCTCCTCCTCACATCGAAAAACAGGAAAGGGGTAATGTGGACGTTTGCTTGTTGACTGAAACAAAGATTTCCTTTCTGGTTTTTTTTTGTTTTTTTTGGTTTTTTTTGGCTGAGCCATGTGGCACGCAGGACCTTAGTTCCCTGACCAGGGATCAAACCCATGCCCCCTGCACTGGGAGCGCAGATGGAGTCTAAACCACTGGACCGCCAGGGAGTCCCCAAAGATTCCCTTTCAACATGTGCTTTGCACTAGCTTGGTTATGAGACAGCTCTCCTGTGGTGGCAGAGATGCCCACGCTTGGTCCATGGTAAACCGTTAAAGGGTACAATGCAGCCCTGGCACGAAGTTAACTGAGTGACCATGACATTCTGTGGGCATCACAGCAGCAGCTGAAACATCCAGGGGTGGGAAGTTCTAAGAAGCTCCACTGAAATCCTGCCTGGGATTCTCTAAGATGTAGGAGGAAGTGTGCTAGCTACAGGCTGGAGACACGGGTTCTGGTCACTAGCGGCTGCTGGGCCCTGGACCACCCCCATCCCTAAAGAACAACTCCCCCAAAGTGAGGGAAATAGACAAGATAAGCTCTAAGGTTCTTGCAGCTTTTTAAATTCTCAGATTCCTGGTGGTGATGGCACATCTTAAGTTTTTTACGTCTCTATTTCCTCCCTGGAGAAAGTAGTTCTTTGTATCCACGAGGAATGGTATCTGAGAGTTCTTTGTACTTTCACAATTTTCTCACTGCTGCCATTCAGGTTAACCTGGTCTTTAATTCTCTGTAGCAACTGGTAACAAACTGACCCAGAAGAATGGAAAAGGGGTCTTGAGTTGATCTCAGAGAGTAAGCTAGCACTTAACTGTGAGGAAAGGTCTGGGGAGGGAGCCCAAGGCACAGGAGGAGGTGATGGCACTGAAAAGGAGGCAACGACGGAAAATCCTCAATGTCTGCGGGACAAAGAATTAAAACAGGATAGTCGTCGACGCCCAAGTAGTTATCCAGTGGGATTGAACATACAGGAAGGAAGGACCTGTGTTCAAAAACCATTTGTTGACTGAATGATGGATAAACAAATAATGAGGATGATGTTTCTGAGCAATTACCATGTGCCAGGCACCACTCTAAGGCCTTATATGTAACAATCCATTTAATTATCACCACAACCCTAGGAGGTAAGTACTATCCCCATTTTCCAGATGAGGTGACTGAAGCACAGAGAAGGCAAGCAGCAGCCCCGAGGTCACACAGCAGAACCAAGATTTCAGACTCAGAGAAGTCTCATTCCTAACCAGTAGTACCTCTGAAAACTGAGTTAGCTGCTGAAAGAATGAATGTGAAAGTGAGCTTGAGGTTCCTCAGAGTTTTGAATTCTGGATTAAGTAATTCTGCTTAGCCTCGTAGCTTAGCCCACGCTGCACCGTCTTCCACCTGGTGACCTACCATCTTCAGCCCTACGAGAGCCTCATGTCCAGTCCTACTTCCTGTCTTTCTCAAAGAGCTCATCACATTCCACAATGCATGCTTGGCTTCACCAGCATGTGATGTTAGGCAAGTTCCTTAATCTCTGTACCTCAGTTTCTCCATCTGTAAAATAGGGATAATAAAAATATCTACCACACAGAGCTGTTGTGGTGATGAAATGAGTTAATGCTATAAGGCACTCAGAACCGTGCCTGGCACACAATGAACACCCAACAAATACCAGCTGCTCAAATAATGATTCCTCTCTTTCGCACTTATATACACTTTTAAGCTTGACGTAAACAAGGGCAATACTATTTCAGCACAGCAAGAAATCAACTGAGGTAGGGTGGATTTATGATGCTGGCATTCATAGACTCAAACCATAATAGTACAACCTGCACCTATACCAAATTCCATCAACGACTTTTTCTTGAGTGTCTTTTGTGTGCAGGCAGCAGGAAGGGATGGAAAGCCCCACTGACGGACATGGCCCTGGTATGCCAGGACTTCCGGTGCAGCACCATGGAGGCGGCAGCTGCGTGAGGGAGCCCTCAGGAGGAGAGGCACAGGCAGCGCAAGCAGGAGCTGCACCTACTGAGGCCTGGAGCCTAAAGGAAAATTCCTCCAGGAAGCAGGGACCCAGCTGAGGTCACGGGGAGGGCAGGAGTAAACCAAGGAAGGAGGGTGGCAAGGAAGCACATGACCTAGGCAGAAGGGAGACATGTGCAAAGGCCTGGTGGCATGAGAAAGCACGGCATGGTTTCAAAATGGAGACAAGTGCAAGGGGTGTGACGGGGGGGGGGGGGGGCTGGTGAGCAAGAGCCAGACAGCCTCTGGAAGCCCTGTAAAGGGAGTCTGGTAAAGACAAGCTGGGAGGCAGTAAGTCAAGCAAGGGATGAGGGTGGCCTGGCCTGGAGAAATGAGGGTGGAGCGAGGTGGACAGATTTGAGAGAGGTCAGGAGGTTGACTCAACAAGCCCAGGTGTGGGGAGGGAGCAGGGGGGATAAGCCTCTGGCTTGGACCACTAGGGGAGAGGAGAGCCTTGATGCTGTTCCCTGAGACAGGGAACAATGGAACAGCAGCAGGTGTGTGTGGGGGCAGGGGGGGGGGTGCCCTGGAATGATGGAGCCCAACTTAAACATAATCAGTCTAAGATGCCCAAAACACAGTCAGGAAACACCCTTCCACAGAGATGTGAAGCTTATGAGAGAGATCACTCATCATCAGGTAGTAACTGAGGGACCTAATTCTCTCCTTAAGTTAATCACCTGGTGTGGCAGCCTGGTTCTTCTCCCTCCTCCGAGTCCCCCAGTTCTTCCTCTGACCCTCTCTTGGGGCCCCATCCCTTCTACCTGGTGTAGACTTACTTCCCTTGAGCTTCTCTCTCCTCTGGGCCAGTCAAGCTCCTTGAGGACTAAGCTCAGGTTCAATTCATCTTGTCTTCCTCACAGCACCAAGCTCACTACCGAGCACTTAGGCAGGTGCTTAGTAAATGCCTGTTGAGTGAATGAATAAGTGAACCAAAGGAATAACTTCTGCCTTAAGACATTCCGTAACTGACCTACCCTCGGTATAGCTCTAGTGCCAGGGAAAAGCCCTTCATCACCTTAGTGAACTGAGTGTTGTTCTAAGGAGGCAAAATCAATCCTTGTAAGAAGTTTCATGCTTACAGCGAAAATTCAAACAAAAGGCAATCAGCTCTGGTGCTCCTTTTCCGTGGCAGGACCGTATGTCCTGCTCAGAATCACACAGGAAAGCCAGAGGCTGCGTTAACAAGGGAGGGATGGGCGTGGGTACGAAGCATCTGGCGCATCACGTGTTCCCATCGCAAATGCTATGCCCAGCCCTTGGAAAGGCCAGAAAGCATCTTGGGTGCAATGCAGCAAAATGATTTACTGCACAACGCACAAAACCAGATGAAGGGGCCCTGCCTTGCCCTTAGCCCTCCAAAATTTGGGGAAACCACTAAGAGATTTCCCGTAAGCCATTATATAAAAAGCATTTTCATGCTGAGTATCAATAATTACCTACCTTTGAACTCCTTGGGGCTCGAAAGACACATTTTCGAGTGAAGTCTGGGTGGTGCTGGGAAGGTTTAAAACCCTGCCAAGCATTTCTAGATGGTCCAAGAGCCCCACCCTCTTCCCCATCTCTCCTTAGCTCTAGGAAGGTAAAAGGGAGAACAGGTGGGAGATTCAGAACCGCGGAAGGAAGAAATTCCGGGAATTCCCAGGAGGAGGAGAGAAGCGATTCCCTGGGAGAACAGACTCCACCCCCTGCAAAATCCTCCCAAGGTTCTCTGCGTCTTTATCTGCCTATTTCTGCACCGCTGCATGAAAATTACGGGCAGGGAAGTCTCGATTGCGAGATGTACAGCTCACCTGCAGCCCCGAGCTGTCTCCGCGGCTGAAAAGAGAAAAGTCGGGAACTAGGTGCGGGAAAACTTCGTACCTGGAGAAGGGAAGCTGACCCCGCCGCCTGCGCCTTCTACTCTGCGCGTTACCTCCCAGTACTGGGTGGGGCCGCTGATTCCGGGAGGCACCCACCCCGCCCCTCGCGCGCGCATGCGCAGCACCCCTTCCACTGCAGCTCAGCCCTGTCCCGCCCACGCCCGCCGGGCGCCGTGGAGGTTAGTCGGCCCTACCACCTGCAGCGCCTGTACTGTAGCATCCCAGGCGGCGGCCACACCTGGTCACTCGCTCCGGACCCGGCCACTCGCTTCGGCGACCCGGCTTTTGGTCCTGGCCCTGATCCCGGGACTCGGGTCTCGTGCCTCCTGCCGGACGGACGTGGAGTGACATGCATTCGCAAGGAGTGGGCCTGGGTGTACCAGGGATTCCAGATGGCAAAAGATTTTTAACCGTTGAAGAAGTTCCTTCAATATTTAAGGGACGTTTGTGGGACCTCTCCAGCAACGCAGGCCTTTTACATACTCTCCACCAGATTGCCCCCATTTTCAGCGGAGGGAGGTAAGGTTCAGAGAGGCGAAGGGATTTCGTTGTCCACAGACTCAATTCCACAGGGTGCAAAGGTTAGAGCCCGAGTTTGTCTGGTTTCAAAGCCCGAGCACCCATTATTACACCGCACCATCTACGAAGGCATCTAGATGTGGTGCGGAGGCCAGGATGCCGGTTTCATACTTGAAGCCCAGGATTTGCTGGACTTAAGTACCTGAAGGGGAGAGGTACAGAGTGCCAGAATTGCAAGGCACTTTAAATCATCTTTCGTTCCAGAATAATATGTTCCCAGGGATGAAACTTAAATTGATCTGGAATCCTGCATCCTGGCTACAACTTCTCATCTCACTCCAGTTTTGTCTTCCAGGCCACTGACAGTAACTCCAACCCTCTTCCTTATATAATAGCTCTTCAGAAATTTGAAGAAGGCTGTCATCTAGGGCTTATCAAGCAGCTCTAGGGGTGCCGTGGGGCTAGGAATAATAGGATTTCTTAAAATTAAAAAAAAGAAATCTTAAGAATATATCTTATATCTTGTGAAATTTGCTGAATCTATTCCTTGTGTTCAAAAGTGCTTCAAGGAAGCAATGAGACTATCTAAGATGAGAAGTCTAAGGTGGGCATAAGGAAATAGGGTTCCGGGAGGTTCACAGGAGAGTTGATGGCAGGCGCCAGAATGTGGATGGAGGAAGTGGTATCCTGAACTTTGGCTCCAAGTTCTCCCAGCTCTCCTTCTCATCCCCTTCTTTGCCCATCCTTACCTCAGGGCATGCTGGCACCTTTGCAGGTGCATGCTCTCACTCTGTCTCTCTCTCTCTCCCTCCCCCACCACAGACTCCCAGGATACTTTCCCTAACCTGAATAAAACCAAAAACCCTCTTGGGATGCCTCAGTGTCTTTAACTAATATGAACCCCCCCAAGTAAATAACTTCCCCCTGGACCCCAGTGCCTGGATTTATAAGATGCTGAGATCCCTTCCACCCCTGTCACTGAGGTCTTAGAGACTGAAAACAGCCTCATGGTATTCCTACTCAAGGCGTTTTCACCTAAATCGAAAAGAGCAAGGTGAACAACATGTGGGAACAGGAAGGTTCTTAGGCAAAAGGGCCACTGTCCTCTCAACTCACATGCCTCCAGCTGACACCTACTCCATCTAATGGGAAGGTTAGATAGAGCACGAGACGAGGGTGCAGTAAAGCCTATTCACCTCCACCTCTTTGTAAAGCTGTCTGCTCATGATCCACAGCATATTCTTCCCATGTGCCATCAACCCTTTGGCAGTCTGGACAAATGTACAAGATAAAATATGTAGGATTGACAAGGAAGCCAATTTTATTGAAATAAAGTTATCAAAGTATTAAACGTTTAAATCTGTGATATAATAATCTCATTATTAAATTATGAGATCTAGAAGTGGGTTTTAATAATTACCATAATTTCCAAGTAGTTGTGCACATAAACAATACTCTGAGGTGTCTGTAACGTGAATATCTGTGATTCCTGGGGATGACAGTCACAGGTTCTAGTACTGCTGTGATTTGCTGCCAATTTTCCTAATGGAAAGAAATGCTAAATTTTACTTAGACATTGGTGAATACGGAAACTTCTTTTTCCCATCCAAGTTCTCAGATCTTCTGATTTCTATCCTCAGGCTTCCTTGGATTTGTAGAACTCCCAGTCTCTAGTGATGCAGGGTTTCCTAAGTTGTATTTGGTGGACTTGGATAAAGGGAAGGCAAGGCTGAGAGCCCAGGCAGGACCTCCAAGGACGTTTGCACCTCAGTGAGTGCTCTGTGGTCCTGAGCCTGGTCCTCATTTTCAAATGTTCAGAAACTCAGTTTATATCCATTCTTCCAGGGGCACCCTGGCTTTGGAAGATTGATTCATAAAAACCAAAGTCACAAGGGACTTACTGATTTTTAAGCAAACAAACAAACAAAGCTTGTTTCAGGTCCTCGATTCTTCTCTTCACATCCCACATGATTACTTACCATTTAGGCCTCTCTCTGCTCATCAGTAAAAGAAATTTTGAACAAATATCTTAATACATGTACTCATATGCTATGGATATTTTAAATACAAATAGGTAAATCAAAATAATATACATAATGTAAGACTTTAAAAGGAAAATACGAATAAGATTAAACAGATATTTCCTATATTTAATTTAAAAAATGACATATTTCTTTCTGCCCTATGATACAGTAGGATATTTTCATTCTTTCTGCCTTCTTTTGCAATAACACTTTTCTGAACTGCTTGCAGCCTTTAGGACATCCTTCTTCTCTTTGATGTAGTGGTAAAACTGGATACAGTCAAAAGTCAAATTCACTGTGACTTGCAGCTCTGCTCTAACGCCCACATTACACTGATTCCTTGGATCAGTCTAACGTGATGACATTAAGGTAAATCTCCTCTCAATAAAAGTGTTTGGGCATGGAATACTTAGGATTTTACTTACTAGCAACAGCAATGTCCACCTACTTCGTATCCACAGGCTTGTGATAGTCCAGCTGCTCGTCAATCAGGTCCTTTGCATCTATAAATTCATCATACAGGCTATTCGTGGTTGCAACATCTGTCATTTTTAAACACTCTGAAGCACACTGGATGTCATGGTAAGTTAAACATCTCCTCCTCAGGGAAAATGGCTTTAAAGCACAGAGATAATTTGAACTGGTGAAATCGAAGTTAGAGTCCAAATAAATTAGTTTTAGTGAAGAAATTAAGAAAGTCCTGTTTAACTTGGTTGCCCTGTTCTAGTGACTTTTTTTTTTTCCAGTTCGGAAGCAGTCTTATTTCCCAAAAATGAATCACCTTTCCGCTGTATGTTTGTCTCAACGTATACATGACATCGAACAGCTCAGGTGCAGTCAACTCACCCTTTTCAGGACTCCATATGGTCCCTTCAGAGATCATCAAACAGTTCTGGAGAAACAACATATAAATTTCTGTTCTACTGTAATCCTCTTCTCCATTCTCATCCTCAATATATTTCCAAATCAAAGAAGGACATCCTTCTTGCCCCACACTTTGAAAATACGATTTTACGTTAGGCCAACATTTTAGCATCTTTTCTATGGCTGCCAGCCGTGTTGGCCATCTGGTAGGCATGTGTCTAAAGAGGTCATCTCCTTCCATCTCTGTAAAGGCAAAAATCTCACTAAGTGCTTCTGCACATTTTGAGGAAACTGAAAAGTGACCCAAAACTTTCATTATGAAAGTCTCAATATCACATTTAAGCAAATCGCAACTCTTTTTAGCAGTCCTGTATACAAGATGTGCAGAGCATCGAATATGTAAGATCTTTTTATTTTCTTTGGAAAGAAGTTTACAGACTGAGTGGAATTTGCCAAAATTTACATTTGCGCTATCTGACGAATATGCAGATAGATGAGCTAAGTCTAGTTTGTATTTGGGCAAAATACCAACAGCCTTTTGTTTTATGATTTTGGCAGTTTCATTAAAATCCTCATAGAAATCCAGAAGACGATTTGAAACTCCATTTTTCAAGTCAAAGTACCTGAGAGCTAGAAAGAACATTTTTTGTTGCCATGATTTGGTGCACGGCTTGCAGCTGATATACTATAGAAGGCACGATGGTTGGTGAGAGATAACAAAATCAGCTCTACAGTGTAAGGGACCAACACATCTGTTATCAAAATTTCTCCTCTTGTTTGCCCACAGAATATTTTGGTCACAACCTCTGAATCAGGAACAGTGACTTTACTCAGTTTCATAGAGCAATCAGGGCAGCCATAGTACAAGGCATGTCTGTCTGTGTAGGACGCCCATGCTAATTCACCAGCTGCTACTTTTGGGTGAATGCTGATTTCATTTCCCAAAAAGACAACACCTTTGGTTGGTTTGGAGGCACTTGCCTGTCTCATTCTGGACTTGTGAGATTGTCTCGAAATGCGCTTTCACATCCCATTCTCCACCATGCCCAATCCCAAATTCTTTCCCGCACAGTGTGCAGGATGCTCTGTGTGGGTTATTTACGTCCCTGATCCAATTGTGTGTGTCCTTCCATTTGTCGTTAAAATAACACAGTCGTTTAGCCTTCTTTTTCGGTGATGGGATCATGCTTGCGTTAGTAGTATAAACGTTCTCATTTTCATTATCTGACCTCTTAGAAAACATGGTCACAGTTCTTACAGTGTTTAAAAAAAAAATTAAACTAGCACTCTTCTGATACAAAGCACAACAGTTAATCCCCAGGCTGGTATCACAGCTCATGCCACCAACGAACAACTTTCTGAAATGGTTGGGTGAGACACTTGGCCACAATAAGTCTTACAAGGAAGCCATGAGCTTTGAATGTCTTACTAGAAATCCATGAGCTAAGGTAGGGCGAGATCACCCAGAGCTTTCACTGGAAGGATTACAAATAAAGCCACCATCCAGCAGCAAAAGTCCACTCCCACGCACCCTAAGTATGAAAGATTGTATCTTGGAAAGACATTAACAAATTTATACCACCTCCTTACTGAGATCTCAACTCCACAGCCCCTCCAGGCTGGGAGGGGAAAGAAAGGGCAGCCTGGCCACAGCGGAGGCCACAACTGGAAGACACCCTCCTATCAAAGTGCTATCATCTATCCCTATCTTCCTCTGTGCCCAGATGTTGCTGTCAAGGAACTTGGCCTTCCTGGGGCAGAGACTGCGGTCACACAGCGAGTCTGTTCCCAGCGGGAGGGGAGGATGGAGGCCCTGGGTAGGGCGCGGCCGGACCTGGCTCAGACCCAGTCCGAGATCACACCTTGCTCCCGGCCACCTACCCCCTGGGCCAGGCGGTTTGGGGACTGCGCCCAAAGCCACCCAGCGACTCCCGCCAGCTCCCCAGCCCCCACCCGCTCCCTCCTCGCTCTTGCCGGGTTCTCGGGGCGGGTTCTCGAGGCGGCCCCGTGCCTGTTCTCGGCCAGGCGCCTCGTCTCCACGGGCTGCTCGCCCTCACCTGCTTCTGACGCGCGGGTCAGACCCGGCTGTCCCCTCCCCGCCGAGGACGCCGCGGAGACCGCTGGCGGGCAACAGGGCCGCGCTCGACAACTGGCCTGAGCATCTTCCCGCGAGCGTTTCGGAGCGACTATTTATAAGGTCCAAGTCCGCTGGGGCGGGCCCACTTCTCCTAAAGCGCATGCTCATTGGCTGAGCCCACCTGACACTCAGCCCTGGGCCGGCGTCCCTTTGACCCTGACGGCTAGCTCTCAGAATCCTGGGAAGTTTGCCGTCTTCGAAGGCAGCGGAGCTGGGGCGCTTCAGAGGGTTCCCGAAGCCCGTCGAGCCTGAGGAGGTTACCTCCGCCGGCTGACGCCTCAGCCTTCGCCCCGCGCGCCGGTCTCGGGCTTCACGGAAATGAAAACAAGCCAAGAGTAAAACAAAACCAGTACAAATCCCCAAGTCAAAACAGCTACAATCAAATTCAAGGAAAGCAAAGGTAAATGAGTTTTCTCAGTATAATTAAGCAAGAGTCATTTTTTGGCAGAGGCAAAGTAAACAACTGAATTTCAAGGGGGTGAATTCAAGAAAAGGTGAAACGGGAATCTAACTTCAGTTATAGGATATTTATACCGATTTCTTTTTAGACCTTGATAAGCAGAAGTTCGCTGTCGAAGAATCCAGCTTTTCTTATTTGGGTGCCTTTCCTACAAACAGCAGCAGGGGGCACTAGATGCTCTTGTTTCATTCAGGTAGGCGAGGCGTTTTAAACCTTGTTAGAGTTATCAAACTCCAAATGGTTTCCTCTTAGAAAACAGGGCGGTGGTCTGAGTAAAGGGATGTAGGAGGACTTCCCTGGTGGCGCAGTAGTTAAGAATCCACCTGCCAATGCAGGGGACATAGGTTCGAGCCCTGGTCTGGGAAGATCCCATGTGCCGCGGAGGAGCTAAGTCTGTGAGCCACAACTACTGAGCCTGTGAGCCACAACTACTGAACCCCACGCGCCTAGAGCCCGTGCTCCACAAGAGAAGCCACCGCAATGAGAAGCCCCCACACCGCAGCAAAAAGTAGCCCCCGCTGGCCACAACTAGAAAAAGCCTGTGGGCAGCAACAAAGACCCAACGTGGCCAAAAATAAATAAATAAATAAATTTTAAAAAAAGAATGTACCAAAAAGGTAACAATTTTTGCAGTACAACCTGTTGACTAAGGAGTAGTTTCCATAAATATTGTGGTGGGGAGAAAAGGTCAATTACAGGACATAAGGGGGAATTTTAAGGTGGGCTCTGAAAGAGACAGGCAGTGGAGAGTGAACAGGGTACCGCTGACTCCCTGTCCTAGCCCTGCCATCTGGGCTCATTTTGAACTTTTGCCAAGAACACGGGACTTTCCGTGCTACTGGGACTGAGAGGTTTCCTGGAATTTGGCACTTTACTAGAAACAATAATGATAGTAACTAACATTTAATGAGTATTGTGGGCCAGCCACCTTCTAAGCATTTAATCCTCCCAGTAACCCTCCGGGGTAGATACTGTGTCATCCCCATTTTACAGAGGAGGAAACTGAGCCAACTTGCCAAAGGTCATGCACACAGCTAAGAAGTGTCAGATCCATGTTATAGAAAAGAGTGTGCATGCAGGCTCTGCAGTCATTCTGCCTGGGCTCCAATCATGGCTCCACTACATTTTTTTTTTTTTTTGCGGTACGCGGGCCTGTCACTGTTGTGGCCTCTCCCGTTGCAGAGCACAAGCTCCGGACACGCAGGCTCAGCGGCCATGGCTCACGGGCCTAGCAGTCCGCGGCATGTGGGATCTTCCCGGACCAGGGCACGAACCCGTGTCCCCTGCATCGGCAGGCAGGCAGACTCTTAACCACTGCGCCACCAGGGAAGCCCTGCATATTTTATTAAGAGAGGAAAGCACAAAACATTATGACTGGCACAGAGGAAATACTCAGTAGTGTTTGGTATTATTATTAAAAGTGGTCCTTGCTCTCCAAGAGTTTAAAATCTACTTTAAGAGGTTGGTAAGATTCATAAGGCAGTAGAGATGCCTATTGAATGGGTGAATGGGACAGAGAATAGATGTGTGGAAGTATTTGGAGGAGGGAACAGCTGTGAAACAAGAGTGGTCATGTCTGGGTCACAGGTCACTCAGCATGGCCCCTGCTTAAATGAGTAACCTGCATGTCATCATTAGAAGGTGGTCTCAGATCCTGAATGGCTTGAGCTAATCACTATAATCTTTGTGATTGGTTATCATATGGCTGGGTGTGTTTAATTAAAAATGTAGTCGATTTTTACTAGTCACTAAAATTGTCTTAAGGAATGGTATGGTATCTACTCTTTTAGCTGGAGGAAGCATTTATTAATTTATTAAATTTTCAGAGAAAGCATTTATTAATTTCACAAATCTTTTGGCTGTTATATGGTCAGGCCCTTCAAGATGGCTGTTCTCCTGCTCTCTGTGCATCCCCTGCTTGACCAGGCCCTGCTTCCCTCACATAACTATTCAATCCTCTTAATTATAGGGCTTAATTAGTCCCTGGTAACTGAGCCCACCTGATGTCAACCCCCCCTGTAAATGGTAGCCTCCTTCTCCCCTGAGTAGCAAAGACTGTTGCCATGTCCTGTCCTCTGGACGCAGTGGGGCATTTCTCCAGGACCCTTTGTAGGATTCCCCATGTCCAATAAACCATTGATGTCTCTGTCACTGTCTCTGGGCTCTGCCGTCCCGAGGCTGGACAACTACAAGGCTTGCAGGCCTGTGGGATACAGCCCAACAGATGTCAAGCCATGGAAAAGGAGTCTGAGTTAGAATAGGACTCTGAGAGTTAGAGACTGACTCTCGAAGGGGATGGCAAGAGGTATTATAATTGAAACCTGAAGTCTGACAGGCAAGGAGTCAGGGGAACCGCATTGTGGGTAGCAGGAATGGCCTGAGCAAAGGCCCTTCGATGGGGAAAGGGCTCCATGCCTTCTGAGAACCAAAGGAGGGTGTTTGGTTGGGGCTAGAGAATTGTGAATTAGAAGCAGAATAAATTGGTTCAGCAACAAGCTGTGTTCATAAAGAGCTGGGCTGAGTATGGTTTCCTGCTTCTGAGTCTTCTATTGAAATCTGGACTGTGCAGTCGCCAGATGTTGCTGCGGGGAAACTTTCCATCATGAGGTGAGGGGTAATCTTTGTGTGCATCTTGCTTTCCATTTGTTGTCCTTAACCGAGTTTAACGCTCTGTGTCTGTGTGTGCTTAAACCCAGAAGAGCCTCTGTTTTGGATGAGATGATTCCTGACTCTTCTCTTTTGCTTAGCAATAAAAGAATGGTAAAATGGATTTACATTAATTCACTAGCATACTTGTCTAACTTCATCTTCCCCAAAAGATTTCTTAGAATAAAAAATAAAAACAAATATTAAAGATAGCTCAATCTTGGGACTTCCCTAGTGGCGTAGTGGTTAAGAATCTGCCTTCCAATGCAGGGGACCCAGGTTCGATCCCTGATCAGGGAACTAGATCCCACATGCATGTCACAACTAAGAGTTTGCACGCCACAACTAAGGAACCTGCCTGCTGCAATTAAGACCTGGTGCAGCCAAAAAAAAAAAAAAAAAAAAAAATTCCTGTTCCTCTACATCCTCATCAGCATTTGGTGTTGTCGGTGTTAAAAAGAAAAAAAAAAAAAAAGCTCAATCTTTCCTATTCTAACAGCCTCCATGGAGCCACTACTGTACTTGTAGTGTAAAAGTCAAACATGTGAGAAAGAGGACTTGATGTACAGAGTTAATCCATGTGTCTTCTCAGATCTCTTTGAGCAAACGACCCTTAATGCAATAAAACTGGCATCTTTGAGGAAAAGCAGATTATCTTGTGTGATAAGGCTGCCTTTTCTCATTACGTTAATGTTGCTCTGATCATGCATTTTAAACAATGTTTTTAATTTAAAAGAAAAGGTCCCAAGAGACAGGGCATGCTACTACTTGGAAACATGCAATGGAGAAACATTCTGAAAATCCACTCAACAGTGCAGCAGGACTCACTGTAAAGGTGAAATGGGGACCAAATTTAAAGAAAAGATTCAGCCCCTTTCTTCTTCTTCTTCTTCTTTTTTTTTTTTTTTTTTTTTGCGGTACGCGGGCCTCCTATTGCTGTGGCCTCTCCCGTTGCGGAGCACAGACTCCGCACGCGCAGGCTCAGCGGCTGTGGCTCACTGGCCCAGCCGCTTCGCGGCATGTGGGATCCTCCCGGACCGGGACACGAACCCGTGTCCCCTGCATCGGCAGGCGGACTCTCAACCACTGCGCCAGCAGGGAAGCCCCTCTCTTTTCTTCTTATAGTTCATTCTAAGGGGCTAATTGTTAGAGCAAGTTTAATTGGTATATCCAACAAATTTCATGGATCCAACAAATTTCATGGAAAGAAGGGCAATGAATATTAAAAGTTTCTGAAATTCAAAGCAGATGTGGATGGAGAGTTAATTTAAAAACAACCACACACCTGTAACACCTTGGGCAGGCTCTGGAACATCTAGCAGCATTTGTATAAGTCATCTTTTCAGGCTGGATTTAATAAAGATTTGGGGGATGAAGACGGTTAGGAAGAAATTGAACTATTTATGAAATACATTTTTTTAAATTGGTAAATTATTCCAATTAGCAAAGTGGTTAATAATACTGGCTTTTAGGCTGGATTTTTCAATTTGTGAAGCTTCAAGGCTAGGAGCCTGCCAGGTGAATAAGAAACGGTCAGGGCTTCTCCCTGAAATTGACTGGGGCTGTGGTCAAAATGTAATAGGATGCTTCTGTGTCATTCCCTTTTGCAAAGATGTCGCTACAGACAGAACTTTAGGAAAACTTTATTTCATTCATCTTAAATTGTCTCCTTGGAGGCTTCTGAAATGCTTAATTCAGTGGTCCCCAAATTTGCTGCCCATTGGAATCACCTGGGCATCTTTGAAGACTACTGATGCCTGGCTCCCATCTCCCGATATTGTAATTTACCAGGTATGGGCTGCAACCCAGGCATGGTTTTGTTAAGCTTTTTGTATATACATGGGTTGTAAGAAATAATACAGAGAGATTCCTTATACTCTTTATGTTACCCCATGGTAACATCTTCCAAAACGGTTATACAATATCACAACCACCTTATTGACATTGATACATGCAAGATATGGAACATTTCCATCACTACCAGGATCCTTCCCTCTTGTTGGCCTTTTATAACCACACCCACCTCCCCACCCACTCCAACCCGCTCCCTTGACCTCTTGGCAACCACTAATCTATTTCAATAATTTTGTCATTTCAAGGATATGATATACATGTAATCATATAATATGTAACCTTTGGGGATTAGCTTTTTTTTCACTCAGCATAATTCTCTGGAGATTCAGCCAGGCTGTTGCAGGTATCAATATTTAGTTCCTTTTAATTGCTGAGTAGTGCTTCAGGGTGTGGATGCACCACAGTTTGTTTAACCATCTGGATTGTTTTCAGGTTTTGACTATTAGGAATAAACTGCTATAAACATTAGTGTACATACTTTTGTGTAAACATGCATTGTCATTTCTCTGGGAGGAGTGTCCAGGAGTGGAATTGTTGGGTTATATGGTTAGTGCATGTTTAGTTTTTAAAGAAAATGCTGAACTAGTTTTCCAGAGGGGCTGAACCATTTTTACATTCCTAACAGCAATGTATGAGTGATTCCATTTCTCTGCATCTTTGCCAGCATTTGGTGTTGTCGGTCTTTTATATTTTAGTGTAGTGATAGCACGTTGTGGTTTTAACTTACATTTCCCTAAGGGCTAATGAAACAGCTTTTCATGTGCTTATCTGCCACCATTTGGTGAAATGTCTGTTCATGTCTTCTGCCCATTTTCTAGTTGGAGTATTTATTTTTTACTCTTGAGTTTGAGAGTTCTCTATATATTCTAGATGCTAGTCCTTGGTCACATTTGTGGTTTGCAAATGTTTTCTCCCATCTGTAACTTGTCTTTTCATGCTTCTGGTAGAGTTTTTCCATAGAGCAAAAGTTTTAAATTTTGGTGCAGTCCAATTTATCTTTTTTTTTTTTTTTTTTTGTGGTACACGGGCCTCTCACTGTTGTGGCCTCTCCCGCTGCGGAGCACAGGCTCCGGACGCGCAGGCTCAGCGGCCATGGCTCACGGGCCCAGCCGCTCCGCAGCATGTGGGATCTTCCCGGACCGGGGCACGAACCCGTGTCCCCTGCATCGGCAGGTGGACTCCCAACCACTGCGCCACCAGGGGAGCCCCTATCATTTTTTTATGGGTTGCGCTTGACATTATTCAAGGACTATCTAGCATTATGCACTAAACAGACATTTGGTCAAATCATCAGAGTCCCTCACTACAAAAATATTTCATGTTAAAACTTTCCATCCAGATGAAGATGTTCCCTTCTGTTGTCTTGTTTAGGTGTGTTGACTTTTAAAAGATGTTTGTGGTTTCAGAGAAACCCCATGGACATACAGATAGACTTAAAACTTCCAAAGATGTGAACTTCAAGACTACTATTGCTTATCAGATCTTGTCCTTGACATTCTAGACAGGCTTCTTTCAAAGAAAGCTCTTTACTCATGGGGATAAGGGAGTTGATGGATAAAAGAGAAATTTCTGGACTGTCACACAGAGGCAATACAACTCTCACCAAATAAGTAGTTCATTGTATAAAGAAAAAAAGAACTGTTGTCATGATGGGAAGAGGTCAGGAAAAGGCTCAGATGTCCCAAACGGAATTAAAACTCATTCATTTGAATGGAATTACTACTCATTCATTTGAAAAATAAAATAGGGAGATTTAAGCACAGTCCATGGGGATTATGAATTATGGTCAGTGTGTCCCCTTATTTAGAATGTTTGGGGAGGAAGGACTTTTGTATAGTCGGAGCAGTGTTTCCAGTTACTAGAGATTTTCAAGAAGACCCTGGACCACCACGTAGCAGGGGTGTTGGAGAGGTGAGTCAGACACTAGAAAGTAAGGTATACAAGGTGAGCTTTGAGAGCCTATCTAAACCTAGTGCCTCTGGCATCATGACCTTTCTCCAACACAAGATTCAGAATATCCTGGAAAGGAAGAGTATAGGTAGGACTGATCCCAAGAAATATAGGCAAAGCACCAGGAAGAAGCCAGATAACTGGAGGAGAGCCTTATCTAACAGTTGGATTTATGGAGCTGGAAAAGACTTTGGCGGGCAGCTATCTTGCTCTTGATAAAGAGATGGAGAGAGAAACTGTATTAGTCAGATAGGCTAGACTATGATGCACTAATAAACCATGAAATCTCAGTGGCTTAACATAAGAAAACTTTATTGCTCCCTTGTGCAAACTCCTTCACAGATGTTTCTGGTCAGGCATCTCCTTCAAGTGATGACTCAGTGATCCAGGTTCCTTCCATCTTCTTGCATGTCCTTTCAACACATGGCCTCTAAGGTCCATGGGAAAAGGGAAGAGGATTGAGGAAAGGCACCTGGCCACTTTAGACATCCAAGCCCTGAGTATTCCATTCATCACTTCCACTTGCATCCGTTAGGCAGAATGCATCCCACAGCCAACCCAACTGCAAAGCAGGCTGGGAAACAGAGGACCACACAGGTATCCGTGGCATACCTATAGTTTCTGCCACAGGAAGCCAAAACCCAGAGGGGTGCCATGATTTCATTATGACCATTGTGTTAATGTTGACACAACTAAGATCAGATTCTAGATAGGATGACCTAGAGGGTTAAATGTAGTATATGATGAAGCCTTCTATGGCGGATCCCGGTAATTCCAAGATTCTTTTCTGCCCCTTCCCACTTGGCAGCTAGAACCTCAACAAAACAGAACTGTTTATAGTTCCCAGTGCCTGCTTTGCTCCCGCAGCCCCTTACTTATGTGTGAATATCTTCTATTTCTTCACCTACCTCCTCTTTGCCTACTTATTCTTTAAGACTTAAGCATCTGTGCTTCCAGGAAGCTGATCTCAATCTTCTGATGCCCTGCTCTCCAGATTGGGTTAGGTATCCTTCTGTGCATCCACAGTATCCTGTCCACCTCTAACATCACAGTTACTAAAGGTTATGTCATTATCCATTTTTTTATTCTATTTCCTGCCCTAGGTTGTGTGCTTCTTGTAAGTGAAAGACATTATTAAAATTGTAATAATTAAAAAAAATTTTTGACATACAGCAAATCTGACTTTTTGTGTCCAGTTTATGAAGTTTAACAGTTGTATGTATTTATTAGAGTTGAGATTTTCCTGGTTCTTGGTATGCTGAATAATTTTGGATTGAATCCTGGACACTTTGAAATTATGTATGAGACTCTGAGTCTTGTCTGAATCCTATAAAATGTTGACATTTCTGTTTTAGCAGGCAATCAACCTAATTGGTTTCAGGCTTCAAGGTCTGACCAACTTGCTGTAGGAAGTGTTTTCAGTATGAGTTGTTTTCAAAGCCTTTGCAGGGCTCTTCTGATCTACCTGGTGTGTACACCACCTAGTGGCCAGTCTGACGGTGGGCGGTGATCTCTCCCGTGGTTCATTTCTCAGTCTCCCATAGACTCTTCATGGTCAGATTCACACATACACAGCTTGGGATTAAGCCCAAATTCTTAAACAACTTGAGCAGCACCCCAAGCTGCCTCCTCTCTGAGATCTTCTGAGATCTCCCTGGTGCTCTCTGGTTCCCCGAAGTGTCCCTTTTTGACCCTCATCTGCTGTGCATTTCCCTTAACTGTGCCCATGTCTGGAGCTGTTGGGGTCACTCAGTGAGAGTGAGATAGACCCCCATCCCCAGTTGTTTTTTGGTTTGGGTATTAAGATCAATAATGCCACACATACAACAATAGGGCATGAAAAGGTTTATTATTCACATTCTGGAGAGAGCAGGGAGAGCTCCCAAGCTGGTCTGAAAATGGCTTGAGAGAGCCAGGAAAGGAGGCCAGCTTGGTGTTTGTGACGCTGGGGGGTGAGGCTGGGGTGAGTTCCTGGAGCTGGAGCTCCATGGTTTGAGCCGCCTGCTAGTTACAAAGGAGTATCTGAGCTTTCTATCAGTTTTGCCTAGATGTGTGGCAGAAAGGGAAGGGAGAGTGATAAGGCTTGAGAGCTATGAGCAATCGAACATCAAGAAGAGAACCAGATCCATCGTCACAAGGGCCAAATGGCGGGAAGACAGAGAAAAAGCAACAGGCATTTGTGCTATTCTCTTGGGCCAGTTCTTCTGATTGGAGAGGAAGATTCCTCTCCCTCGGAGTTTTTAGGTACCTGTGGGCCATCACAGTCTAGGTTGTGTGAGAGATTAAGGAAAAGAAAAAGAAGGAAAAAGAAAAATGGGGAATTTTCCCCATTCTCTCTGAATGTCAGGAGACCTCTTTCTCACTTCTCGTGTCAGAACTAAACGGCGCCTCCTGGAGCCTTCATTCTCCATCCTTGCCAAGGCTCACCTCTAGGTCTGGGGCTGCCCTGAGGCGAGGCCAGGCCAGGGGATACCAGAGGGGGAAAAACGTGTCAGACTCACCACCAGTACAGTGGTACTTCAAATCCTGGTCTTGTCTCCAATCCACCTGCTACTATTTACTTTTCATGGTAAATACCTGCTCCGTGTATTTCGTCCAGGTTTTATAGCTGCATTCAATGGAAGACACAAGGCTGCCTACCCCATCTGACATAGAACCAGAATCTATCTAATTTCATTTTACTCACCTGGGCCTAGCACAGGGCCTGGCATATGGAAGAGACTTAACAGATTTTCATTGAATGAACAAAGTGAACGGATGAATGAACAAGTGAACAAATCAGTCATATGATTTTTTTTTTTTTTTTTTTTTTTTTTTTTTTGCGGTATGCGGGCCTCTCACTGTTGTGGCCTCCCCCGCTGCGGAGCACAGGCTCCGGACGCGCAGGCTCCGGACGCGCAGGCTCAGCGGCCATGGCTCACGGGCCCAGCCGCTCCGCGGCATATGGGATCCTCCCAGACCGAGGCACGAACCCGTATCCCCTGCATCGGCAGGCGGACTCTCAACCACTTGCGCCACCAGGGAGGCCCAGTCATATGATTTTTTTACAACTAACACAGAAATACTCATGTTTCCAAAGAACAAATTTCTGATGACCATTCCATAGTCAATTCTTCTCTCTTCTCTTCCTGGGAGAGTGAGGCATACAGAACAGATCTAGCCTGAGTTTATTAAAAAAATAATTTTTCTTGTTGAATCTTTAAATCAGATAAGTATTTCAAAAACCAAAGTTGCTACCTCTTTGGAAAGGGTTTGGGTTGCATGGGTTTCAATGAACTTTCTTGAACTCTTTTACCTGTTTTAGGATTAAAAGGAAATAAAATGAAATTGATGAGGTACTTCCTTTAGTTGCACGTGTTTACAGCCTAATTACCACCTAAATAGGCTGAACGGTAAGTTTAAAAAAACTGCAGAGCTCTATTGCCCATTCATCCATCTGCATATAAATTATTGGAATCCATTTACAATCACAATGCAAGAAACCCCCAGGTTCTTGAATAGCAGGCTCTTTTATTTCTGCCTCTTTAATCCTAGGCTGCTCTGACCCTTGCCGGCAACAGAATTTAGCTGGTGAGTTCAACATGAAATCGACTAGGGTTCATCTTTTCCATTCTTGAAGTTGGCTTTGACAGGGACCACAGGAGTCAATGGGACCTCTGTGCGTGAATGGGATTCCCAGGAGAGTCAGGAAGGGACGGATGATTCATGAGATAAAACATCCCAAAGGGACTCCGCTTCCCTTTTAATTTTGTGCCCGTGTGCGGAATTTTGAAAACTGATGCTGCTGAAGACAAAATTCCCATCATGAGCTAAACAGGATCCCTGACAAAGAGGAAACACAAGCTTCTGAGAACTAGGATCCAGTTCTCTTTACATAGAGGCCACACCGGTGGAGAAGGGCACCCAGCCAAGTAGGGTTCACACTCTTGCAAATGAGTTGGGGACTTGACCCCCGTCTGAAGTCCCTTTTTTCACTCCGTCTGATTCCATAAGAACAAATCAGTAATCTGCTCTGAGTGATCAAATGCCATTTCTCTCTGAGTCTGCTTTTCTCTGCTTCCTTTTTGTTCTGTGTGGCTGCTTTGGGTTTTTGAATGGCTTTTTCTGTCCTGATTTATCACAGGTATGAATTGCATCCATATCAGGAGTTCTCTCTTATGGCAGGCTTGGCACCAAACGGAGAAGTTAAAACCCTTCCTAAGTCAAATCCACTTCCAGGGAGCTCCAGGGAACTATCCGTGCACTTTGGATGCGGTGGTTTTGGTTTTATCTGAGTTTTGTATAATTTGCTGCAACCTGGAACATACTTGATTATATAAGAATTTTTATCGACATGGGGCTGGTCTGGCCACAGAATCCACTCCCTGCCCCCACATTGCAGTCTCGAAAGCCTAGCAACCTGCTGGGGTACATCCTCCAGATGGGCTGCCATTTAGTCTAAGCTGACTCCTTGAGGAGGGCTCCTGCAGGTGGACTTTCTTCCTCTGAAGACCCGACCCCCTTAGGGGGACCTCCCTGCCGCCACAGCTTTCCAGTTGCTCCCTGGGAATGTTTGTTCTTTCATTTATATGTGGATCCGGCTAATGGAAAGAGAATGTGACAGATAGTCTATGTTTAGGATTTTTCTTCCTTTATTTCTCCTCTCCTCCCGAATGCAGAGAAAGGCAGATTAGAATCATAAATACGTCTTCACCGCAGGTATTGTGTGTCCCTCCAATTTTCTTTTGTTTTAGAGATTTTCCCCTCTTGTAAAAACTGCACAAGTAAAGCATGTTTGTTGCAGAAAAATTAGAGATAAAAAGAAAAAAGAATCATCCCATTTTTTTTTTCATTAAAATATCAGGCTGAGGTCACTTCCCTCCTTCCAGTCTTTCTGACTTATCTCCTGCTCATTTTCATCGAGTACTCATCTTGCCTTGCCTGGGGAGGGCGCCCCTAGCAACCAACATTGTTTTATTCCTAAACCACTGTAGCGAAGGTGCTTTAAGGAAAGTGTTCTCCCACAGTAAGTACAAAAGGAACATGTATCCATGATAGAACAAAATATTTTAATGAACAGTTTAAACAACTCTCTTATAAGGAAGCTTCGAAATGTGCCACGACACTGCTTCTTAGGTTGGCTTCCTCTGACCAGCCTTGGTCCTGATATTTCTTGACCCTGGGTGATTTGTCTCTTGAGCGTAGTGTCCAGAGTCTGCTTCTTAGACCCTCTGAATGGTGGTTCCTTGCCAGGCTGACCGGGCTCTCAGCTCCCAGTCTGTAGGAGGATGCCTTTTCTTGCACATTCTTCTTCTTCCTTTTTTTTTTAATGGGCTTAAATAAATTTATTTATATTCAAAATAAATTATTTTTTTAATTTTTATTGGAGTGTAGTTGATTTACAATGTTGTATTAGTTTCAGATGTACAGCAAAGTGAATCAGTTATACATATACATATATCCACTCTTTTTTTAGATTCTTTTCCATATAGGCCATTACAGAGTATTGAGTAGAGTTCCCTGTGCTATACAGTAGGTTCTTATTAGTTATCTATTTTATATATAGTAGTGTGTATATGTCAATCCCAATCTCCCAGTTTATCCCTCCCCTTCTTGTATATTCTTAACCCCATGTCTCTGTAAACTCCTTTTCCCATTTTTGGGGGCAAGTGTATCAGGTATGAACCTCAACTTATAAATTCAGGAAAGTAGACATTTAATATTGTTTTTTCTGTAAACCAACTTATTTTCTACTTCAAACCTCCATTTCATCTGATGGCAGGAGTTTAGTCTGTCAAAGTGGGCTTTATACACACGTACATATCCACCTAGTCTGGGTCACCATCTATTCATGCTGGCCTCCCCCCTATTATGCTTGCTCCTACCTGGCCTTTGGACTGTTCTGGTCACTGCTAAGTGATCCCTGACCCAAGGACCCCCCAGTTCCAGCTTGCTCTCAGCTCAACTTCTTACTACTTTGAGTGCAAAGCATGGGTCTTCTTTTCCCACACGGTGCTGGGAAAAGCAAAAACCTCCATGGGGCTAGCTATGCACTTCCTTTCATCTCTGCTATTCTGGGGTGCAGAGGTCTCTGTGGGCTATCTCAAGCCCGTGTTTGGGGCAGCTACATCGTTTGCCAGACTCCATGCAAAATGAAAACACTGAGCTGCGTTGGGGCTGGGGAAGTCAACATCCCCTTCCCAAGGGCCCACAGTGCCAGCCCACGGCGGACAGCCAGTCCTTAAGGGATGGCCACCTTCACACCGGTACACATGTACATACTTGGTCCCTGGACGGCTGGGCAAGAGACCTCACCAAGTTGCACACCCCATGATGCCTGTGGTACCCTCAGCCTGAGGCCAAAAGGCAGATTCCTTGAATCCCACCCCCAGACGCCATGGGGTGGGTGCAACAGGCCCTGACACCCCCAGTGCCCACAACTGTGCCCAGGCCCACGCCAGTTGTGGAGAGAGCTAGCGGAGCACGGCCCAGGCAAAGGGAGGCTGGCAGGGCCTGTGGCACCAGGGTAGTGGGGGGTGGGGCGAACGTCAGGGATCCCAAGCCAGACACAGTGGAGGCAGGATGCACAAGAGCTGAGGCTCCAAGCCCCTGGTGCAAGCTCCAGTGTCCTGTGGTCTGCTTTACAAGTCACAGATTCAAAGCTAAAACTATTAAGAATTTCAAGGCAGCCACCGCAGAGCATCAGACCCAAGTGCGAGGGCCTTTTGGGAGCGGTGCCCTGTGTGCGGTACTGGCCACACAGCCAAACAGGCAGGCCTGTGTGATTAGACACACAAAAGCTGGAAATAGACTTCTTGTTTCTTGTACTACCTCAGCCCTTCCTTGGTGCAGTGAGAATAAAAGGGTTCTAGCGTGGGGGGAGAGGTGTAGGTAGGGGACGTTCCTAGAGTAATAGGAATTATCAGAAAGAAAAAAACCCCTGAATTCGTATTTTAAAAACGTTTTCCCACCACACAAGCATCAACAGATCCTAGCCCTCCTGGACCCCTGGCTATAGTCCTGCATCTGATTCACAAGTGGGCTCACCTGTGGGGCACCAGGGGCCCTTCCACCATTGCCCAAGCTGCACCTCCAGCTCTGGCTGGCATCTCTGCTGGGGGATGAGGTGGGAGGTGGAAGGAAATAGTCTACTCCTAGTCTACTAGTATCTAGGACTAGGGCAGCGCAGTGTGGAGGTTTCATGTCAGCCGGCCAAGCTCTCTCAGAGGTGTATTTTTAAATCTAAACCTGATCTTCAAATTGGGGTGCCACCCAGACAGAACTGCAGCATCAGCATCAGCTGGGAACTTTTTGAAATGCAAATTCTCAGGCGCTGCCCCAGACCCACTGTAGCTGAGGCTCTGGGGATGGGGCCAGCAGTCTGTTTTAACAAGCTCTCCAGTGAGTCTAATGCGCAGTGAAGCTTGAGTACCACCGCTGTAAATGTGTTACATGGGGGACATTTTTCAGGATTCTTCAGTAAGGTTTCATTTACAATCTTATAAAAAGACTACTGGACCTAGCGCTCACTGGCAGTTCAGAGAATTCTAAGACGGTTCAGCAGCTCCAAGTATGTCCTCTAACCATATGCTACAATATTTGGAATTCCTGCATTAGAAGTTTATTCCTTCAGGGTCTCTTTTAAAAGGTAAAGGTTCTACTGGGTAAGTTCATATAAAAGTATCTGTGATACCTGTCATATTCTGCTTACCATGGCTAGGAAGGGAGAGGAGTACATCACAGAATAAGGAAATAGCTGAGCCAAGATAAGCATTGCCTGGGGATGGCAATTTTGCCTAGAGTCGGCATTTCCAGAACTTGTACAGTTGCTAGAGTAAAACCGTTTGTTTGAAATGGGCCTGATACCTTAACTGTAAAATCAAATGAGGGGGAGAGAAGGAAAGAGTGAGTTCAAGGGCGTAGAGGTAGGTGAAACCTCAGTTCATGTGCTGGCACCAACTAGCTAAACTCTTAGATAAGTTACTTAAACTCCATGTCTATAGAATGTGGTGACATAACCCAAAACATATCAATTAGGATTTGGTTGCAAGTGACAGAAACTCCAACTCGAACTGGTTTCTGCTGTCAGAGAAGAAGGTTATCTATTGGCTTTTGTAAATAAAAACTCTAGAGATAGTTCTGACTTCAGAAACAGCTTGGACAGTGTTCAGAAGAGGCCACAAGAATGCAGTGGTTCTTCGTTTTACTCTCTGCTGCTCTGTGTGTTGGCTTCGTCTTCAGACTATGCAAGTTGGCAGGATGGCAGCCCCAGCCCCAGCCAACACGTCTTGAGGGTTCAAGTCTGGATCTGAGGGCAAACCCTGGAGCCCAAACAAACCCCCAAAGGAGACTGATTGGCTCTGATATGCCTCCCTTGAGTTATGTGCCTACCCCTGAGCCAGTCACTGACCACAGGGGAAACTGATGCTCTGGGTCAGACGCCAAGCATGAGTTGTACACTCTCCCTGGAATGGGGTGGTGGGAGGTACTGCCAATGCCACAGAACCACAGGAGGTGGGGAGGGGTGGTTCCCCACGAACATGGGAGGTTGTTACTGAAAACGGAGTGAATGGAGAAGGGCTGGCGAGGAAGCCACACACGTCCACCACGAGGATCTCGGTTCCCACATGGGGTGGTGTGAGGTCCTCCCACAGCCCAGGGTGCCGGTGTCGGAAGCCACATTCATCAGACCGCCCTCCAGATGGAGCCTGGGTTGGGCTTGGGGAGGAAGGAATCCTTCTTCTATTTAGGATGACTAAACTCATCCCCTTCAACAACCCTGATGGAAAGGCTGTCCCTCCTGGCACAGCAGCCCGGCTTCTCATTTCTCTCTGAGAGTGCCATCCACACCACACATCTGCCGGCCCCACCCCTCTGTTCACTGCCTTCTCCCCGTCAGCCTCCCTCTGTCCCCTAGGCTCCTCCCTCGGCACATCTGTCTGTCTTTCTTTCTCCCTTCACCCCTGACCCCCTCTGTCTCCTGTCTGGTCTTCTCTGCTGCCTGTCTCTGTTTCTCTCTATTGCTGACTGGCTGCCTCTGTCTGTCTGTCTCCCTCTCTCTATATATATATATGTCTAGCTCTCTCTGAGCTCCTGTCTCTGTTTCTCTCCATCCTCTCTTGCTGGGATTCTGACTGTCTCTGTCTCATTCATTCTTTCTTATACTGCCTGTTCTTCTCTATCACCGTCTATTTAAGTACCTTCCAGTCACTTTCTCTACCTGCCCGTTTCATTCTTTGTGTCTGCTTCCCTTTCTCATCTGCCTTTGTCTCAGATTTTTCTTTCTTTCTGAAATAGTTCCCACTGCTCTAGACATGACTCTAAAATGTTCACAATCCATGCTTACTCCAAATGTTTCTTAGCCAACAGACAAAGAATTTATAAGGATGGAGCAAAGACCGTGAAGGGAGGGAAATTTAGAAAGAAAAAGGAAGCATTAATGGGGCACCTGAGGCATAGCACTGTGAATAAGAGGTTATTCAAGCCAAAAAATACACAGCACACACACACATTAAAGTCACAAGCCACCTTCAGTCAGGCATTGAGCTTCTCCACCACAGTTACAGTTGAGTTTGGTTGAAGTCTTGTTTTTCTTAGTTTACTTTTTCTTAACGGAATAGCTGCTCCCTGGGTCTCTAAGCAGTCTGGATGTCCATAACTGATACACAGCCTCAGCCCACAGCTGGCTAGTTTACAACAGGGGCAATGAATGTGACCTGACTCTGCTGTAGGGCACCTTTGTGAGTCCCATCCTGTGGACAGCTCAGCCCTGATTTTCTTTGTGGTGGCCACCCAGGTCCTGCTCCTCAATGGCTAAGTACACCTCTGATGCCCAACTCAGCAAGGGCTGACATTGGGCCCTCCTAACAATCTGCAATTTCCAATTCAGTAGGAGACATTGCTGGGTTTTGAAAAATAGAATGTTTTTCAAACATTAGAAGGAAATATCTATCCAATAGGCTTGGCACCCAGATTTTATTTCCAGATACGTTTAAAAACTGGCTTCACTTAGCATCCTGAGGACTGTCCTTCTGACCTTCAATGAGTTAGTCTTCATTTACTCATGTCTACATTTTCAAAGGTCAGACATTGGCTTCTGCAGTCACTAGCATATTTTTAAACTACTATGATGTAAATGGCAAAAAGAGTGTAAGGTCATAGGATCTTTTTTTCTTTTCTTTCCAACTTTAACACTTAGCTGCTGTATCATGGTAAGCAAATCAACCTCTGTGAGTCCCAATTTCCATGTTAGTAAAATAAAAGATAACAAGTGCCCAGCACCGTGCCTGGTACTTAATAGGTACTGATTAAAAATGTGTTCATTCATGTAAGAGAATGATGCTCAGCTTTGGCTGCCCATTAGAATCTCCTGGGAAGCTTTTTAAAGCCTGAAGCCCAGGCTGTAGATTAGACCCACTATACAGTGTATAAGACTGGGTCTGAGACCTGGCAGCAGTATTTTTTAAAAAATCCTAGCACTCATTCTACCCCAGGTAATTATAATATACAGCCAAGCCTGATAACCACGAATTTAAGAGGAGGTTTACATTAGCTTTGTGATTGTTTTGTGCTTAATAAAGTATCAAAGGCCCCTTTTAAAAAAGTGTACTCTTGAACCATAGTCCTCACAAATCAATTTCCCCAATTTCCAAAGATCGCCTGTTCCTATAAGCTTGTCTACAATAAAAAAAAAAAATGACCCCTATAAGTTTCTGTTTGGTCAAGGGGAAGTACATGTTAAACACTCAGTTCAACAACTCACACTGAATATTTTCCAGGTACTGAGAATTGTGCTAAACCAAAAGCCTCTATCTTCAGAAAATAAAATCCATAACTTCAAAAGGCCCACCACAAGTAAAAAGCAATGCTTTGTAAAACAAAGCAAAACAAAACAAAACAAAAACTTCCTTTCCTTAGAACTTGATGCCTTTAAGCACACAGTCTGCCAAGTTAATTTTCTGCTGAATATCAGCTCTCCTGCTGCCTGTAATGAGGGGCCTAAGAAGAGGAACAGGAAGTTTACACTGATGTGGGAGGTTTACTGGAAAATTCTGTGCTAAGAAAATAATTTCAGTGGTCAACATTGCTAACAAAAATACATTGGGCTGACAAAAAAAAAAAAAAAACAACAAGCTTTTACTTGGTGGGACACTGTTTTTAATCGAAAAAAATTATGTATGTACATTTATGAATTTCTTCCTCATTTTGATGATACTTTTGACACTCTCTGGAAATATGTGTTTCTGTTTTCTTTGTTCTTCACTCTGCATTGGTTGTTCTCAGCCCAGAAAAGAGGTATAATCTCAGAAGGGAAATAAATATATGAAAGGGGATCCAATTCAAGAGAGTCCATCAGAAGCTCCTCTCATCTTAGCGCTGAAGCCCTTGCTGTGGTGTTTGTGTGCAGCATCTCACATCTGCTTCCTATGTCTCCAACTTTCCCCTCACTCTCTGGATCCCCAGGTTCATAGTCTAGTCTGGGCTAATTTTCCACTAGCCAGTCAATAATACTACTCTCAAAAGAATTCAAACTGTCATCTAGCATTCACAGACCATCTAGTGGGAAAAGATTTGGAGCCAGGAGGCCAGGGTTCTAGGCCTTGTTTTCTTCCTTACCACGTGTATGACACCAAGCAAACACACAACTTCTTTGAGCCTGTGTTTCCTTGTTTAGAAAATGAGTGATACATTACCAACCTCGAAGAATTGTTGTTAAGGTTTAGTCAACTATAGGCTTATTTGTACGTGCAGTACAAATGTCCAGTGCTGTTTTGTAACGCTGTTTTCCCAGGTTTGGAAACATTTCACCCATAATATGAAAAATTTATAAATGACGACTTAACTGAACCAACTGAACTTCTTCTACGAACGTTAGCCTGCAAACTCCCCAGCACACACACTTAGTGCAACCCTGCCCTTTTGGAACAGGTAACCCTGAATGCTCCAGGAAGAAAGTCAGATTTCTAAACACGTTACTTTGTCCTTTTCTCTTTTCTCAGGTAATTTATTACAGAGATCTGGTTTGGCTTCAGAGATCTGGTGGCTCTGCAGGGGGTGACAAAGGCAGAAATGGATCTTGTCTTTAAACAAAAGGAAGGAAGGGTAGAGAGACCTCTACATGCCTGCCCTCCCTGACACACACTGGGGAGCATCGTTCAGGGGCTGAGACTCATCTCAGCAGCCTGTGCTGACGTGTCCCCGCCACCAGTTCATGGGACAGCTGGCCTCCCACACACCAGCTGGGTCCCAGATCAATGCTTTCTAGGGAGAACAACAACAAGAAATGGCTTTCCAAGTACACTTTCATCGAGAAGAATAGAAACTGCAGACAATATTTTCATCATTAGTTATTGTAAAATGTTTATGATGTTCTAGGGAGATGAAAGGCGAAGATCGCACAGCCCTCCCACTCCCACCTGCCTCGATCCACCTATAGCCACCTCACCTGTAAAACAGTTCAAACTGGGCTTGTATAAATTCCCCAAAGAAGGTCCAGATTTCAGAGTGTACCTACCTCTGAAATATGGAGGAAGGAACATTCTTCACTCTTGTCCTCTGCTAAGGAGTTAAGGGAAGGCAGTAATATTTACTGAGCTCCTGGCAGATGTCCAGGCATTTTCTCAGATGATATTTAATCTTCATTATGACACTTTGAGGTACATATTCTTAGGCCTATTGATGAGGAGACTGAGGGTCAGAAAGATGAAGAAATTTATTCAAGATCACATAACAAATATTGATAATTGGTAAAAACAGCATTCTAACCCCAGTCTACCTCATTCCTTTCATTAATTCATGTTATAAAATATGAATGGAGAGAAGTACGGCATAAATTACCATTGTAGTTCTTCAGTTGGTGAAATAGAAAAAATATTGACCTTATTTTAAAATCAATCAATCAATCCTGGTTGTTTCCTCCTAAAGGCAATCTTGACCAGTTAAAAAAAAAAAACCTAAAAAATGAAACCTCTCTGGTATTTGAAAATGACCACATTTTTTCAATAGGTGTCAATGGGTCAAATTCTGCCATTCCATTGAAATCCCTGAGAAGGCTAGAAAATTCTACCTTTCTAAAATTCTAGAAATTTCTCAAACCGTGAGACCTGACAAGGGAGGAAAAAGCCTTTTATTAGAAAGTCAACACACAGTCATTCTTGGCTCATGAACAAGTGGGGAATTAGTTGTGGTGTGTGTCTAAGCAATTTATTGCCAGTAACAGAAGTTAGCAAATCATTACTCAATTATAATGGAGTACTCATAAAAGTATACTTTGCTACTGTTTTGTATGTTTGAAATTTACATTAACAAAAAGCTTTATTTTGTTTGTTTTTAATTTTCCCCATTTTTATTGAAGTATAACTCATGTACAGTAAAAGGACCGCTCTTTTTGTTTTTTATAAATATATTTATTTTATTTATTTATTTTTGGCTGCATTGGGTCTTCATTGTTGCACGCGGGCTTTCTCTAGTTGCGGTGAGCAGGGGCTACTCTTTGTTGTGGTGCACGGGCTTCTCATTGCGGTGGCTTCTCTTGTGGCGGAGCATGGGCTCTAGGCGTGCGGGCTTCAGTGGTTGTGGTGCACAGGCTCAGTAGTTGTGGCTCACGGGCTCTAGAGCTCAGGCTCAGTAGTTGTGGCACATGGGCTTAGTTGCTCCACGGCGTGTGGGATCTTCCCGGACCAGGGCTGGAACCCATGTCTCCTGCATTGGCAGGTGGATTCTTAACCACTGTGCCACCAGGGAAGCCGGAAATGACAGGTCTTAAGTGTACAGTTCTGAGTTTCAGCAGTCACATCTGTCTGTGTAACCCATACCCATCACAATACAGAATACTGGCATAACCCCCCAGATATCCCTCAGGCCCCATCCCTGTCAACCCCTCCCAGCCCACCCCACTCCACAGGCAACCACTCCCCTGATTTCTTTTGCCACAGGTTGGTTTTGCCTATTTCAGAACTTTATATAAGTGGAATCAGTATGTATCTTTTTGTATCTGGCTTCTTTCACTCGGCATAACAATATTGAGGCCCATCCATATGTTGTGTGTATCAGAAATGATTTTCTTTTGTAAGGTTTTTTTTTTTTTTGCTGAATAATATTTGTTTGTATGGAAGGACCCGTTTTGTTTATTCATGCTTCTACCGATGGACATTTGAGTTGTTTCTAATTTGTGCTCTTCTAGTTTTGAAGCCAGGGCTAGGAAAAGAAAAGAGAGAAAGGTAAAATTTTTTGAAATCTAATTTTCTTACTGGAACATTCTGTGTTAGGAATAAAACTGCTATGAATGTTCATGCACAAGTCTTTTCTGTATCCAATGTTTTCATTTCTCCTGGGTAAATACCTAGAGGTGTATTTTCTGGGTCATAGGGTAGGTGCATGTTTAACTTTACCAGAAACTGCCAGACCAGTTTTCAAAGTGACTGTACAGTTTTACTTTCCCGCTAGTAACATATGAGGTTCTGTTGCTCTACATCTTGGCCCACACTTGGTGCTGTCAGTCGTGGCATCACCTGGTGACTGTAATTTGCATTTCCTTGATGACTAAGGATCGGTTTTCATGTGCTAATTGGCCGATCCTCCTTTGTGAAGTGTCTGTTACAGTCTTTTGCCCACTTTATTGTTTTTTTAACTTAAAAATCATGTAATCTCAACACCCAGGGATAACCATCATTAACATTTGAGGCTTTTTTCTATACATTTATTTATTTACACAAATATATTCTTTACAAAATTGGGTCCATATTATATAAACTGTTCTGTAACCTATTTTTTTCATTTAGCAATTGGTCATGAACATTTTTCCCTATCAATAAATACACTTCTATGTCATCATTTCTTTCTCCACGAATGATCATTGCAGTTTTATTCACACTAATGGCCCAAATAGGATACAACCCAAATGTCTTTCACCTGGTGAGTGGATGAACAAAATGTGGTGTATATCTGTACAGTAGAATACTACTCAACAATAAAAAGGAACAAACTACAGGTAAATGCGACACACATGCAAAACCATATGCTGAGTGAAAAAAGCCAGACCCAAAAGTATAAATACAAACTATAGTGAAAATGCAAATTTAGTGACCAAAAAACAGTTGGGGCTGAGAGATGGACTGCCAAGAAGAAAGATGAAACTTTTGAGGGTGATGAAAATGTTCTATATATTGATTGCAGTTATAGTTTCTTTGGTATATGCATGCATCACAACTTATCAGATTATGCATTTAAAATGGGTGCATATTGAAGCAGATTAAGGCTCAATAAAATTGATGTTGAGGAGATGCAATATAGGATACAGGCTAAGCACTGAAGAAAGTGGGGCAAGCATGACTGACACAGTTAAAGAAAGGAGCAGAATTAACTTGAGATAAAGTAGAGTTTTGATCTCAGAAAAAAAAAATAGTTTTAAGTTGAATTAGGGCTCTTCGTTAAACCCCATTAAAGTTTAGGCTAGAAGGGTGATTTATTCCTCACAGCATACAAAAAAAGATTGAACAGCTGGAACCAGACCCAAGGCTGTCCCTTTTGGTCCTTTGGCTAGAGCCAGCAGGCTTTTCTAGAGCACGTGTGTGTGTGTGTGTCTGTGTGTGTGCATGTGCACAGCCATTGGCATTTCCAGATTGCTGGCTTCTCCAGCATCCAGTCTGGGATATATGAGGCAAAAAGAAAACCCAGGGAACTTACCACCTTGTTCCTCAATTCCTGAGGTCTGTAGCTGATCTGCCTTTTCCCCATCTTTCAGAGTATTCTTATCTTTGCTTTATATAGAATGTCCAGAGTTTTTAGCTATACTTAGCAGGAGGAGTATGGGAAAAGTATGTCTACTCCATCTTTCTGAAAGTAGAAATCTTCTTGACTACTTTTTTAAAATTGGTTTGTTTATCTTTTAATTATTGAGTCATAGGAGTTGCTCATATATTCTGGATACAAGTCCTTTGTCAGATATGTATGTTGTGAATATTTTCTCCCACATATAGTTTGCTTATTCAATGTCTTTTTTTTTTTTTTTTTTTTTTTTTGGCCTCACTGCACGGCTTGCAGGATTTCAGTTCCCTGACCAGGGACTGAACCCGGGCCATGGCAGTGAAAGCCCAGAATCCTAACCACTAGGCCACCAAGGAACTCTTTTCAGTGTCTTAACGTGTCTTTTGATGGAGATGGACAGAAGTTTTAAATTTCGATCAAGTCAATTTTCTCAATTTGTTTCTTTTATGATTAGTGCTTTGTGGGTCCTGACAAATATTTGCAAAGATAACCCCCTGTGTTTTTTTTCTAGAAACTTTATGGTTTCTGCTTTTACATTAAAAGCTATGATCCATCTCAAACTATTTTTTGTGTTTGGTGTGAGGTATGAATTGCAATTGATTTTTTTTTCCCTAGATAGCCAGTTGTTTCAGCACCATTTGATAGAAATATTTTTTTCCCTTATTGAGCTTCTTTAGTACCTTGGTCAAAAATTAATACATATGGTTCTACTCTTATACAATGTTCCGATCCAGTGATCTGTTTGTCTGCCTTTATGCTAATACCACACTGTCTTGATTACCATAGGATTTTAGCAATCTTGAAAGTGTATATCCTCCAACTTTTTTTTTTTCAGAATTGCTTCATCTCTTTCAGACCCTTCAAATTTCCATAAAAATTTTATAGTCTGTTTGTTAGTTTCTACAAAAAAAAGTCTTCTGGGGTTCTGATTACGGTTGTGTCAAATCTTTAGGTCACTTTTGGGGAACTGACATCTTAACAAGAGACAGTAAATATTTCTTTCCATTTTTTTTGTCTTCTTTGATTCTCTTAACAATATTTTGTAGTTTTCATGGTATATATCTTACATATGTTTTATTAAGTGCATACCTGACTTTGGGTTTTTTTATGTTATTCTAAATGGCATTATTTTAAGCTTAATTTTTCAAGTGTTTATTAGCTAATATATAGAAATACAACAGAGTTTTGTATATTGATCTTGTATTCTGAAGCTTTCCTAAATTCACTTAATAGTTCTAGTAGCTTTTGTTAAGTTGTCTAAGGTTTTCTATGTATAGGATGATGTCATCTGCAAAGATAGTTTTACTGCTTCCTTTATAGTTTTATGCCTTTTTTTTCTTGTCTTATTACACTGTTGAAGACCTCTACTAGGAGTGGTGAGAGTGGAATACTTGTTCTGATCTTCATCTTAGGGGAAAAAGTTTTAATCTTTCACTAGTATGTTGCTAGTTGTAGATGTCCTCTATTGGGTTAAGAAAGTTTCCTTTTATTCTGTGTTTGCTGAGAGGTTTTATCATGAATTAGTGTTATATTTTGTCAAATACTTTTCCTGCATCCATGGAGATGATCACATGATTTTTCTTCTTTATTCTGTTATTGCATCAATTTGTATTCAAATGTTAAACTAGTGTTGCATTCCCAGAATAAACCCCATTTGATCATGATAATTATTCTTTTTCCATGTTGCTGGGCTCAATTTGCTAAAATTTTATTAAGGACTTTTTAATCTATGTTCTTGATAATATTGGTCAGCAGTTTTGGGGGTTTTTTTTGTAATGTCTTTTTTTGGTTTTGATATAAGAGTAACTCTGATCTCATAAAACAAGTTTGTAAGTGTTCCCCCCTCCTCTATTTTCTAAAAAGGGTTGTGTAGGAGTAGTATTATTTTCTCTTTAAATGATTGAGATAATTCATCAGTCAAGTTTTTTTGTGTGTATATGTAACTTACCTTCTTTGTTTCCCTTCTTTCAGGAATTACAGTCCTCCCAGACTGTTGTCCAGTGTCTATTTTATATACTGTACCTAGTTTTGTGGTTGTTTATAGTAAGAGGGCTGTGTGGTACCAGTTTCTCCATCATGGCTAGGTCAGAGATATCTAGTAAGAAGCTTGTCTAAATTGATGTTATTATTAGGATAATTCTAAATTCAGTAGATTCAGTATATTGCCCCAGTATTGAACCTCCCGCAATAGATTGTCGTAATTGCATTTCTATTGAATCTATCCCTAAATTAAATATTAATGTAATTAGTATAATTCAGTATTAGCAAAGACTAGTACAATGAACAGAAGTCTAGATTCAATATTAATAACATTGCTTTTACTTACTTCAATATTGATATGCTTTCTTGTAAGGAGTACAAAGTAGCAAAATTATAGGTAGAGTTATTTTGTATAACTCTGATATGCTTCAGGAGAGAGTTTTACATTCCATCTATTATGCTTATTAATAGGAGATTAACAGTTTGAAAGCCATTATTTAGAGACTTACATGTTTCAGAAAGGTTATTGCTTAAATGTGGTAAACTTTTCTAATAAAAAAGTGTGTATAATTCTGGTATCTTAGCAGAAACAAGGTGTTTCCCAATAGAGAACTTTGCCATTACATCTTCTGTGTGGCTTTGTTCCTGCTGCTTCTCATCACAGGATTAGACCATGTAGAAAACATTTTCCGAAATGATACATAATATTCAGGTTAAGTGGATTTTTTAGGCTCATATCTCTCTGCATAAGGAACCATACTGGAAAATGAATACTTTGCTTATGAGGCCTATTTTGGGCCTAAATCTACCTTCTTAGACAATCAAATTACTTCAACTTCCTTTTTGGAATTAAGTGGGAATATTAAACAAATGATAAATTAAAATTAAAAACTACTTGGCAGTTGTGGTTCTTGCCTTCAGTTAGGATAGGTGAAATAGTTCAGCCTGTGCTTGCTTAAAGCACCCCACCCTTTGGACAGCCCCAGGATCTGAAGTCTGCATCCCACTTTTGGGTCCAAAGGGAAATCCTCAGAACTAGGGGTCACCATAGCTATGGGAACTTTGAAGCAGGAGTAGATTAAAAAAATAAAACCCTGACATTACAGATTGTACACATTGTTATAGTGACACTGTAATTAAGGGTAATGTTACATCCTTTGAAAAATCTTCAATGATATTTCAACATAGAGAACATGTAAGAATACGCCAACTGATTAGCACTGGGGAAAACTGTTTTTTAAAAAACACATTATAATGAATTGAAACAATATATCCCTTTGTTGATAGCACTGGTGAATTCTGACACTGGTAAATTTTAGCTACCATTACTCTAGACCTTTTCCTACGATCTGTCCCCATCAAAATTACCATTAGAGCCATGGAAGTTCAAAGAATCTTGTTAATCTCTGCCAACAAATTCACAATAAAAAAAAAAAGATTGATGGTTTATTTAATGCAGTGGATTACAAGCCACTGGTGCTTCAGAATCACCAGGGTGCCTTTAAAAATTTAAATGCCCTGGTCTCATGCCCAGATATTTGGATTTGATTGATCTGACTAGAGACTAGTCATCAGTATTTTTTCATAGACTTTTTTGAGATATAATTTACATACTGTAAAATTCACACTCTCAAAGTATGCAACTGAGTGGTTCTTAGTGTCTTCACAAAGTTGTACAACCATCACTACTCCCTAATTCCAGAACATTTTCATCTCCCCCAGAAGAAACTTGTACCTATTGACTCTCCATTCCTTCCTCCTTCTAAATCCTGGCGACCACTAATTTACTTTCTGTCTCTATGGATTTGCCTATTCTGGACATTTCATAAAAATGGAATCATACAGTATGTGGCCTTTGGTGACTGACTTTTTTCACCTAGCATCATATTTTCAAGGTCATACTTACTGTAGCATGAATCCCTACATCATTCCTTTTTATGACTGAATAATATTCTATTGTATAGCTATACCACCTTTGGTTTATCCATTCATCAGTTGATGGACATTTGGATTGTTTCCATTTTGGCTATTATGAATACTGCTGCTATGAGCATTTGTGTACAAGTTTTTGTGTGGATAATATGTTTTCAGTTCTCTTGGGTATACATTTAGGAGTCAAATTACTGGGTCAGATAGTTACACTATGTTTAGCTTTTTGAAGAACTGCCAAACTGTTTTCTAAAGTGGCTGCATTATTTTATATTCCCACTAGCAGTGTGTGAGGGTAATAGTTTCCCCACTTTCTCCTCAGTAACACTTGATATTATCTGTGTTTTCAATTATAGTTTCCTAGTGGGTATGAAGAAGTAGTATCTCATTGTGGTTTTGATTTGCATTTCCCTTGTGACTAATAATGTCGAACTTCTTTTCATGTGTTTATTGTGCATTTGTATATCTTCTTCTGAGAAATGTCTATCCAGATTTCTCATTCATTTTTCTATTGAGTTATATGTCTTTTTTTTTTTTTTTTTTTTTTTTTTTTTTTTTGTGGTACGCGGGCCTCTCACTGTTGTGGCCTCTCCCGTTGCGGATGGCTCACGGGCCTAGCTGCTCTGCGGCATGTGGGATCTTCCCAGACCGGGGCACGAACCCGTGTCCCCTGCATCGGCAGGCGGACTCTCAACCACTGCGCCACCAGGGAAGCCCGAGTTATATGTCTTTTTATTGTTGAGTTGTAAGAGTCTTTATATATTCTGGATACCAGAGTATAGATTTATTGATATATAATATCTAATATATGATTTGCAGACATATGATTTACAAATATTTTCTCCCAGTTTTTGGTGGGTTAGCTTTTCATTTTATAGTGCTCTTTGAGGCACAAAAGTTTTTATTTTTATTTATTTATTTTCTGGCTGCGCTGCACGGCATGTGAGATCTTAGTTCCCTAAGAATCAAACCCGTGCCTCCTACATTGGAAGCACAGGATCTTAACCACTGGACCACCAGGGAAGTCCCAAAAGTTTTAATTTTGATGAAGTCCAATTTATCTGTTTTTTCCTTATTGGTTGTGCTTTTGGTATCAAATCTAAGAAACCATTACCCAGTTCAAAATCATGAAGATTTACACCTATGTTTTCTTTTATAGTTTTACCTCTTACATTTATGTCTCTGATGTATTTGGGGTTAATTTTTTTAAATTAATTAATTTAATTATTTTTGGCTGCGTTGGGTCTTTGTTGCTGCGCACGGGCTTTCTCTAGTTGCAGCGAGTGGGGGCTACTCTTCATTGTGGTGCGCGGGCTTCTCATTGCGGTGGCTTCTCTTGTTGTGGAGCACAGGCTCTAGGCGCGCGGGCTTCAGGAGTTGTGGCTTGTGGGCTCTAGAGCGCAGGCTCAGTAGTTGTGGTGCAGGGGCTTAGTTGCTCCGCAGCATGGGGGATCTTCCCAGACCAGGGTTTGAACCCATGTCCCCTGCACTGGCAGGCGGATTCTTAACCACTGTGCCACCAGGGAAGTCCTGGGGTTAATTTTTGTATATGGAATGAGGTAGGAGTCCAACTTCATTCTTCTGTGTGTGGATGTCCAATCATCTTAAAATTCTGATTCTGGTCTTACTTTTGATCACCAACTACAATTCTGCACCTAATTCCAGTGTGTGAGTTTTCCCCCTATGTCACCAAGCAATTCTCTGACACCAACTGGATGTCCTATAGTTCAACTCAATATCAGACCCACAAGTTAAGGGCTCAGTCCCCTAAGACTGCCCCCTCCCTAATTTCAGATGCCAATAGCATGTCCGGATTATCACCTGGGCTCTGGCTATAGATCAGAGATTCCCACAACGCCTGCTTGAGTTCTAGTAATTGCTGGAGAAGGTCACAGAACTGAGGAAGACATTTGCTTACTAGGTTACTGGCTTATTATAAAAGAATATGATAATGAAAAAAAAAGTCCTCTCCATCTGGTTCTACAAGAATTAAATCACTAGCCACTGTAGTCACTGACCTTTAACATACCCTGAAAGGAGTTCAGGATGGAGATCAGAAATGAGGCATTCTTTGCTCTGGAAAAACTGGCAGAATGGGCCTTTAGATAGTTAGATATTTTCAGAAGAAAGTTTTATGAACCCACTTTTTGCATCTTCTCATATCAAGAAAAGCACTAAAATCACTAACAGAGACATCTGCTCCTTGTTACTAGCAGCAACCTTCCAGTGAGATCTGTGCTTGATGGCATGTACTCCCTTCACCAAATCATGAATATACTGACCTCCATCCCTACCTCTTTGGAGCAGTTCCTCAGAGGTATCTGAGAGGCTGTCTCCACGGCTGTAGTCCTCATTTTGCCCCAAATAAAACTGAACTCACAGCTCTTGAGTTGTGCACTCTTTTTTCAGTCAACAGATATAATTCAGGAATAGCCAGATGGAAGAGATGCCTAAGGCAGGATACAAGTGGAAAAGGGCATGGAAATTCTATGCCCTCCAGGCGTGCCACCCTCCCTGCTCTCTGGATTGATCCCTTGATCATCATGTAGTGTCCTTCTTTGTCTCTTGTAACAGTCTTTATTTTTAATTCCATTTTGTCTGATATAAGTATTGCTACTCTGGCTTTCTTTTGATTTCCATTTGCATGGAATACCTTTTTCCATCCCCTTACTTTCAGTCTGTGTGTCTTTAGACCTGAAGTGAGTACCCTGTAGGCATCATATATATGGCTCTTGTTTTTGTATCCATTCAGCCACTCTCTGTCTTTCGATTGGAGCATTTAGTCCACTTACATTTAGGTGATTATTGGTATCTATGTTCTTATTGCCATTTTGTTAATTGTTTGGTGGTTGTTTTTGTTGTTTTTTATTTTTTCCTTTCTTCTTCATTTGTTCTCTTTTTTCCTTTCTTCTTCATTTGTTCTCTTCTCTTGTAATTTGATGACTATCTTTAGTGTTATGTTTGGATTCCTTTTTTTCTTTTTTGTGTATATCTATTAATAGATTTTTGGCTTGTGGTTACCATGAAGTTTTTATAGAGTAGTCTATATATATATATATATATATATATATATATATATATATATATGATTGTTTTAATTTCAAATGCATTTTTAAAACCCTGAATTTGATTTGTACTCTCCTCCCCTCACAATTACTGTTTGATAATCACATTTTTCATCTAATTGTTTTATCCCTTAACTGCTTATTGTAGATATAGATGATTTTACTACTTTTGTCCTTTAACCTTCTTACTAGCTTTGTGCATGGATTATTTCCTACCCCGTCTGCATGTTTGCCTTTACCAGTGAGCTCTTCCATTTCATAATTTTCTTGTATTTAGTTGTGGCCTTCTTTTTTGCCTAGAGAAGTTCCTTAACATTTGTTGTAAAGCTGGTTTAGTTAATTCTTTTAGTTTTTGCTTGTCTGTAAGGCTTTTGATCTCTCCATCAAATCTGAGCAAGAGCCTTGCTGAGTAGAGATTCTTGATTGTAGGTTTTTCCCTTTCATCACTTTAAATATATTGTGCCATTCCCTTCTGGCCTGCAGAGTTTCTGCTGAAAAATCAGCTGATAGTCTTATGGGAGTTCTCTTGTATGTTATTTGTTGCTTTTCCCTTGCTGCTTTTTTTTTTTTTTTTTTTTTTTTTTAGTGATACGTGGGCCTCTCACTGTTGTGGCCTCTCCCGTTGCGGAGCACAGGCTCCGGACGCACAGGCTCAGCGGCCATGGCTCACGGGCCCAGCCGCTCCTTGGCATGTGGGATCCTCCCGGACTGGGGCACGAACCCGTGTCCCCTGCATCAGCAGGCGGACTCTCAACCACTGCGCCACCAGGGAAGCCCTCCCTTGCTGCTTTTGATATTCTCTCTTTATCTTTAATTTTTGTCATTTTGATTACAGTGTGTTGTGGTGTATTCCTCTTTGGGTTAATCCTGTATGGGACTCTCTGTACTTCCTGGACTTGGGTGACTTTCCTTTCCCAGATTAGGGGAGTTTTCAGCTATTATGTCTTCAGATATGTTCTCAGTCCCTTCCTCTCTCTCTTCTCCTCCTGGGACCCCTATAATGCAAATATTACTGCCCTTGATGTTGCCCCAGAGGTCTCTTAAACTGTTCTCATTTCTTTTCATTCTCTTTTCTTTTTTCTGTTCAGTGGCAGTGATTTCCACTACTCTGTCTTCCAACTCACTTATCTGTTCCTCTGTGTCATTTAGTCTACTACTGATTCCTTCTAGTGTGTTTCTTCATTTCAGTTATTGTATTCTTCATCTCTGGCTTTTTTTATATTTTCTAACTCTTTGTTAAAAACGTCTAAATTCTTGCTTGTGCATCCATTCTCCTCCCAAGTTCTTTGATCATCTTTATGATCATTACCCCGAACGGTTTCTCTGGTAGACTGCCTATCTCCACTTCACTTAGTTCTTCTGAGGCTTTATCTTGTTCCTTTGTCTGGAACATGTTCCTCTGCCACCTCATTTTGCCTAAGTTGCTGTTTGCATTTTTATGTATCTGTTAGGTTAGTTATGTTTCCCAACCTTGGAGAAGTGGCCCTCTGTAGGAGACATCCTTTGTGTCCTAGCAGTGCCCTCCTCTCTCGTCACCCAAGCTATATGCTCTCAGCGTTCCCCCTAGGAGGGCTGCGTGGGTCCTTCTGTTGTGGCAGGCTGACTATGTGGGCCGTCTGGTAGGCTTGGTTGGCCTCTAGTCTGGTGGGTTACTAGGCCCTGCTTTGTGCAGAGGCTGCTGGCTGCTGGGTGGCGGGACCAGGTCACAGATGGCTGTGACTGCAGAACCCCGGGGGGCCCTGGGGCTAGTGCTGGCTCACTGGTGGGTGGAGTCAGGATCTAGAGACTCCAGGACAGTTGCCCACCCACTGGTGGGTGAAACCAGGTCCTGGGATGAGTGCCAGACTACTAGCAGGCAGAGCCAGGTCCTGGAGTCTGGCTGCAGGGCCCAGGGATCCCAGAGCTGGTGTCAGATCTCTGGTGTGGGGGGCTGATTCCTGACACAGTTGGGTGTGGAGTCCAGGGTGTCCCAAAGCTCGAGGCCATGGCCCAGCTGGTGGCAGGGCAGGGTCTGGCCTGCTATGGGCAGGCTGGGTCAGCAGGCTGTGGGACTGTGGTTTTCTTGTGGCTTGTGTCTACCTCCTGGTGGGCAAAACTGGTCCAGGGGCTAGGGCAGGCTTCCTAGTGGGTAGGGCCATGCCTAGAGGCATATCTAGTGGTTGCTGTGGGCTCATGTCCCCTCCCAGTTAGTTGTTTGGACTGAGGCATCCCAGCACTGATGCCTGCATGCAGTTGGGTGGGGCCAGGTCTTGGTGCTAATGAGTATTTCACAATGGCGCCTGCCAGCACCAGTGTCCATGCTGTAAAAGAAGCTCCCAAGATGGCTGCTGCCAGTGTCCATGTCCCCAGGGTGAGCCACAGCCGCCTACTGCCTCTCCAAAGACTCTCCAATACCAGCAGGTAGGTCTGGCTCAGGCTCCTATCACATTACTGCTTTTGCCCTGCGTCCTGGAGAGTGTGAAATTTTGTGTGTGCCTTTTAAGAATGAAGTCTCAAAAAAAAAAAAAAAGAATGAAGTCTCTGTTTCCCCCAGTCCTTTGGGACTCCCAAAATTAAGTCCCACTGGCCTTTAAAGCCAAATACTCTGGGGGCTCATCTTCCAAGTGCAGGACCCTCAGCCTGGGGAACCCGACATGGGGCTCAGAACTCTCACTCCTGTGGGAGAGCCTCTGTAATATAATTATTCTCCAGTTTGTGGGTCACCCACCTGGGAGTATAAGACTTGATTATATCATGAGTATGCCCCTCCTACCCATCTCGTTGTGGTTCCTTCTTTATGTCTTTAGCTGTAGAAGATCTTTTCTGGTAGGTTCTGGTCTTTTTCATTGATGGTTGTTCTGCAAATAGTTGTGATTGTGGTGTGCTCATGAGAAGAGGTGAGCTCATGGTCTGTCTACTCCTCCATCTTGGCCCCTGAATCCTGTCCTTTTGGGGTTTTATGGAGGCTTCATTGCTTAGACATGATGGATTAAATCACTGGCTATGGGCAATCGATTCAACCTCCCTGGAGTTCAGGGGAGTGGGACTGAAAGTTCCAACATTCAAATCACAGGGTTGATTCTCCTGGCAACAGCTACCATCCTTAGGTGCTTTCCAAAAGTCTCCTCATTAACATAACAAAAAACCTTTATGGCTCTCATCACTTAGGAAATTCCAAGTGTTTTGGGAGTTCTGTTTTGTCCAGCGAATTATTCTCAGAGACTGAGATTGTCTTTGCCAATAATTTGTTTAACACAGGTTCAAGGCAGTAATATAATTTATAATAGTAATATTTCACAAGCCAATAGCATATAGGATAATGTCTCTTAATAAGCCAATAAAGAGATTTCGTACTTCAAACCAATGATAGGTGAATTACACTACTGCCCCAGGCAGAGGGGAGGTGAAAGAAGTAAGTCCAAATTTAGATGAGGTGTACCTTTCCACAAGCTGGTTCTCAGTAGAGTCAGCTTAGTTACCCAAGAGCAGATATCCAGCTGCCAGCGCAAACAGAAAGTCCCTTTTGTTGCTAGAGCTCAATGCTAGTGGCATGAAGGTGCCAGTGTTGGACAGTAAGGTGGGCTGCTCCAGGGACCCTTACACGGCTTGCACCACTCCTCTGAGGAATAGCCTTGACAAGGCAGGAACAGATGTCCCTTCTTTTCCTGAGACTGCTGCATGGTTTAACACCACTGCTGACCAGGAGTGGCCATGGCAGGAGCCAGTGTCTTAAGCTCTTTGGAGAGCTATTTTGGTCAGCAAAGAATAGCCTTGCACAGACTGAATGCTCTCAGTAAACCTTCACAAATACTTGGTATTTAAAGTGTAAATGTCCATCACGTGTTAGCCACTCTTCCACATGTTCTGATCCATCAGCCCCCCAGCAACACCTCTCAATAGCTGAACTACTGCGTGCTGATCCACAGCAGATGTCAATGACATCATCTTGGCACAGCTTCCTCGAGATAAACAAAGTCACCCTTAGATCAAATGACTTCACTTAAGTCATAAACAAGTGGATTTGAAATCATAACCAATCCACAACAAGTTTTGTGCCAGAAATGGGGATGAAGACCAAACATATCTTAGTGTGAATCACAATATCACACGTCCTATCACCATTTGTTGAAAAGACTATTCTTTCCCCACTGAATGTCTTGGCATTCTTGTCAGCTGACCATAGACACATGGGTTTATTTCTGGACTCTCAGTTCTATCCCATTGATTTATATGTCTAACCTTATGCCAGTACCCAACAGTCTTGATTTCTGTAGCTTTGTAGTAAGTTTGAAATTGAGAAGCGTGAGTCCTACAACGTTATTGTTCCTTTTCAAGATTGTTTTGACTATTTTGGGTCCCTTGAATTTCCATATGAATTTTAGGATCAGCTTACCACTTTCTGTAAAATAGCCAGACTGGATTTTGATAGGAATTGCATTGACTCTGTATATAAATTTGAAGAGTATTACCATCTTAACAGTGTTAAGTCATCCAAACCATTAACATGAAATGTTTCCATTTATTTACATCTTCTGTAATTGCTTTCAATGGTGTTTTATAGTTTTCAGTGTACTGAAAGTCTTGCAGCATCAATTTTTTTAAAACTCTTCAGATAGTTTTAATATGCATCCAGTGTTAAGGATCATTGTTTAATGTCCTGAAGATTATCCCCCCAAATCACAAATCTTAGGTTATGTGTCCATGTGTGGCTGTGTTAGGCATAAGGCAGTGGGGTTTACTTTGACCAGGATGATCCACTTCTGAGAGATGTCCGTTTCATGACATTCCATAGGAAAAATGTGGTAGTAAAATTTTATTACACCCTATAGAGAATCATAGAGTTGTAAAATCTTAAGAGGCCTGAGAATTAATTTGTATTGGCCAAGTGGGGTGAGATTCTATCCTGTTTTAATGTCTGCTGAGAACAAATGTCCTTTGAACAATCTTCATCAATATAACCCATTCCAATGTTAACTAACTCTCTCCTCTGAAAATCTTACCCACTTCCCTATGTATCACTAGATTTTTAATCCCCCGGGCTCTCTATCACATCTGTACCAAAATTATGATATGTCTAAATTCTGATTGTTAAAACTTAAGGCCATTTCTCAGTGATCTGAGGAACAATCTCTTCACCATCTCTAGTACAAAGACTAGAAGGACTTTGTTGCTTGTTTTTGTGTTGTTGGTTTGTTTGGTTTGGTTTGGTTTTTTCCTTTTGGCTCTTGATTGTCACCCTTCTGACACACACTGCCTTCTAGGCTTGACAAAACTACCATGAGATCTAAAGGGAATGAAGTGACCTCTCACTTTAATCCTACATCTTAATGATCCCATCAATGGCTAAGTTAGGCTGTGTATAGCTGGAAGTGTTGACTTAAAAAATGCTTTCCTGACAAATGGTCAGTCTATCTCTGGGGAAATGGGAACAAGTCAACACATCGACTTACTTGTGACTGTCTTCTATTCCTGACTCCACACCTCTCTCCTTCCCATCACTCAGCCTCAGGGTCCCTCCAGGTCCTGACACCATCTGCACTTCTGAAAGTCCAGTCCACGTAAACTGCCTGGAGATTGAGGATGACTCTGGATTTCTGGGATACTGATGTAGAGATGATCTCTTTAGATGGGACTGAAATACAGGCCCGAGGTTCTCGTCTTTTTCCTACTGCAACGTGAATGATGGGTGATGTTCACAACCATGCCGCTCTTTCATGATCTATCCAGATATTGAAAAATATCTGAAAATATTTTACAGAAAAAAAATAAGAATGTAGTACTACCAACTTTTTCTTCTTGATTTGACATTAATACAATTTTATCCATCTGATAAATCAGTCATTTGGATTTTTAAAAATTATAATACAACATGGAAAAACCACAGGGTTTGTCTAATTTTTGAACTTTATTTACAAGGCAAGGTGAGTTGTTTTTCAGCTCATTTCTTTACATGTGTATTAACATGGCAAGGAAATATTACAACTGAAGAATAAGCTTAGATAAAACTTATCTTAATATGCCATATGGGCCTCCCTGGTGGCGCAGTGGTTGAGAGTCCGCCTGCCGATGCAGGGGATACGGGTTCGTGCCCCGGTCTGGGAGGATCCCATATGCCGCGGAGCGGCTGGGCCCGTGAGCCATGGCCGCTGAGCCTGCGCGTCCGGAGCCTGTGCTCCGCAACGGGAGAGGCCACAACAGTGAGAACCACAAAATTAAAAAAAAAGGTAATATGCCATATGTTGATTTTTTTAAAAATTAGCATTAATATAAATAACATGAGGGACTTCCCTGGTGGCACAGTGGTTGAGAATCTGCCTGCCAATGCAGGGGACACGGGTTTGAGCCCTGGTCCAGGAAAATCCCTCATGCCGCGGAGCAACTAAGCCCTTAGTAGAGCAACTAAGCTCTACTGAGCCTGCTCTCTAGAGCCCATGAGCCACAACTACTGAAGCCTGTGCCCCTAGAGCCCATGCTCCACAACCAGAGAAGCCACTGCAATGAGAAGCCTGCGCACCACAAAGAAGAGTAGCCCCTGCTTGCCGCAACTAGAGAAAGCCCTCACACAGCAGCGAAGACCCAACACAGCCAAAAATAAAAATAAATTAATTTATTTATTTTAAAAATTTAAAAAATAAAAAATGGACCAAAGACCTTAACAGACACCTCACCAAAGGACATACACAAATGGCAAGTAAGCAAATAAAAAGATATTCCACATCATATGTCATCAGGGAAGTGCAAATTAAAATAACAGTGAGATACCACTTCACATCTATCAGAATGGCCAGATTCAAAACACTGACACCACCAAATCCTGGTGAGGATGTGGAGCATCAGGAACTCTCATTCATTGCTAGTGGGAATGTAAAATGATACAGCCACTTGGGAAGGCAATTGGCAGTTTCTGAGAAAACTAAACATACTTGTACTACATGAGCCAGCAATCATGCTTCTTGGTATTTACCCAAAGGAGTTGAAAACTTCTGTTCAACAAAATTCTGCACACAGATGTTTTTGGCAGCTTTATTCATAATTGCCAAAACTTGGAAGCAACCAAGATGTCCTTCAGTAGATGAATGGATTTGTAAACTGTGGTACATACAGGTAATGAAATATTATTCATTAAAAAGAAATAAACTATCAAGCTATGAAAAAACATGGAGGAAGCTTAAATGCATGTTGCTAAGTGAAAGAAGAAAATCTGCAAAGGCTACATACTGTATGATTCCAACTATAAGACATTCTGGAAAAGGCAAAACTATGGAGACAGTAAAAAGAAACGTGGTTACCAGGGTTGGAGGGTGGAGGGAGGGATAAATAGGCAGAGCATAGAAGATTTTCAGGGTAGTGAAAATTCTCTGTATGATACTATAATGATGGATACATGTGGTTAGACATTTGTCCAAACTCATAGAATGTGCAACACCAAGAATGAACCCTAATGTAAACTATGGACTTCGGGTGATAATGATGCGTCAGTGGAGGTTCATCAGTTATAACAAATGTGCCACTCTGGTAGGGGATGCTGATAATGGGGAGGCTGTGCATGTGTGGGAACAGAGGTATGTGAGAAATCTCAGTACTTTTCTCTTAATTGTGCTGCGAACTTAAACCTGCTTTAAAAAATAAAGTCTTGGGCTTCCCTGGTGGCGCGGTGGTTCGGAGTCCGCCTGCCAATGCAGGGGACACGGGTTCGTGCCCTGGTCCAGGAAGATCCCACATGCCGCGGAGTGGCTAGGCCCGTGAGCCATGGCCGCTGAGCCTGCGCATCCAGAGCCTGTGCTCCGCAACGGGAGAGACCACAACGGTGAGAGGCCCGCGTACCGCAAACAAACAAACAAACAAACAAAAACATTATAAATAAAACTGAAGACCCCACTTTGCCCTCACCCCCTATCCTGTTCTCCTCTCCAGAAGTGACCACTCATCCATTTGCTATGTATCTTTCCAGAACTTTTTCCAATACATTTACTCTCAGAAAAAATATAGCATTACTCAAAGTTAGTTTTACTTTCTCTTTTTTAATACTTAAAGGTTGTTAAACTGTCCATATTATCCTGCAATTTACTTTTTCCACTCAACTGACAAGGAGAGTTAGCCCCGAGTACTTATTAGTACCCATTAGTATTTCCTTTTCCTTTTTGTATGATATTCCATAACATGACTACACATGGGTCATTAATCATGACCCATGATTAAAGGGTCTTCTCCCATTAATGGATATTTAGGTTGTTTTCTGGGTTTTTTCCAATCACAAGCAATGTTGTGGTAAGCATCTGTGCACTTGCTTCCTAGGGCAGATAGTAAGTAGCGGGATATCAACTGAAATACTGACTTCTCGTTGAGTTCCTAACCTATTTTCAAGGTCTTGGATCATTTTCATTGTTTTTTCCATTGTTAAATAGTTAAACAATATTGAGGCCCAGAGTTATCTTCTCAGACTAGAACTGGTTAACAAGCAGATTTGGCCGTTGTTTTCTTTATTGGGCAGGGTGATTCCTGGAAACCTCTGGAAGCAAGCTGCTGCTGTTTGTTTTTTACCCTGGGCGGTTTGACTTGGAACATTTCTGAAGTTGTTCAGTTCCTGCACATCTAAATGAACGGCTGTTTCTGGGTACAGGTTGGTTGGTGGTTTTTAAAACCTGGACATGGGCCTCTGTGTTTGGAGGACTCCGTTCTGTGTACTTGTGGTCCTCCATACAAGGGAGCCTTATGTAAGGAGCCATTCATCACGCCTCCCAAATGGGCCATAGGAGAGAAGCAATTTCCCTCCAACCAACTGGTTATTACTATAAGGTGTGGGCCTGAGTTGAAGTCAGTGGGGGAAGCATTAGTCCTCCTCATTTTGCATGGTTTAAATCCTGCTCACCCATATCTCATCAGTACAAATCACCCCAAAACACCCCTCACTCTCTTCCCTGTACATCCTTCCTTTACTCGTTTCTTCATCCAACGCCATGTGTATCTGTTATATACCTACCAATCTAGGCAAAGCATAGAGCAGCCTATACACCTGGACATATGAGGAAGGGTGACAGAAAGGAAATATCCTAAAACATCTTTGATTAATACAGAGTAAATTTCAACTAAACAGACCTTAAAATTACCTGTTCTAGTTCTGGGTTCAAATTCCAGCTTTCTTTGTTCATAATAAACAAATATTTACAATCCACCCTAAGACCTCGAGCCAGTTGCTTAAACTGAGTCACTTTTCTCATCACTAAAATGGGTGTAGTAGTAGGTATCTCACTCAATGTCATGTGAGTGTATGAGTTTGTAGTGAGCACTCAACCAGCGATAGCTATTATCTTTATGGCAAGGGTTTGATAGGAAATACCACCAGGTGATAGACTAGTCTCTGTATTCATTTAGGCAAATCTCCTATATTATTCTCTTAAGGCCCTATAAGAGCTTGGATTCTCAAAGACTGACTCAGTTGGATTTCTCATACTTTTAGGACTAATGCAGGAAATTGATCAAACATCTTAACAAGATCATTAACAATAATCCTAGAAAGAAAGACCTTACTTAATGCTCCCAAGCGCTCCACTTCGGATTTGTGGGACTCGGGTACAGCATTCTCTGGATGACAGCCCAATCTGGTCATGAGAATCTGCTGCTTCAAACCCATCCAGCCTAAACCCATTAGCCTCATTGATGAGATCTCCAGTGATCTGGGCTTGCTTCCCTCTTCAGCCTCTCTTGCAATTTCCCTACACACACCACACACACCACACACTTGTTTCATATCCCATTCTGATTCACATTCTCTAAGTTACTCAAACCCAACCTGTTCCCATCACCAGGCCATTGAACACACTGCGTTTTCTGTCTGGTACACACTTTCTTCAACTTCTTGCCTAACTGCTCACGTTAGATGTCATTTTCTCCGAGTGATGCTCCTTGACTTCTGCAATGCTGGATTAGCCGTGGTTCTGTGTGCTCCTGTCACATCCAGTGCTTAATTCCATCCAGTGTTCCTTCTGTCATTGTCATGGTCAATTCATTTGTCTGTATCCTTGTCTAAAGAGTAAGCTCTTTGAGTGCAGTGTACACCATCCTTTTATCATAGCACTGCCACACAGAAGATATCCAATTCATTCTTAACTAGATGAATAAATAGACTGGACATACAATTTTAGCATAATAATCTGACCAATTTGTCTGAGCAGAAAATTTATAATGAGGAGTTGTGGGAAGTAAGATCAGAAAATAAGTTAATTCCAAATTTAGAAGCTCTTGAACTTGAGTTAAATTAAGAGTTTGATCTTTATCCTGTAAGCAGTGAAGAGCTATGGGAAAGTTTTAACTCCATGAAATGACATGATTAAAATGTTTATTTAGGAATCTTATTTTGGCTGTGGAATGCTTGATAGAGAAAATAGATGAGATTTCAGTCGGGAGATTCAAATTGGACCTTTAGTTTCTCACATGTGAGGAAAATACCTGAGAAATAGTTGATAACTGTGACCCTTCAGAAGCTTTGTAAACTTCTTAATGGCGAGAACCATTTCTTCTTATTTCTATCCACTTCTTAGTCTTATTTTTATCCACTGCAACCAATACAATGGTTTGCATTTCACTGATGCTTAGTAATTGTCACTAAGTAAATGAATGAGGTGTATAAAAAAGGACAAATGCACAGGCTTTGGAAAGGAAGACTTGATAAGACTTGACCGATTGCCTCTGGAAAGGTGTCAAGTAGAAAATGGTCGCTTTGCTAGAAACAGAGGAGACGGGAAGAGAATCCAGTTTATGGAAAAGGTGAGTCCAGAAATGCACACTTTTTGTGAATCTTTTTCCTGGAAGGGATGGACATAAAGCACTACATTCTCATAATATCCTTAGGCCTGAGAAGCCATTCGTAATATCCTCACTCTCCTTCTCCCCTTTAATGGCAGGAAGAAAGTTGCCAGATGGTTGAGTGAGTCACCCACAATCATAAAGCCGGGAGAGGCTGTCCTCAGAACAGAAGCCTAGCCCTCTCCCAACATGTTATCCAGGGCGGAGACCATGCCGTCTCCTTGCTTGCACTAAAAAGCAAATTCTGTCTTTAAATAAGCACATGATGATACTCTGGTTGTGTTACCTGCTCTTCAATTTTTCACCAAGGTTCAAGGAGATGAAACTCTAACTGCCTGCCATCTCAGTAAATGGCATAAGTTAGAAGGAAAAGGAAATAAAACCACTCGCTGCTCTTAGCAGAATCCTCCAGTGGGCTGTTTTCAGGAAATGCTTTCTAGGGTAAAGAAGTGAAATGTGGTAAAAATGGCTAACTTACAACTAAAGGAAAGGGTGCAAGTGAAGCCTGGTGATGTGTAGTCCAAACTGGGATTAAGTAAATGGCAATCACCCTTGATATAGGTTCAATTAGGGGCGTTTCTTTTTCTTTCTTTCTTTCCTTTTTTTTTTTGAGGCATAAAGATGTTAATTTTCACATGTATTTGACCTGGGGTCTGTGGACGTTGCCTGCCAGCTGTGAACCACCTGCAGCCCTCCCAGACTGCCTTCTTTCCTCACACATGCCCGGCTGGGTCCCCTCATGTCAGGGAGACTGGCTGCATAATACACAGGGCAGGCCATGGTTATTCATTCACACACAAATATTTATAGAGTGCCTACTTGCCTGACACTGTGCTAAGTCTAGTGGAAATGGCAAAGAGCCATAACTTCCAATATGGGGAAAGCATTCCCTGAGCCTGAAAGGAGCTTACCATCTACTCTGGTAGTCAAAGGCATCCCCTGAGAAGAAAAACAGTATAAAATTGTAATCAACATTATAAAAACAAGGTAAGAGGTGTAGGTGTCCCAAGAGAATATGCTAGGACCTTACAATGTTTGGAAAAACCCAAAGGTGGTTTGAGTTTGTAGGACAAAGACAGAGCTTATTTTTCTGTTGGAAGGAAGATCTTTGGGAGGAGGAGAGAGTTGAGCTGGACTCTTTTGCTGTTATTATCCAAACCTGGCCTGAGGCTAAGCTAAAGATGTATGAGTCACCACAGATAAAACAATTAAACAACAGACTGCCTGGCTTGCACAACCCAGCATCCGGTCCTGAAGGCTTTTCCTCTGAATGGCCAGTTGTTCTGATATCACATAGCCTCAGCATACTGAGGCTATGCAATATGCAATGCATATTGTATCCTTTACTATTTTAAGACTTCAAATTTACTGAATTTACTGTTTTAGGACTGGTACGAGCTTTTAGTTGTTGTTAGGAATGATTAGTCAAATCTCTGCATAATTACTTAGCAAATGGAAGCCAGCTCTCCCTAGAATTCTGGACTGTCGAGGCCCATCAGGGAGAACCCCAGAAGCCAACAGAACATGCTCGACCTGATGAGTGACCCCAGTCTAAGACTCTGACAGCAGACAGGAGGTCCACTGCCCCTTCTGAAAAGAGCCTTGGTTGGGGAGAAATGCTCTAAGGTGGGATACCCAGTGTTCTCTGCTCAGTCCCTCTACTGAGAAGTTTGGAAAGACAATTTGGGGTCTTCAACTGTGTAAAGTTGCTCAACTTCTATCTCAATCCAGGAACTGTGAGAAATTAAAACCCAATATGAGCTTACACCATGGTTGTTATAGAGCCTGGGAGCTCACTCGAGGCCTTTCTACTGCAAGCCTAGGGCTCTTTTAGCCCAGTGAGAGGGGGTACCCCATCTAGATGGTGAGATCTGAGAGGTACAGGGGGAAGGGAGTGATTTCAAGGGCAAATCCTCAGAGACAGGTATCGCCAGGCCTCTTGTTCATCTGCAAACTCCTCTTCACTCAAGCTTCATCTACTCCTGAAGTCTTTTCTGCGTGTGTCCCCTTTGAGCCACCATGGTTCCCTGCCTTACCCTCTGTTATTGCACATCACATCGTAATGCGATGAGTCATTCACCCACGTGAATCCCTCCTTAGGGAGTTCACGGAGGGAGGAGACTGTCTTAATCGCCTTCCTTCATATGCTCGGTGCCTCCCTCATGCCTGATACATTGTAAGGGTTCAGTAAAGGTTTATTGAAAGAATGAGTCCTTGGGAATAATATTTGGCAAAGTTGTGGCTGAGGGACATGTTTATCCAACTAGGATTGTCAGAGTCCTAGAGCCCCAGAGAGGTGTCTTGGGAACCCTCGTGGGAATGTGGGGAAAGGTGTTCCCAAGGGCACCTTCTCCTCCTGTAACTGTCTGTGATCTGAGTGGTTCTGCTTTTGTCTGTTTTACATATTAGGGGTCTACGTCTGGTTTTGCTTGAAAACCTCTAGAAGAATCCTGTAGGTGGGAGGAGGAAGAGCTTTTGGGTCTATATGGTACAATATCAGCAGGATATCATCACAAGATAAAGAGGAATGAGGCACTCAGGTGCATCTGAGCATGGTCACAGCCTCAAGACTGATTGCAGGCCAGTAGAGAGGAGACCTCAGGAAGAGAAAAGTGGCCAAAGGGGTCTCCAAGTCACTTCTCAAGGGCCTCCTTGAGAAGGTCACTGGCCATGGGCCAGAATGCTTAAGACAGCAGACAAGGCCTCACTTCCTTCTCTTGCTGTTCCTGCTCTCTCACTCGACTCTCCAGTCACTCTTCCCTCAAATACAACACAGTCTTTCCTGCCTCAGTATCTTTGCACAGGCTGTTTCCTCTGCCTGGAAAACTTCCTTCCTCCTTCTCTATCCTGGGCCAGTCCTTCTTTAAGTCTCCATTGAAATGTCCCTGTCTGATATCCTACCTCCCTCAACCTAGACCGGATTGGAGCTTTTATTCCCTGTATTTCTAACTTAGTGTGTTTATCACCAATTGCAATAATCTATTGAATGTCTGTTCCCTTTCCCCCAGATAGGTTGTGAGTTGTGATGAGAGAAGGGTGGTCGTCACTATATCCCCAGCACCTGGCACAGCTAAGAGGGGCTCAACAAATTCTTAACACATGTGATTGGCAACCTCTGAGATGGCCCCCAAATATCCCCACCTGCTAGTACTCACAGCCTTGTGTATTCTCCTTACCTTAAGAAACTTGCTTCTAGACCATGGGATATGGCAATGTTGATGGTATTTCACTTCCATTATTAGGTTATAAAAGAGTGTAACTTCCATCTTGCTAGTTACCTTCTCAGCTTACATGCTTTGATGAAGCAAGCTGCCATGTTGGAAACGGTCATGTCGCAAGGAACTGAGGGAGGCCTCAGGAGGAGCTGAGGTCCAGTCCAACATCCTGCAAGGAACTGAATCCTCCCCACAACCACACGAGCTTGGAAGTGGATGCTTCCTGACTGGAGAGTCCCAGCCCTGGCCGACGCCTTGATTACAGCCTTGTGGGGAGACCCTGAAGCAGAGGACCCAGCTAAGCCATGCCAGACTCTTGACCCTCAGAAATCAAGAGGTAATAAATGCGTGTAGTTTTAAGCTACTAAGTCTTGGGGCGTAATTTGTTACACAGCAGTAAATAACTAATAAGACAAATAAATGAATAAATCAGTACATGAATGTATGAAACTGAAGACCTCACCAAAAAAAGGGGAACTTCAGACTTGGGGGAATGAACTGAGGTGCTAAGTCAAAGACAATTGCTAACGTTTCCTGTTTGTTTCTCCCGGCTACAGAATCTGAAGGTGGGATTTGTGGGAAAACTCTTCCAGAGTTTTCAGAATCAGAAATTCACCAGGTCAATGGACATCTTATATGCCCAGATCCTATCTGACATCACTCACTAGAATTTGTGTTTGTGGATGAATACCAGAAATACATCCTCAGTGATGCCAATTTGGATCCAATTTATGTCGAAATGAACAGTCTGGCTTGGAAGGCCTTTATTGTAAATGGTTGTATTTTAAATCTTGATCCAAGTGACCCTCTCAGAACATCTCTGTCTCATGTGTATTTGGCTGCAAAAAGAGTCTTGTGTGACTCTGAAAATGGAAACAGCACTAATTACCTGGAATGGATTAGTGGGCGTTGATTGTGTGTATAGTCTAGATGTAAATAATATAAAATCCTTGAGGGAGCTATAAATACCAGCTTTATCAATAGTTCTCATAGTTTATAATTTCCCAATGCATTTCAAGATGCCAACCCTCACTTTTTCCCTAGATTGATTTCCTTGCTTCAAAGTAATAAAAGGATGCAAAAATAAATAATAATAATAAAATAATGATATACTTTAAAGTGCATTTGGGTTCCAACATCTGATTTTTTTTTTTTTAAAGAAGATGTTGGGGGTAGGAGTTAATTAATTAATTTATTTATTTTTGCTGTGTTGGGTCTTCATTTCTGTGCGAGGGCTTTCTCTAGTTATGGCAAGCGGGGTCCACGCTTCATCGTGGTGCACAGGCCTCTCACTATCGCGGCTTCTCTTGTTGCGGAGCACAGGCTCCAGATGCACAGGCTCAGTAGTTGTGGCTCACGGGCCTAGTTGCTCCACGGAATGTGGGATCCTCCCAGACCAGGGCTCGAACCCGTGTCCCCTGCATTAGCAGGCAGATTCTCAACCAGTGTGCCACCAGGGAAGCCCTCCAACATCTGATTTTAATAGAGATGTACAAAGAAGTTCCTTTTCCACGTTCTTAAATCTCATAATTTTTCCTGCCCAATTACACATGGAAAATATAATTGCCTATTCAGTTTCCCTGGGTTAAGCTTATTTCAATAGGAACTACTAATTACTTGATCACCCTGGCACTGTAACATGCAACATTTAAAGTTTGTTTGCTCTTGGGCTTCCCTGGTGGCACAGTGGTTAAGAATCCGCCTGCCAACGCAGGGGACACAGGTTCGAGCCCTGGTCTGGGAAGATCCCACATGCCGCGGAGCAACTAAGCCCGTGCGCCACAACTGCTGAGCCTGCATGCCACAACTACTGAAGCCCGTGCGTCTCAAGCCCGTGCTCCACAACAAGAGAAGCCACAGCAATAAGCCCGTGCACAGCAACGAAGAGTAGCCCCTGCTCACCGCAACTAGAGAAAGCCTGCGTGTGGTGACGAAGACCCATTGCAGCAAAAAATAAATAAAATTAAATAAATAAATTTTTTAAAATGAAGCTTATTTGCTCTCAAGTAAAGGACATTTGTTTTTCCTGTTATTTATAATCATTTTCTTAATCTCCTAGCAGCCAAATCCCATTTCAATTGCTCATTATGAAAAACTCATATTGCTTTGTGGAAATGCAGAAATGCATCTAAAGGCATGATGTACCTTTGTGTGTATCCAAAGAGAAAGGGAGAGGGCTCATTGAAGAAATCTGGATGGTGAAATCCTGAACTTAAAGACAGGTTACAGACTGCCTATTTGAGTAACAAACTTTCTAAAAATTAATTAATTAATTAATTAATTAATTAATTAATTAATTTTTATTCATTTATTTATGGCTGCATTGGGTCTTCATTGCTGCGTGCGGGCTTTCTCTAGTTGCGGTGAGCAGGGGCTACTCTTCGTTGCAGTGCGCGGGCTTCTCATTACGGTGGCTTCTCTTGTAGAGCACAGGCTCTAGGCCCGTGGGCTTCAGTAGTTGTGGCGCACGGGCTTAGTTGCTGCACTGCATGTGGGATCTTCCTGGACCAGGGCTCGAACCCATGTCCCCCGCATTGGCAGGTGGATTCTTAACCACTGCGCCACCAGGGAAGCTCTGAGTAACAAACTTTTAAAAATCATTATTTGCAGAGGAATGAGTTGCACTATTGGACTATGGTTGCGAGACCATGATTCTTAAAGCTACGGTTTTAGAGGCCACTGTCAAGAGGTAATAGATCAGAAATTAAGATAAAGTGGCTGTGAAGTTGTAATGGGAGTGCACTGGGGCTGGAGATTTATACACATTATGCTCAAGTTAGCTGAGAAAACAACTTTTGACTTCCTCTCAAGCTCTTGCCTACTGACTCACCTTAGTCTGCTGCAATAATTCAAACAATAATTGAGGGAAAATGCTTAGGCTTTCTGATTTTGTTGCCCTCACCTTTGTTTCCCTGAGATGGGATTGCGGGGAGGGATGTGTTGACTGAGTCATCATGGGACTAGGGTAGAGGGGTTCTAGAATCCAGAAATGTCCCTGGTGCTCTGATCCCCACCATTGCCCATCGCCCCTCCCTGCTGACCTTTGCATACAGCCAGGTGGACTGGAGATGCACTCAACATATGGCCTCTTGGCCAGGGTTTGGGGCTGATTCCTGGCTGCCTGGCTTCTGCAGCCTCTTGTTGGTGTTAAACCCTCCAAGCCATGTCCTCTGTCCAGCCCCTGATCTGGGGATTAGCCATGATCCCTGCTGTAGGGTCACCTCCCCTGGTCACAGTGGGCCACTCTTAACTCAGCTGCTTCTTCTCCTTCCCCTCCACGAGGGGACTTCTGGGGTCCCTCCATGCCACATGGGAACTGAAATAGTTGTGGTGCTACCAGGCTTACTGAAGAGTGGCTACCTCCAAGGTTTGGGGCAGGGAGGTTGCAAGGCAACCTCATCCCAGTGTCCAAGCCATGAATTGAAACAAAGAAAGGAATGCCCCTGCCCTTGACATTCCTCTCTGCAGCTCCCCAGACTTCCCCTAAAATGGAGAGATGGAGAGCCATGTGACTCACTTCCTGCCTCACATGACTCTCTCCTCCTCCCTTTATCCATTCAGGTAAGAAGGGGAACTTGTACTTCCCCTTTCTGAATACCTGAGATCTCCTTGCCAACCCCAGACTCAAGGCTGAGACTTAATGACTGATAGACAGTGTATGAGAAAGACCCACTTACCCATAAAGGAACTACTCGGGAGGCATTTGAGAAAATCATACCTCTTCTATAAGTCAATGGGAAACATATCATCTGATTTGGAATGAAAATTGTATCTTGGTTCTTTAAATCTACTTAGAAATGTATTGGATGTCAAGTATATGTCAGCCTTTAAAAATGATGAGCTTTCTCCTACATACTGTATGGTTTCATTTATATGACATTCAGGAAAAGGCAAAACTATAAGGACAGAAAACAGATCAGTGGTTGCCTGGGGTTAGGGGTGGGGAGAGGAGGTGATGACAGAGGGGCACAGAGGAACTTTTGGGGGTGATGCATCTTGATTGTGGTGGTGGTTACATGATTGTATGTGCTTGTTAAAACTCATAGAAATGTACACCAAATGGGGCAATTATTGTACATAAATTAGACTTAAATATACTTGACTTTTACCAAAAATGATGAGCTTTCACATTCCCAAGATTATAGCTGACATGTATTGAACATTTGTTAAATAGTGTACTGTTCTACCACTTTGAGTGCATTAGCTCATTCAGTCCTCAGAATAACTCTCTTTGGAGGGTACTATTGTTATCATCTCCATCTTACTGATAAGGGAACTGAGACCTAGAAAAGTTAAGTAACTTGCCCAAGGCCACACAGTGAGTATAGCTGGAATTCACATTCAGATCTGTCTGATGCCAAAGCCTGTCAGTTTCACCACTGTGTTATATATGGCCTCTCCAGATAAGCAAGTTTTGGGACTTCTCTGGTGGTCCAGTGGTTGAGACTCCAAGCTCCTGATGCAGGGGGCCCAGGTGTGATCCCTGGTCAGGGAACTAGATCCCACGTGCTGCAACTAAGAGCCCACACGCCACAACTAAAAGATCATGAGGCAACTAAGACCCAGCACAGCCAAACAAAGAAACAAATAAATAAATATCAAAAAAAAAAGTCTCGGCTGATAAATATTTAAGAAGTAAACCGGTAATGTTTATGTTTGCCTGTAACTTGCCTTAACTAGAGCCTTTTTCGGTTCAATCACATTTGCTCTCAGATCAGAAAGTAAGTGGTAAGCCACACACACACACACACACACACACACACACACACACACACACACACACACACACACACACACACACACACACACACACACACACACACACACACACACACACACACACACACACACACACACACACACACACACTGATATTTCTCCAGTTGCCCCAATCCAACATCCTCAGTTAGACTAAGACACCCATTACTGTCAGTGAGCTAAGAATGTGTCAGGGGCTTCCCTGGTGGTGCAGTGGTTAAGAATCTACCTGCCAATGCAGGGGACATGGGTTCGAGCCCTGGTCCGAGAAGATCCCACATGCTGCGGAGCAACTAAGCCCATGCGCCACAACTACTAAGCCTGCGTTCTAGAGCCCACAAGCCACAACTACTGAGCCCATGTGCCACAACTACTGAAGCCTCCGTGCCTAGACCCTGTGCTCTGCAACAAGAGAAGCCACTGCAATGAGAAGCCCACGCACCACAACAAAGAGTAGCCCCCGCTCGTTGCAACTAGAGAAGAGCCCGTGCGCAGCAGCAAAGATCCAACGCAGCCATAAATAAATTAATCAATTAATTAAAAAATGAAAAAAAAAGAAAGAATGTGTCACATCTGGGTGACTGTTGGTGAAGAGGATCCCCTGGAAAGTTCCAGGGTCTGTGTGGCCCACCATAGCTCAGACTCCTGACCAGGCCTCCAACCTGTACTCTCAACTGGGGGTCTTGCAGTTCCAACCCAGATACCACCGCAGCCTGGTGTAACAACAGTGGCAGATTTCTCCTCTGCTGACAAGTTTCCTTCTCAAGTTCGTATTTGCTTGACTTGGGTCTGAGAACTCCAGCCCATGCTGCCTCTGACAGCAAATGAAACACTGTTCTCATTAGCTGCTGGTGCTAGCACAGCGGGATTTCTGAGAGTCTTCCCAGCTACTGCAGAGTGCTTTCCATAATAAATTATGGAGCTCGATGTAGGACAGTGGTAAGATATGGCAAACTGTGGGAACTCGGGGCTGGTTCTTGCCAGGGGAAAGGGGCACCTGGGCCCACATCTGGTCTTCTGGTTCTCCCAGCCTGGTACGTATGGTGCAGAGCCCAGTTACCATTAGCAAGGCGGTCAGGGAGTGCACATCATTATGACAGAGGCTTTGGGCATGTGCTGAATCCACTGCAGGGAGAATCTAACTGGTCATATATCAGTTTGCTCATCCAGGGACCTTGGATCAGAAATAGACAGTTCAAACATGCTGAAAGGGCAATGATTCACCCCAGCAAATACCACCTTGTGTTTCTTCTTATCTGCTTTACTTAGGGAGCAATTTGGTCCTCTGACGCTCCTGGTGAGTCACCGATGTCCATAGGGCCAGAGGAAGGTGCTGTGCAATTGAGGGAAGACCACGGAGGCCACAGCTTCACTTATCTGTCATCAGTCTTTATGGGGCCCGTGGACCCAATGGCAGGGTTGCTTACATTGGGTGATTTGAAGGTCTATCATCTCAAAAATGCACTTTATTCTCACTATTAAGGGGCCTGTTGGTACATCTGGCCAACTTATGACAAAGTTGCTGAAGGCTGGGGCAAGGTTGGGTAAGTTCGGATAGGATGGTGATGGGGGAGAGGTATGGGGGTCAGGGTGAGTCTGCAGGTCGGGAGCCTTCCCTGAGGTAATAGAGAGCCTCAGAGGAATTGCCTGGAATGCAACTTCTCTGGGCTACTCTAAACTTATCAGTTGTTCGTACCTGCCTATAAAGGAGTTTTTCCTTTTTTCTAGAGGAAGCCATGAAAATAAGGGACAACTGATTGGCAGGGTCATGGGTCTAGGTCAGCAAAGGACCCAGAGGAATGAAGACTGGAGGCAAAAGAGCAAATGTCACTTATATTGACCTTTGCAGCCCAAGCATGAAGGACGAAGGGTATTCAAATCTGAGTAGGCCTGGCAAAAAAGCAGCAGAGAGATCGGCCACGTTGTTAACAGAAGACTAGTCTTCATTCCTGAACAGAGGGTTGAGGGACCTGAGAAGGCAGCCCTCCTATAATTTTATTTTCTCAAACATTAGAAATTACATACGTGAAACCTATAAAGCCATCTTATATGTGTAAACATAAAAGAACATTACTACATTTTAGAGCCAGCTCTTTTCCCATTTCGTAGCAATCCATTTTGTTTTTTCAGACCTCCTAAATCTTGTCTCTTCAATATTCTTTTATTCTATTTAACAAATAGGTATTGGTGACCGCGTATGCAAACCTCTTTGCAAAGCTTGTTGCTACCAGTGGGAAAAGATGGCAATTTCCTAAAATTGCTCTGCGCTTTATACTCAGACCATTATGAAAGAAACATTAGGGTATTTTAAAAAAATGAGTACCTACTGTATACAAAGCACCCTGCCGATAAGGAGAGGACTGCGTTTATCCAGAGTTACGCTGCACTGTCTCTTGCAAAGATTGGAAATCCCTGAAGGAAAGGAAATGCCTTGGGAGGGAAACTGAGTTATGAAGTTTCCATTTCCGTGATTAATTCTACCCTCTCCAACCTCCCTACCCCAACCTGCCTTTTCTCATCTATAAAATGCACACGATCACAGTTCATTGATTTTGGTAGTCTGCTCATTGATTCGTAAACATGGATCAAAACGCCAGACCATCATTTATGCAAACTGGCCTTGCTCACAGACATAGAAACTAAAATAAATCAGACCTTGGGCCACAAGCAGTCAGCATGACCTCAGGAGGCAGAGGCCGGGTGCTCCCCACATGCCGTCTCCCTCCCTCCTTCAATGCCAAATGGTGACTCAACGCCAACCTGCCTTGCCAGCTTGGTCTCCTCAACACCAGAAGATCCTAGCCCTTCCTCCATCCCCAAAGGTTCAGTTATGCAGAGTGTACCTGTCTAGACAGTATCAGCTCTTGGATGTTAAAGATTCCATTCTAGTTCCCAGCACCAGGGAAAAGGCCTATGCACGTCTACAGTCCAGAATGTTTCAAGCTTAGCCTTTAAAAAAAAAAAAAAGAAAACAATATACGTTCACTTGTAGAAAATTTGGGAAATACAGAAAAGCACAAAGAATAAAATTTGCCTTTAACCATGTTTTCTAGTCATTGTTATGCTTATATATCAGTCCAAGCCACCTTTAAGAATGTATTTTAGAGCAAAATCTGGTAGTTTTAATACTGTTGTTTCTGTTTTCTCTTTAAGATTGCCGGAGACTGTCCATGAAATCGTCTTCATCCTTTGCGCTACCCTCTGACCTGCTCTAGTGTAAGACCATTCTTGGTGGGCGGGAACAGAGGCGACAGTTAAAGCCCTAAATACCGTACGGCAGTCCTTTCCCAGTTATTTGGGATCATGTAAGACACTTCCAGGAAATGCAATTCCCCGGTTTTATTTTAGGTTTTTGGCGGGGGTGGTGTGTGTGGAGGAGAATGCCAGGACGGTACAGGAGTATTTCTTAGTCCAGAGGACAAGCCTCAGGGACACGTCGGAAACACAGACTCCCGGGCCCCACCCCAGACCTACTGGTTGAGAATCTGCATTTTCACGAGATTCCCAGCTGCTTCCAAACTGTGCCTCTGAACTTGGAGAAGCAGTGACCTGTGCAGCCCCTTTCTGACCTTCCTCAGGTGGTATTGATTGTCAGGATTTGTACGTAACATTCACACCTCCTTGATGTTGAAACTAGCAATAAAAATCCCACCTCCAAGGGAGTAAACACCTTTTGCTCAGGCCACAGCCCACATTCTTCTGGGAAAACTCCAAGTGTGTTGCCTTCTCAATGCCCTGGAGAGTTGCAGAGTGCTCCAAATGGAAATCGAAGGAGGCGGCCAACCTCTTACTTTGCCGTCCCCTCAAAGTCCTTTCTAGGGTCAGAGCTGTCGTGGTAAATCATTCACCCAGGGGGACAAGAGAGATTCGGGACAGCGCTCGTTAAATTCTGGTGGAAAAAACTCCACCGTACCCCGCCTTCCCCTCTGCACCACCACAGCTGCCCTATTTTCGGCCTCCACTGGTTCCTTTAACCTTGGTGCATCCACCAGGGGGCCCCAGGAGGCACAGGCAGGGCCCAGGGATTGTGACGACCCTAATCAGGCAAACTGGGATCAAGGACTTTGAGTGCAATGCTGCTGATAGAGGGAGAAGAAGAAACGACAGAAGCCCAAACAGTCGTGTCTGTCTGCGTCACCAGACACAACCATGTGTGTGCATCGGGATGTGTGTCAGCCCAGCCTGGGCAAAGCCCCCATGGGGTTGTCTCCATTAGGTCTCTGCCTGACATCCCCAGCCAGGAAGGTGTTCCCAGGTGGCCATCTGAGCAGCATCCCCGCTCCCCCAGGACTAGCTGCACCCAAGTGAAGTGTCATTCTTCTCTCTCCTCACAGACTTGAAAGGTGTCACGAAGCCTTTGTGCCCGGGCACTGCAGTTCCCTCTGGGTTCTGGCATCGGGTTCTCCTCTATCTGTTCAGCAGCATCAGACAATCTCGCTGGCACCCAGCCCTGGCCTTGGCTATAAAGCTCTCATCTGGCATCTCTCCTCTCCCAGGGTTGGCTTCCTAAGCTCTGGTGTCAGATCTGCAAATCCTTCCGTGGGAGCACATGAGACACTTAGGATGAAGGATGGTTAGGAATGGCTTCTTCCTGACCTTTGGGTAGCTTACAAATATCACCTAATCCATCCTAGCAACACCTGGTTTATAAAGCAAACAACTACAGTGGTCATCTTCTTTCCACAGGTTATGGTACATAAAGCGTCGAAAACTCAGGCCCTGATGTTGCAGAGGCCTGCACTCAAATCCTGGCTCCCCATCACTAGCTGGATGATTCAGCTCTAAAATGGGGATCACAAGACCTCTCACGAGGATTAAATGAGATGCTGTATATAAAGCACTTAGCACAGTGCCTGGCAATTAGTGAGTGCTCAGTGAAAGGTAGCTGTCGTTGTTGTTGTTATTATTACCTAAAAGGGACAGCAAGTCAGGCCAGATAACCCAATGAGTCTGTGCTGTAACCCACAAGGCCTGGGTTTCCATTCTGGATCTGCCTAGAATCACTCTTGTGTGCCTCAGTTTCCTCATCTGAAAGATGGGGATGACGCAGTCTGGTGTTCTGATCTTGCTGTAGCTAAGGCTTATCCGTGTGAATTGTGTACCAGGCACTGTTGTAAGCGCTTCTCGTTTTAATTCTTTTGATTCTCAGCACATCCCTGTTTGACAGATGAGGAGACTGCAGCAAAGAGGTCCCGTGCCCAGGGTCAAGCAGCTGGTAACAAATGGATCTGAGATTCCAACCCAGGCGGTCTGGCCCCAGAGCCTGCATTTCTCCCTTTCTTACTGTGGGGAATCAAATGATATATTGATTATGGAAGTGCTTTGGGCGTGGGAAGTATGATACAAACACAAGAGATTAATTCAAGTCTCTCGGTGTTTGGTCTTCATCTGGAATCCTTACTCTTCCATGGCAGGGCATAGAGTTGGGGGCTACTTGAGGTTTTCCTGAAGCCTTTTAATCACTGGATGTTACGAGTTGAATTATGTCCTTCTCAAAAAATATATGTATTGAAGTTCTAGCCCCTAGTACCTCAGAATATGACCATATTTGCAAATAGAGTCTTGACAGAGGTCATCAAGTTAAAATGAGGTGATTGGGATGAGCCCTAATCAATATGCCTGGTGTCCTTATAAGAAGGGAAAATTTGAGCACAGACATGCACAGAGGGACGACCATGTGAGGTCACGGGAGAACGCCACGTGGAGATGGAGGACTGGAGTGATCATCCCCAAGTCAAGGATCACTGAGGCCACCAGAAGCTAGGAGAAAGGCATAGAAAAGATCCTTCAGTGGCTGCAGAGGGAGCGTGGCTCTGCCAGCACCTTGATCTTAAACTTCTAGCCTCCAGAATTGTGAAGTGAAAATTTTCTGTTGTTCTAAACCATCCGGTCTGTGGTACTTTGTATGGCAGCCCTAGGAGACAAATACACTGACTAAGATCAAGGGGGAGGAGATGAGGTGAGAATGGAGATGAATGGGAAGGTCAAGGCTGACGATGGGTGATGAGAAGCTGCTGAGAGGGGCTCGATACTCCCACGTGTGCCTGTGTGTGTGTGAGCACAGGCGTGTGTACGCTTTGACTGTGAAATCTGATCTGTGGGCTCACCAAGCCTGCAGAACTTTCCTCTATAAGATCACAGGAGAGGCAAAGCAAACATTAAATCTGTTCCATCTCCACTGAAGCAGGTAGGAAGAGGAGTCTTCTCTGGGAGAGCATTTCATCAAATCCCACCCCTTTGTTCTGCAGTGGAGGATGTGAGAAGTGGGGAGCTGGGTTCCCAAGACCCTTTCAGCAATGAACAGCAGCAGTGGGGTCAGAGCCAATGTCGCTCCGCGCATTGTGCTGCACTGACCCTCAGGGCTTATTTTTGGTTGGCACAGAGGAATTCACTGTTTTGCTGCTACAAGTTACTTCACAAGATTACCTTCTGGTTTGTGTGTATGTATGTGTGTTTAAAGCAAAAGAAGGTTTATTTAGGGAGATACACACTCCATAGACAGAGTGTGGGCCATCTTGGAAGGCCTGGTTTTTGTGTTTTTTTTAATGAAACTTTTTTTTTTTTGGTGGTACGCGGGCCTCTCACTGTTGTGGCCTCTCCGGTTGCGGAGCACAGGCTCCGGACGCACAGGCTCAGCGACCATGGCTCACGGGCCTAGCCGCTCCGTGGCATGTGGGATCTTCCCGGACCAGGGCACGAACCCGTGTCCCCTGCATCAGCAGGCGGACTCTCAACCACTGCGCCACCAGGGAAGCCCTAATGAAACTTTTGAATGAAATATTACAGACATACAGACATGTCATAGATCCTAAGTGGACATCTCAGTGTGTCTCCATCTGTGTAAGCAGCACCCAGACAAAGAATGAGTATATCACTCGCACCCCGAAGCCCTCCTGCCCCTCCCAGGCACTAACGCCAACAAAGGAACCACTATCCCGAGTTCTAGCAACACAGATGGATTTGCCTGTTTTCGAGCTGATAGGAATGGGATTCACAGTCCTCCTTTGTGTCTGCTTTCTTTCTCTCTACCTTATGTTTGTGAGGTTTCTCTGCATCTCACATATGGAGCAGTTCATTCTCACTGCCAGAGAGTAATTCATGCTTCTTGTCTTTTGAATCAAATCAAGAGGTGCACAGAGAGAAGTGTCCTGAAATAATTCAAACTGGTCCTTTAAAGAAAAAGTTAAAGCCATCCAATTACTGAAACAACAGCAAAACAAATTAATTAATCTTTACAAATTGAATCCAATTTTTTGGCCATTTATTAAAAGCCACTTTCCCAGATCACTTCCAACCCAACCCTTTCCTTTCCCCTTTCCCTGGATTCCCAAGGCCCAGTTGTGTCACCCTGGGCTGACCCAGTCTGGACCTAGGGGATGAGGTTGTGGGTTCACTAGCTGGGGTTTACCTGGGTGAACCCATCTTGACCCCAGAGTAACTGGGAGCCTGGACTGTTACTGAGTGCACCGTGGCCTAGAGTCACTCCCACAGCTTGCTCAGGCTCTGGCCTGCTCCCAAGAGCAGCTTGGCTGGAAAGGGGCGGCACCCCCTTCCCTCCTCGGTCCACGCCAGACCACAATTGGCCCGATTTCTTTATGCTGACGAGCCTTACTGGGGTCTTCCCTTTTGCTGGTAGCAATGACCTAATCCCAAAATGCAATTTTCAGGGAGCCCCAATGCAAATCAGTGGGACTGCCGTCCTGAGCCTGAGTCCATATATGGTACAATCCCTGAACTGGGACAGGGATAGTGCTGAGTGCAATGCAGCACAGCTGATTCTCCAGCTGGCCCTCTCCCTCCCTAAGCTGTGCCTGCCCACTCCAGTTTCCAGTGATGTCAGCGCTATACCCATAAGGAAACGTTAAGACAGTCCCAGCGCAGCACTTCTTTGTGCCTTTGGGAGGAGCAATCTAGTTGTTACTTCTTTTTAGGCTCCCCAGTTCCTGGGGGGCTGTCCTTTCTGGAATGTGATAGAATAACAAGATGACTGGTACTTTTTCTTCAGTACTGCTCTGGCTGTGGGTGTAGTTGGAGAGACGACAGTTGCTCAAACCCAGTTGCCAGGACTGTTTTGAACTGGAAGCAGTCACAAGGCCCCACCCTGGCACTGGGCAGAGATCAGTTTTCACAGACCTTAGTTGGAGCCTTGGCTGTTCTTTGGTCTCCACCCTCAGCTAATTTTTATTTGTTTGGCCTTCTGTGTGAGCGGTGGAACTAAGGCATTCTCAGACAAGGGAAAGAATGTTGAAGTCTGGTTACCAGCTCTATTCGAAGCTCATGAGTGGATGAGCATGTTCTTTTTATTAGCATACCCACCACCATTCTAGAACCAATTAAAAGCAAAGCTTTGGACTAGACTCCAGCAGTGGCATGCTGGAGCCGGCTCTAACCAGTTAGGAACCTAATTGTTAAGTTTCCAGGAAATTTGCAAGCCGATTGTTAAACACAACAATTTTAAAGATTAAGTTACATAAAATTAAAATAGAAGCAACTGGATTTAACACAAAGGTAATAAATGATCAAAACTCATTCACTTCCTAATGATTTTTACTACATTTTGCTGTTATCTGTGCTCTCTTTTTTAAAGCTATTAATTTTTTAAAATTTATTTATTTTTGGCTGCGTTGTTTCTTTGTTGCTGCGTGCAGGCTTTCTCTAGTTGCAGCGAGCGGGGGCTACTCTTCGTTGCGGTGCGCGGGCTTCTCATTGCAGTGGCTTCTCTTGTTGTGGAGCACGGGCTCTAGGTGTGTGGGGTTCAGTAGTTGTGGCACACGGGCTTAGTTGCTCCACGGCATGTGGGATCTTCCCGGAACAGGGCTCGAACCATGTACCCTGCATTTGTAGGCAGATTCTTAACCACTGCGCCACCAGGGAAGTCCCTATCTCTGCACTTGAGGTTACTCACATCTGTTGTATATCTGTACGGTGGAAACATCCTATAACACTGTGCACTGTTCACTCTTCCCAGCTCCTGGTTCAGTAAGGTCACATTGGGACATTGAAATCAGCCACTATGGGGTATTTACCCCATGGAAAACACTACAAATCAGGGCTCCCACCTCCAACCCCCAAGCCAGTTTTTGACCTTGACCTGCACACCGCTGACTCTGGGGGTCAATAAGAAATGACTCACTCCTTGCCCTCAGGGTGCTTATAATACATGGAAGGGGATAAGTCCTTCATGACTTGAGTTGGGCAGAGTCTTCTCTAAAATGTTAAACGGGGGAGTCAGAAGACATGGACATTGAAGTCAGAGAGACCTACATCAGCATTCCAGTTCTGCCACTTGCTGGCCACATCCCCTTAAATAAGTTACCTAATGTTTTTGAATCATTTGCCAGATGGGAATAATAGCGTCACAAGATGGTCGCGAGGATTTAATGGTGAAAATATGAGAGTGTTGAAAGAGCATTTCCAATTGAGGGACCAGCATGAAGGAAGAGCATAGAAGCAGGAAAGTGGAAGGACTATTCAGAGAATGGCCAGCAGTCTAGGATGTTTGGATATTACGATACACCAGAAGCATCAAAGTGGGAAGAGCACAGGTAGGATGTGACCCTGTAAATGCAGGATTAACAGGGAGGAAAGAACTGAGACTCCTTGGGGCAGGGCTGGGGAGACTGAGCCACTGGGAGGGCGGCCAGCAGTCCAAGCCACCAAGTTTGAAGGATACAGCAAGTTCATGCATAATTCAGACAATCCTCTCAACCAGGAGGTGCAGTCTAGCAGGCAGCATCAGGGACTATGGGCAGTCTGTTCCTCTTAAGAGTAATCCCCAGCCGTAACTGGAAATACAGGGCCCTCCTCCAGCCCTAAAGAGGGGGCCAGTAGGAGCTAGGTTAAATATGCCAGGTTGGTTCAGTGGCTCAACACTGTCATCCAAAGGCCAAGCACGCTCTTTTCACTCTGATATTCCCACTACTATTCTCTGTGTGTCAGCTTTTATTCTTGGTGTTGATGCCTAGTGTGGCACGATGGTTGCCATAGCTCATAGCCCCTCAATCAAAGCAGGTAAGAGTGCGGCAAGCCTCAGAGTTGTTATATCAGGGAGCGAAATCTTTCCCCAAGCCCCAGCAGATTTCCCCTTGTATCTCATCGGCCAGAGTGGGTCACATGCAATAGCAGGCAGACAATGGCCTATAAAGACCCTCACACTCTTGTCCCCTGGAGGCCGTGAATTTCTTACCTTACATGACCACAGGGACTTTGTAGATTAAAGGTAGACTCTCTCTCTTTTTCTTTTTCGTTTTATTTATTTAATTTTTTTTTGGCTGCGTTGGGTCTTCGTTGCTGCATGCGGGCTTTCTCTAGTTGCAGTGCGTGGGCTTCTCATTGCGGTGGCTTCCCTTGTCGCAGAGCATGGGCTCTAGGCGCGGGCTTCGGTAGTTGCAGCGCGCAGACTCAGTAGTTGTGGCTTGCGGGCTCTAGAGCGCAGGCTCAGTAGTTGTGTCACTTGGGCTTAGTTGCTCCACGGCATGTGGGATCTTCCTGGACCAGGGATCAAACCCGTGTCCCCTGCATTGGCAGGCAGATTCTTAACCACTGTGCCACTAGGGAAGTCCCCCCCTTTTAAAAAAATATTTACTTATTTATTTGGCTGTACAGGGTCTTAGTTGCTTCGTTGCGGCAGGGGGGATCTTTAGGTGCGGCATGCGGGCTCTTAGTTGCAGCATACGGGATCTAGTTCCCTGACAAGGAATTGAACCCGGGCCCCCTTCATTGGGAGTGCTGAGTCTTAACCACTGGACCACCGGGGAAGTCCCAAAGGTAGACTCTTGAGATGGGGAGTTCAACATAATCACATATGGGACTTCCCGGTGGTCCAGTGGTTAGGACTCAGCGCTTCCACTGCAGGGGGCATGGGTTCAATCCCTGGTCGGGAAACTAAGATCCCGCAAGCTACGTGTAGTGGCCAAAAAAAAAAACCCCAACAAAACAAAAAAACAAACCATAATCACATAAACCCAGCTGAGTGACGGAGATGGCCGCATGAGGGGGATTTGTCGCTGGTTCTGAGAGTGAGGGGGCTATGTATAAGACCTGGAGAGAGGCCACTAGACACTAACAGAGGCCCCCTGCTGACAGCCAGCAGCCTCACTCTTACAGCTGCAAGAAACTAAATTCTACCAATACCTAAAGAGCAAGGAAACCAGTTCTTCCCTGGAGGCTCCAGAAGGCAACTCAGCCCTGCAGACACCTTGATTTTAGCTCAGTGAGGTATGTACCTGACTTCCGTGTTACACAACCATAAGATAATAAATTTATGTTGTTTTATGCTCATTTGTTACAGCAGCAATACTAAACTAATACACATGCCCATCCCTTAAGCCAGTAAAGGCAAAGGAGACTGAGATAACTATGCCTGGCTTAATCCAGTTGGGGATTTTCCCCTGGGACTGGGTGACAGGCCACGTTCCCTGAGGGTGCAGGCAACGGTCCATAAAATCAGGAAAGAGTACCACAGCCCGGGTGGGGATCAGGTAAGCTCCAGGACAGACATGCCAGTGGTTTCCAGCCTTCTGTTTGGATTGGTCTAGTCATTAAACATTTTAAGTATCACCCGTGGTTGCAACCAGAGGTCCATAAAGCCCCCCAGAAATCACCCCCATTACACCAGGACCCAGGCCTGATTGGGGGAAGAAGATGCAGAGAATGGGCAAGCAGCTTCCCAGTCTCTGGCCAAGCTTCCAGAGCTCAACTCTGGAAAATGCTACTTACCATACTTCATCAAACCCGAGATGCCTTCATTTGTAAGCTACATCGTTATTCCATGAACCAACAAAGGACAACAGTGCTGCCAGATAAACAACAACAGGCCATCGATTGCACAATCAGTGTTGAATGAGTAAGATGTTAAAATGAGAAAAAGGGTGCATCTTAGAATCAACCAAATAGGATGCTACAAATCTGCCACCAACAGTAAGAGTTAATTCTTTTTTTAAATGAGACCTCTCTCTTTTTATTTATTTTTTAAAAAATTATTTATTTATTTGTTTATTTTGGCTGCACTGGGTGTTCGTTGAGGCATGCAGGCTTTCTCTAGTTGCGGGGCACAGGCTCTAGAGCTCGCGGGCTCAGTAGTTGTGGCGTGTGGGCTTAGTTGTGCTATGTGGGATCTTAGTTCCCTGACCAGGGATCGAACCTGGGCCCCCTGCATTGGGAGCATGGAGTCTTATCTGCTGGACCACCAGGGAAGTCCCAATAGTTAACTCTTACGATGCTGCCAGCTCAGTCAAAATTGGCAGGGGTGGTACTTACGAGTTTCTAAGGAAGATGGAGGCCAAGGTGGGAGGGTGAGAGTGTGCTTATGGTGCTCCTTGAAGCCAAGACAAAGGATGCGGGCTTCCCCCTGTAGGCAATGGGCAGTCACTGAGGGGCTCCTGGCAGGAAGGAGGGGAGTAGGACATCTCTGGTCACACGGCCCCCAGTTTCTGAAACGGTATTTACAACTCCATCTCATAGCAGAGCATGAGAGACCATTCCCCTTTTGCCCAAGAGACTTGGCCTAGAGCAACCTCTGAGCTCACCTTTGACTAGCACTGGTCACCCCTGGCACAAGTGAGGATGCATTCAAAGGATAGCTCTTTTTTAATAAGGAGCTCGGGTTTACCCAGCCTGATGTGCATGGTCTGTGTGTCCTCTGAGTTATTAGGTGACGGACAAACCCTCTTTTCACCCACCCCAGGACTCTGGGGCCTGGAGGGGTAGGAGGGATTGCACTAGAGGCCTGGTCTGGACAGAGGGAAACATTGCAGATGGAGACCTGAGGGGTCACTGAGCATCACTTTTGCCACATACTCCAAACCTTTACCTGGGGTTGGCCCCGAATCCAGGAAGTTTGGAGATCTTTGTGACTACCGTTATTTTATTTTAACTTTTTATTTTATGTTGGAGTATAGTTGATTAACAATGTTGTGTTAGTTTCAGGTGTACAGCAAAGTGATTCAGTCATACATATACATGTATCTATTCTTTTTCAAATTCTTTTCCCATTTAGGTTGTTAAATAATATTGAGCAGAGTTCCCTGTACTATACCTGACTACCTTTATAATTAGGAAAAAATCACAGCATTACCACCTGAAAGTGCCCCAAGAAATCACCTCACTCTCTTAATTTTTCTGATTGGGAAAGAGTGCAGCTGGCCTGAGGTCACCCACCTGCAGAGTGGCAGAACCAGGCTGGAATCCAAATCTCCTGCCACCCCCAGGGAACGTCTGGAGAGGGGGGATGGGGACAGGAGTGCCATCCCCAGGCACACCCTGCTCCGCCTCCTACTGGCCTGGGGCCTGGGGCCTGTTACTTAATATCTCTGGGCCTCTATTTCCTTGTGTGCAAGTTGGGGCTACCAGCAGTACCTGTAGCCGAGGTTGTTGTGAGGATTAAGTTTAGGAGTTCGTGAGAGGGCAGAGACAATTGCCTGCCAGCTAGTAATTGCTCCACCCAGAGTGATTGCTGTTGCTGTTATTCTTCTGTGCTATCTCAGGCCGCCTCCATCACTTCACTCCTGCTATCAAACTGGAGGTCGGAACTTTGAGACTTTGGAACTGAGGCATCCGTGGAATTTGCTCCCCTTGCTAATCTGGCAAAGTCAACAAACACTTTCCGTCCAACCTGACGGGAGCCTCTTGGAGTTGTTAGGTCACGGCATGGAAGAGTTTGGTGTGAGGGCCCAGGGAGCTGGGCGGAGGGAGAGCGGGCAGCCCCACTGGGGGAAAGAGGAGGCTTTCCAGGGGCTGGGGGAGGCCAGCTGAGGGTGCAGGAGCCAACAGGCGCTGGGTGGGGCACTTGGCATGTGAACGGAGTGTGGAAGGCCAGGAAGGGGGGTGTGTTGGGCCTTCACGCTAGAAAGGAAGGGGACTGGAGTCGATGAAAAGAAGCATTTTCTGTGGCGCTCAGGAAGGGCCTCTCACTGGGGATTTCCTACCCGGGGCCGCAGGCCTTGGCCGCCTTCCCGGGGAAGGTGGCGCTGGTCGTGAGGAGCTTGCACACTGCGAGGCTTCCGTCTAGGGACGGAGGGTGTCCACTCCTGTCTCTGGCGCTGCCGGGCTCCCTGGGCCTTGTTCAGCTGGGAACAAAAGGCTCTTTGCTTGAACCGCACACTTCAGCCGTCTCCATGCAAGACAGGGACACCGAGGTCCAGGCGGAAGTGGAAGAGGGGACTGGAGACGATGAATAGTGGAGAGTAGGGGAGTCAGGGCCTCGCAGGGCGTGCCTTGGAGGCTGAGCAGAGGGGCTGTTTCCAAGGAACAGGCCTTGGCACAGGGTCTAGCGTGGCCCTAAGACTGCAGGCCAGCCCCAGACCACTGGTCATGCTGACGTGGCTGGTCCAAGGAGCTCGATGTGGTCTAAGGCGAAACCTCCTTGGAGAAAAGAATTTCAAAATTAAAAAAAAAAAAGCACAATCAACTCCCTTTTTCTCTTTTTCCCAACCCCAGTCAAAAAGTACTGTATCTGCTATTGAAAAATCACATCTCAGAAGCAGCACCACTTGCTGACAGCATCTGCCAAGATTTCCGATGAGGCTGATGGAAACTCGTTCCATTTTCATGCTGTATAATGAGTAGACAGAGTCCTCGCACATCTGTTCAGGCGAGATAATGATGATATTATTACTAGAAGCATTGTGCTGCAAAGAGAATCTTTTTTTTTTTTTGCGGTATGCGGGCCTCTCACTGTTGTGGCCTCCCCCGCTGCGGAGCACAGGCTCCGGACGCGCAGGCTCCGGACGCGCAGGCTCAGCGGCCATGGCTCATGGGCCCAGCCGCTCCGCGGCATATGGGATCCTCCCAGACCGGGGCACGAACCCGTATCCCCTGCATCGGCAGGCGGACTCTCAACCACTTGCGCCACCAGGGAGGCCCCAGAGAATCTATTTTTTTCCTCTCTCCTACCCCCTGCCTATATCTAGCCTCACTTTCTCTCCACTCTTCTCTCTTTACTGTCCTGTGTCTCTCCGCTTCTCGTGTTTATTTTCTTGCTCTCACTCTTCCTCTTCTTTCTTTCTTTCCTCACCTCAGTGCCCCCCCACCCAGCTTGTGGAAACCCAGGGGACAAAGTGAGGAATTCTTCTCCTATGGAGGAGGGGCCACTGAGAAGGCGCTGGGGCCAGGGGCTGGCTGCCGAGATCAGGGGAGAGGGGTCTTGGGTCCCTCCTCAGAACCCTGGTGCCCCCTGCATTGGAGGGTCCTCTCCCACTCCTCAGCAAGAGCCCTTCTGCCCGGTCAGAGAAACCTCCGGGCTTGCCCTGTGCCCAACCTCATCAGCAAAGAATCAAGCGAGACAGCAGTGTGACCAGCTCACTCCTGCCAGAGAGACAACAGATGGAAAGCGCTTAATGTATTTAGCGTCCAGGAATATTCTGCATCCTAACGGGACACTTTCTGGATACATGACTAAGTTACAAAGGGGTGAAATTTTCACGTTGGAATATAATAACAAAAAATCAGAATGTGGGGGTGAGTATCAGGGTCAGGGGGAGCCTTCCTTGTGTTTCTCAAATCATTCATTCATTCATTTTTGTCAACAGACAATCTCTCAGCACCTATTCTGCAGTAGGGAACGAGCTGGTTGCTAAGGCACACAGATGGAAAGCTATGGTTCCCGTCTCCCATGGCCTTAAATCTACCCCATGGCTAAGTTCTACGCAACCCAGATATATCTTTGTTCTTGAACATGCCTCCTGTGTGGAAGCAGGATCCCCTTGGGGCCCCTTCACTATGCAATTACCTTGGGCACCAGTATAAAGATGGAGTGGTATGAATTCCCTTACGTTGATCCATTAATCCATCTGTCCATTTGCTCATCTACCTACCCATCCAACCATACACCCTTCCACCCATGCATCCATCCATCCACCCACCCTTCCACCCATCCCTCCATCCATCTACCCACCCTTCCACCCATCCATCCATCTATCCACCCACCCTTCCACCCATCCATCCATCTATCCACCCACCCTTCCACCCATCTATCCATCTATCCACCCACCCTTCCACCCATCCCTCCATCCATCTACCCACCCTTCCACCCATCCATCCATCCATCCACCCACCCTTCCACTCATCCATCACCCTTCCACTCATCCATCATCCTTCCAAGCATGCAGTAGGAGGTCAATTAACAGCTCAGTGAGGAGCGGGGCACCCCTAAACCATTATTGTCGTTGGGAGCTGGGCAAAGACACACCCAGTAGTTGCATGTAGTGTTCATGATTGACAACTCGCAAGTGAATGGCTCCTGAATCCTGGGCTGTGATGTGAGAAAGAGAGATGGGATGAATTTCAAGGACTGATTACAAAGGTTCACAGGGAGCTGCTTAAATTTAATCAGAACAGTGTCTGCCTTTCTCCCCAGACTGGGCGAGAGCTGCTCGGGGAAGGCAGAGGCTCGTGGAAACTGTCCTCCCACAGAGTTCTTGCTATTGAGCTGTTCCTCGCTGTGATGCCCACTGCACCACAGAGGTGCCATTCAGATAGTTCTTGCTTTCTTCTTAAACAAACTAAGGATAAGTTCCCCAGAGAGTTTCCATTGAAAGATGCCCCCCCAAATTGGAGAACTCGGTGGGAATCAAGATCTGAAATCATTCCTTTGCTCCCCAAATGTTGTATTCCAGTATTTTCCTAGTTGCAGGAATTCTGACTGAAATGTACTCATTTCTTTTTTTTTTTTGGCCGAGCCATGCAGCATGTGGCACCTTAGTTCCCCAACCAGGGATCAAACCCACACCCCCTGCGTTGGAAGCACGGAGTGTTAACCACTGCATTGCCAGGGAAGTCCCCTGAAATGTACTCATTTCTAGTGTCAATTTGAGTTGTGTCTCTTTTTAAAAATGCCCCCCCACTTCCCTTCTGCATGTCAGGTGGCACACTCATTAGTCGTCTGGAATAACTCTGTCTCCAGCTGAATGAGACTTGGAAAGAGGAAATGGGGGCAGTGGTTAGAGCCCCGAGTGGTCAGGAGTCCTGGTTCCCATGTCTTACTCTGCCCCTGAGTCACTAGCTGCCACTGGACAAGCGACTTGGTTTTTCTGAGTTACTGCCTAACTGCCGAAGGTGAGTGAGTGTGGGATGCAGGCATTTTGTACTCTGTTACTGTTGTCTTACTTCTTTAAATTTTAAACACAAATAAGAGCTGCCAGTGGTCACAAAGAATGACAGAATTAAAGTAACAAGTTCTGTTTCTTCATCTATAAAATCACTGTTATCATTGTTTGTTTCCAATTTGTGGTTCAAACCCAAGCTTCTGTCACACTGGAGACCTGGCTGTGCTGGAAACGAGCTAGGCTGATTCCAGATGGGTATGAACTTACTGGAAACAAATATGTGCATCTGAGACTCTGTGTATTAGGAGTCGGCTGTATATATGAGAGTTACTAGAATTAACTTTCATGTAGGATGCAATGTTTATTAAAAGATAAATAGTAAAAATGGGCAAGGTCGAAATTTACATACATATTATTAAAACTCAACAGCAACAACAATTGTTTAGAATTTAGACCAAAAGATTTGGGGAACTATTTTTACCTCTAACATTGTTTAGAATTGCCATGGTGGTAATTAAAAAACAAAGAATTTTTAGTCACTTTTGTCATTTAAAATTTGTTTCTAACTTTGAAATAATTTTGGATTTACGTGAGAGTTGCAAAAATATTATGGAGAGTCCTCATAAACCTTTCACTCAGCTTATGTAATCATGGTACATTTTTCAAAACACAGAAATTAACATTGGTACAATACTATTAACCAAACTACAGACTTTGTTTGGATTTCAGCAATGTTTTCACTAATGTCCTTTTTCTGTTCCAGGGTTAAATCCAGGATACCACATTGCCTTTGGAGGTTTATCATTGTTTTAAAATTCTTTATAGATCATGCAACGCCTTCATGCGTGCCCCCAGGGCTGACTGCTTCCACTGCCCTGACCTTAGTATACCACTGATTCCACTAAACCGCTGTGGTATCAGAGGCAAGAATGTTGTGCCTGATATAATATGCTGGACCGTCGGAGCACCAACACTACACTTTGTCAAGCTGGAGCTCCATCAGCGAGACACTTCAACAGTGACTGGTAGGTGTGTGACATTTGCAAAGTTCATGTGTCTACTGCACGGAAACCAGAAAGCAAGACTCATTTTGGGCAAGAGTGCCATGAGTCCCATGAGGAAAAGAGGTGAAAATGTATAGAGTAAAAAGCCCTGACAAAAATTATGGTGCAGATGCTTCTGGATGCCTGCTCCATACTAGTTCCCCACCTTTTTTCTTGCCAGGATCTAGTCAGGATCTTCAAAGGAGGCTGAAAGTCTCCTCAGCTCCTCTGAGGATGACTTCCTGGTGAGGTTAATCTAATCATGTCAGTTCCACTCACCTTGCCAATGACTGGTTTAGGAATGGGCATGTGATGCATTTCTGGCCAATGAGGCATGAGTGGAAAGTCTGGGATTTCTGGGAAAGTTTTCTTCACTCTTCAAAATGCCCCCCTCTTTCTTGTCTGAATTTTATGTCTTGTTGTATGAAAGATAGAATGCCTGGAGCTGTTGCAGCCCCTTTGTAACCATGAGGGACAAGTCTGAGACAAAAGCAAACACAGAGTGGCAAAGTGGCAGGACAGTGAGACTCCAGGTTTGGATGAATCACTTACCCCTGGGAATGAACTAACTCAGGACTTCTTGTTATACGAGAAAAGACATTTTCCATTTCCTGGGGTTAGTGGTCACACTTATACTGGCCATGGCAACAGCATCTCTCTTTCAATCATTTATTCACTAAAACAACACTTGGTGAGAACACACCATGTGGGATTATTGTGTTTGGTGCTGATGGAATATGAGAGCAAATGGCTAGATTCCTGTCCTAAAAGGTGACACCATCCAAAGGGGGTGTAAAACTCATAGACAAATCCACTGATTGCAGGAGAACTTGCTGCTACCTGAGAGGTGTGCACAATGCTATGTGACGCCTCCAGCCTAAGTGCCCTGAGGACACTTAGCTTTGTGAAGGAAGAGGTACACACCCTTTATCTTCAAGGATAGTTACCTTATAGGCAAAGGGACATAGCACAAGGGCCTTGTGAGGGGAACAAAGACACAGAGATTGGAAACCACAGGGTCTGTTCTGGAAAGAGGGGCTACTCCAATTTAGTTAAGCATTGGTGTTTCAGAATTATCAGCTGCCACGATGGGACAGGTGGGGAGAGACAGATGGTGCTTACCTGATCAGTGCCATGCTCTAGGAAGCCTGAAAGGCTCCAGTTTGGGTGGGCAGAGGGGACCCTGTGCTGATCTCTAGTCTGAGTCCTGTTTCAGCTACCTGCTAATTATGTGGCCCTTGGTCTTTCATGTGTCTCAGAACAGCTATAAGAAGGGGTTGGTAATCACTGTCTTTCCTCCCTCACAGGGCAACTGCAAAGCACAATATAAACATGAAAGGTTATTATCTCCTCAACATCCAGACCTAACTATAGATTGACCCATCTTACGTTGTTGCCCCAGCCTCAGAGGAGTTTCCCTTCTTCCTTCTGTTGCTGGAGTGACCCTCATGCCTCCTCCTTGGTATCATCCACGATCTCCCATATTTCTAGTATTTTAAGGATTTCCATCTCTCTCTCCTGAGTGTTTTTTCTCTGTCTCCAAATATGCTCTGATCTTAAAAAATAAAGATCCTTCCTTGGATCTTCTGTATCTCCTAAGACACCATCCATTTCCCTTTTTCTCACCAAACTTCTTAAAAGAATAGACTATTTTCTCACCTTTTCTCATCTTCTACCCACTGTTAACTATGCCTCCTCCAATGTCCAATTAAGAGTGGGCCCTCAGAACTCTCCTACACTGTTGGTGGGAATGTAAATTGGTACAGCCACTGTGGAGAACAGTATGGAGGTTCCTTAAAAAACTAGAAATAGAGTTACCATATGATCCAGCAATCCCACTCCTGGGCATGTATCTGGAGAAAAACATGGTTTGAAAGGATACATGCACCCCAATGTTCATTGCAGCGCTGTTTACAATAGGCAAGACATGGAAGCAGCCTAAATGTCCATCGACAGATGAATGGATAAAGAAGATGTTGTATATACACACAATGGAATATTACTCAGTCATAAAAAAGGATGAAGTAATGCCACTTGTGGCAACATGAATGGACCTAGAGATTATCACACTGAGTGAAGTAAGTCAGACAGAGAAAGACAAGTATCATATGATATCACTTGTATGTGGGATCTAAAAAAATGATACAAAGGAACTTCTTTACAAAACAGAAATAGACTCACAGACATAGAAAACAAACTTACGGTTACTGAAGGGGAAAGGGGGAGCAGGGATATATTAGGGATGTGGGATTAACAGATACACGCTACTATATATAAAATAGGTAAAAAACAAGGCCCTACTGTATGGGACAGGGAACTATATTCAATGTCATGTAATAACCTATGATGGAAAAGAATCTGAAAAAGTATATATGTATATATATATAACTGAATCACTTTGCTGTATACCTGAAACATTGTAAATCAACTATACTTCAATTAAAAAAAATTTTTTTTAAAGAGTGGGCCGGGCTTCCCTGGTGGCACAGTGGTTGAGAGTCTGCCTGCCGATGCAGGGGACATGGATTCGTGCCCCGGTCCGGGAAGATCCCACATGCCGCGGAGCGGCTGGGCCCGTGAGCCATGGCCGCTGAGCCTGCGCGTCCGGAGCCTGTGCTCTGCAATGGGAGAGACCACAACAGTGAGAGGCCCACATACCGCAAAAAAAAAAAAAAAAAAAAAAAAAAAAAAAGAGTGGGCCCTCAAAGGCCATAATGCCAGCACGTAGGGGCTTCGTCCTCTTATCCTGCCTGGTTTAACCTGCCCTGGTGAAATGCTTGCATTATGGCTTCCTCAACCCGCCCCCCTTTCCTTTTCCTTCTCCCCCCTTCTCGGGGTTGGGGGTCCTTCAGATTCTGCTGACCTCGGGCTTTTCCTCACTCAGCACACCCTCCTGGGAACACTTAGTTAACCTCATGGCTTCCACAGTCCCCTTGCAGATGAAGCACAAATACCTTTAATTCTGACTTTCTCTCCCTTAATCCAGTCCAATGGTTTCCAACTGACCTGTCAAAGCAGCGATTTGAACATCCTGAGACTCCTCAGGCTTAGCTTGTGCAAAGCTGAGGCCAGCTTCTCCTCGTTTATGACTGTTCTTTCTCTGTTGTTCCATATACGTGGGTTTTTTTAAAATTAATTAATTAATTTGTTTTTGGCTGTGTTGGGTCTTCACTGCCGCACGTGAGCTTTTTCTAGTTGTGGAGAGCAGGGGCTACCCTTCGTGTGGTGCATGGGCTTCTCATTGCGGTGGCTTCACTTGTTACGGAGCATGGACTCTAGGCACGAGGGCTTCAGTAGTTGTGGCTTGCGGGCTGTAGAGCGCAGGCTCAGTAGCTGTGGCACACGGGCTTAGTTGCCCCATGGCATGTGGAATCTTCCCAGACCAGGGCTCGAACCCGTGTCCCCTGCATTGGCAGGCAGATTCTTAACCGCTGTGCCACCAGGGAAGTCCCCATATATGTTTTTTAATGGTCCCACCATGATTTATGTCATCGTAGCCTAAAGTTTTGACTCCTCCAACTCCTATACATCATATATTAAAGCAATCACCAAATCCAATTAATTAACCCATGCAATTGTCCCTGAAATAATTCACCTCTCTTTTATTCTTATCGCCACTATTCTTTGAGAAGGGTTTTGTTTTGTTTTGTTCTGTTTTTAACTGGGCTGTTCTAATAGTTTCTCAAGTAGTCTTCCTGATACCACTCTTTTTAAATCAAAACAATCTTTCATATTCCTGATGGTTCTCTCTTTAAAGACAGATTTGGTCCTGCTTTAAAAATTCCCATTGTTTGCAGAATAAAGTCACAATTCTTTTTTTTTTTTTTTTCTCGGTACGCGGGCCTCTCACCGTTGTGGCCTCTCCCGTTGCGGAGCACAGGCTCCGGACGCGCAGGCTCAGCGGCCATGGCTCACGGGCCCAGCCGCTCCGCGGCATGTGGGATCTTCCCGGACCGGGGCACGAACCCACGTCCCCTGCATCGGCAGGCGGACTCTCAACCACTGCGCCACCAGGGAAGCCCCACAATTCTTTTAAAAAATTTTTTTCAGCTTTATTGAGGTATAATTGACAAATAAAATTGTAAGGTATTTATGATACACTGAAAGTCACAATTCTTTTTTTTTTTTGTGGTACACGGGCCTCTCACTGTTGTGGCCTCTCCCGTTGCGGAGCACCGGCTCCGGACGCGCAGGCCCAGCGGCCATGACTCACTGGCCCAGCCGCTCCGTGGCATGTGGGATCCTCCCGGACCGGGGCACAAACCCATGTCCCCTGCATTGGCAGGCGGACTCTCAACCACTGCACCACCAGGGAAGCCCCACAATTCTTTATCATGGCATTTGAAACCTGTTACAACCTAGCTCCATCTTAAGCCTCCAGAATTCATCTCCCACCCTGCTCCTGCATTCTCTATCAGTAAGATCCTACCAGATAAATGTCCAGCCCAAATGTCCTCTTCCCAATACCCCAGACAGAATTAAGTTACCTTTTCTTTGCACTCATAGGGTATGTATTTCAAGTTGTTCTTAGAGTCACCATCATCACACTGAATTGTAATGATGTCTCTGTCTCTTCTAAAAGATTGTAAGCTCTAGCATACCTCTTGCTGCATAACCAGTGACAACAAGATTCAGTGACTTAAAAAAGCAGATATTTATTAGCTCACAGCTCCTGTGTGTCAGGAATTTGGGAGTGGCTACCTGGCTGGTCCTGGCTAGGGGGTCTCTCATGAGGTTGCAGTCAAGAGGTCAGCAGGGCTGTGGTCATCTGAAAGCTTGACCGGGGCTGGAGGATCTGCTTCCAAGATGGCTCATGCAGAAGCCTGTCAAGTTAGCACTGGTTGTTGGCTGGAGGTCCTGGTTCCTGTCCATGTGGACCTCTCCCTAAAGCTGCTTGAGTATCCTCACAACATGGCAGCCCACTTTCCCCAGAGCAAGTGATCAAGACAAGAGAGAAAGGAGAAAAACAAAATGCCTTTATGACCTAGTCTTGGAAGTCACACACAATCACTTATTCTATTTGTTAAAGGTGAGCCACTAAATCCAGCCCACGCTCAAGGGGAAGAGGGGGATTAATTGCTATCTCTTGAAGGTTGGAATATCAAAGAACTTGAGGACATATTTTAAAACCACCAACAGGGGTTGTCCTATCTTTCTGTCTTCAGTAACTAGCACAGCATCTGGCACTTAGTAGGTGCTCAGTAGATGTTTCTAATGGAAAGATGTGTTGAAGGGGGGAGATACTGGAGGCAGTGTAACCATGGGTAATTTGTGTGGGCCCCGTGAAGAGTGGTGGGGGTGAGAGTTGGTGGGAGAGATTCTGAGGTAAGAATTCATGGGACTCCATGATCGATTGCATGAGAGGGGTTGGGAAGAGATCCATTTGGGGTTGAAGGTCTTGAAACTAGGACTTAAGAGATGGTTGTGATGGCTGAAGTAGGCATCTAGGACTTCCTCCTTGGGGTTTCAAGGTAATGAAATATTAAATCATACAGCTAAGAACCCCGTGTCTAGTTCAATTATATTTGGAAGGGTCTGGAGCTGACGGTCATCAGTATGAGCCCTAAGTCATCCTCTTTATTTCATGTTTCTCATTTATAAATGTGGAGGTTCTAGTACCTAACTATGTCCCAGGACTTTCTAACTAAACTCTTAATGTTAGGGGATAGCAACATCCCACCTTTGCAAGAAATTCCCACCACCATATCCTCTACAAATGGTCATGTGGAAACACAAGGGAGCTATTAGGTTGAAACATCTGAAATGCTGGTATTCTGGTTTTGACCTATAAAGAAATCAGTTTCATAGGGTTCAACCTAATAGATATGGCTGCAGTTTGAAGATCTGAACACCTTTTCACAGATGGAAAATTGAGATGTTCCAGAGTTCTGGATCTTTCTATTCCTCACGAGATTAAGGTCCAACTTTAAGAAAGGTCAGTCTTGAAGTTAAATTAGCTTTAGTCCGATATAGGCATTACTTTCTCATTTCCTTATGTCAGATAAAGGAATTAAAGACCAAAGACTAAATACTGGAGTCAAGAAACTTAAGATGGAAAATTTATCTCGGAACTCCAGATAAGTCCAGACTCAATCACATTTCATACACTGTGCCATTTCTAAGAAATTGTATTTACTTAGAAGTGAAATAGCTATGGACCTAATAAAAAAGGGACTAGGAATTAAATAGTTCTTTTCTCATTTTGTACCTCTGGAAAGTGATTAGTTGACTCCTTCATTACTGGTAGGAATAAATCCAATATTTGCCAATTTAATTTATGAAAAATACCTTTTGTCCTCCATGAGTACTTTTATTTTTTTTAATTAATTTATTTTAGGCTGCATTGGATCTTCGTCGCTGTGCACGGGGTTTCTCCAGTTGCGGAGAATGGGGGCCACTCTTCGTTCGGGCACTCGGGCCCCTCATTGCAGTGCCTTCTCTTGTTGCGGAGCACAGGCTCCAGGCTCCTGGGCTTCAGTAGTTGTGGCTCGGGAGCTGCAAAGTGCAGGCTCAGCAGCCGTGGCGCACGGGCCCAGGGCCCAGCTGTTCCGCGGGATCTTCCGGGACCAGGGCTCGAACCTGCGTCCCCTGAATTGGCAGGCGGATTCTCAACCACTGCACCACCAGGGAAGCCCTCCATGAGTACTTTTAAAACTTAATATTAAACAAACTTTCAATGAGAAAGTTCTTTTCTTCTTCAGTGTTAATAAACACTTTTTCAGATCAATTAACATCGAAGGTAGACTTTGGGTAAAACGTATAAAACTAATTTATAGTAGCACAAGGTTCTCAAAAGTTAAGAGAGCACAACTGCACCGATCCATCCATTCCCGCCCATTGGAAAGCAAGCTCCCCGAGGGCAGGGTCTTTGCTGCATATTCCTAGCAATCTGAACCATGCCTAACCCTCTCTAGCTCTCAATGAATACTTGGTTAACCGTCCATTCATTATCATCCGTGCGTGCCGGCCGGCACCGAACCTGCGCTGCTCTCAGCCCCCCAGGGCCACAGCCTGCACCTCCGGAAGCATCGAGCTGAGCTGCCCACCCCGCGGCCAGCCCGCGGCCTCCGCGGCCCTTCCCTTCCCGCAGAGGAAGGAGCGGCCGCCGAGGAGTGGGAAACCCGGGCCCACTTCCTGTCCGGGTAGGGCCGTGCGTCCTTACGCCCCTCTGCCGGCTCCCGGCCGGGAGAACGCGGTGGGGCGCGAACGCCGGGCAAGGGGAACCCAGCCTGGCGCACCGCCCTCCGGCCCCGCCCAGGCCCCGCCCAGGCCCCGCCCAGGCCCCGGCCCCGGCCCCGCCCCCTCGCGTCCCCGGCGGCGAAAGGGTTAAGCGCGCGGGGGGCGGGGCCCGAGCGAGCCAGGCGAGCTGAGTGCGGGCCGCGGGCGGCGAGGGGGCTGCGCCGGGGGCGGTTCCGGACGGCGGGGGCGGGGGCGGGCGGAGGAAGGGGGCGGGCCCCAGAAGTTGTTGGGCGCTGGGCCGGCGGCGGGAGGGCGAGAGGGCGGCAGGGCGGCGGGCCGGCGGGCGGAGTGGGCCTGGGCTCGAGAAGTTTGCGCGGCGGCTGGTGAGCGCCGGGTGCGGGCCCCGCCGGCCGTGCGCGCCCGCTGCCATGGCTTTCCGCCGGAGGACGAAAAGTTACCCGCTCTTCAGCCAGGAGTTCGTCATCCACAACCATGCGGACATCGGCTTCTGCCTGGTGCTCTGCGTCCTCATCGGGCTTATGTTCGAGGTGAGCGACAGCGGGGTGGGGAGCGTCCCTCTCGCGCGCCGCCCGGCGTCCTCCTGCGGGTCTCCGGGGTCCGCGTCTGCGCCCGGGCTCCCGGCCGCCGTGTCGGTCCCCCGCACCCCCGGCTTTGTGCACTGTGTGCCCCTCGGCCTCCTAGTCAGCCCAGACACCGCCGCCAGCTCCGCGCCGTGCTCGCCTGCCCTGCCGCCCTTTGGGGCACTTACCATACCCTGCAGCTCTCCCTGCAGCCCCGAATCCTCAGCCTGGCCTCGAACCAACCGCAGAGCTGCCACCCGGCCCGCCCAGCGCGGGTTCCATTCTGGTGTCCGGGAGCCAAGCCCGGAGACTCCCAGACCCGCAGTCATTGCACAACTCCCCTTCCCAAGCCGTGGCTGCTAGCTCCTCTGGGCTTTTCCAGTGGGAGGGACCCCGGCCCTTTTCCTCCTCCCACTTGATTTTCGGGGTCTTTTGCATCCTCCGCTCTGGGCCAGACTCGGGGTGTTCACGTGTGGCCCTGGCCCCATCCCAGCAGTGCACTTCTGCCGTCCTCCCGCCACCCTCCCCACCCCCCTTTTTCTTTTGCTCTTGCCCCAAAGGCCAGTCTTCATAAACCCTGTTTCACTCTGTGAACTGTTCCTTCAGATCCATCTGTGGTGGACCCAGAGCTTCTCCTGTGACAGGAGCAAGGCGCGGGCCAGGGATACCCTCTGCTTTTAGGGGAAAGGTGATTCTCTCAAAGCTATTCAGGTAGGGGGAGACGACGGGGTCCTGCTCAGGACAGCTGGGGCAGGCCTCATAGAGCAGGGAGTTTTAGTAAGCCCGAATGGGGTCAGAATCCAAGGGGGCCGATGGGAAGGATTCCCTACTCCCGACAGCCAGAAAAATGTGATATTCACAAGTGGGGAGAACTGGCAAACGCTGAGTGTAGGACTTGCTGTGGTCTGTCTTGTCTCAAGGGTCAGATACGTGAGTGACACTTCGTCGGCAGCTTATCTGCATTCTCAGGAATGGGTTAGGAAGCTGTAACTCTCTATAAATTGCCTTGAAGATGGAAGATTCCTGGCGTGGCTAATTTCCTCTTCTGTGTCCGTCTCTGGGTTCCCTATCTCCTCTCTAAGGATGACAAGGGCCCTGCTTGGTCAGTGAAGCTGCCCTCAAGCTGGGGACATTCTTGTGGTGGCCGAGTCAGCGTTGGATGTCTGCATGTGTCCTTGGCTGGGCCTCAGGGTCTGCAGGCCTCCTTTACAACTTCCACCCACCCCGACAGCTCTCCTGATGTATCCGCGGCGAGGGCTTTGTCAAGCCAGGGTGGTCCCCGTGTCACAGTCCCTGCTCTGTCACTAATCTGACGAAATAAAAAACAGATGCAGCCTCAGTTTCCCCATCATTACAGATTAGTAAAACCTGTCTTCCTCACGGGGTTATTGTGAGGTTTAAGTGAGATCACGTGAGCAGCAAAAGCCATAACAGGTTCTACCAATGTGAAAGCAGGTCGTTTGCTCCTGAAACCCTGTTATTGTTGATCGTAATAGCTTAGCGGGATAGGAGAAAATTGTTTGGTCCAGCCAGTGCTCTCAGTGTCTCCTTGCTGTCCTTCATTCTAAGAGGTCTCCCAGTGCCTTGTCACCAGACTTGAAGGGTGTGGTTGGAAAGACACACGTGACAGCTGTAGCCCTCACAGCCAGCGACGTCTCTTGCATAGCCTGGTGGGTCTCTCTACTGTGTCTCTGGCATTCGTTAAGGATGGTGGCTCTACCTGCTTTTACCTTTGCTCAAAAAGAGCTGCCGAGTATTTGAGCTCGGTACCACCTTCCCTCGCTGCCTCTGGTCTGGTGGAAAGTCCTATTGGTTAAACCTGGCCGTCCATGGGAGGTGGAAAGTGCTAGGAGCCCTTAATCCCAGTACATGACAAGAGGAAGGCCCAGGGTGGGAAAAAAGACCCCGAAAAAACTGCCCTGCCCTCCTCCCCCTCTTGGGATTGGACTGGGGAGTGTGGAAAGGGCCAGGGCTGAAATGCCTGCCTCACGGCTCCCTGTCCCACCACCCTCTTCTGGTAGAACCTTAGCCCCACAGCATCTGTACGTACAGGACAGGTTGTGTCCTCAGGAAGGTGCACTGGAGGTACGTTGTGGGTCGGTGCAGGTTGGTCTGGGAGGAGGAGGGCCGTGCCCAGACCTCCCTTATGAATCACGTGTGTTCTGCTGCACTAGGCACACAGTAGGTCTTCATTGTCTGAACCTACCAACTGACTCTCCACAGAGACAGGTATCTGGGGGTGGGGACTCAGATTTCTGGAACTCTGCTCTGAGCAGGACCTCAGAGAAACACGTGTGGGCATCCTCACCGTTGGGGTAAACCAGCAAGGGACTTACTAGCTATCACTTAGGGTCATCTGGGTTCTTCCCTGGAGGGGTGGGGTGGGGTGTGTGTGTGTGTGTGTGTGTGTGTGTGTGTGTGTGTATGCAGATGGTGGGGGGCAGGCCAGCACTTAACACAACTCGCTTTTTCTTAGGAGTGAGGACGGAAGGAGAGGGAAAGGGGAGGGGAAGGCAGGGAGAGAGGATGGCAGGCTTTTGGGTTTCTAACTTGGGCAGGGCTAGGATGCCTTCATTCAGAAGCTGAATCAGGAAAACTCAATTATAATTCTTCCCACAAAGAGCGAGTCTCCTGGCTACTTCTCCCTCTGGGGTCCCCTGCCCAGCCTCTGCCAATGAGCTGGGGCCCTCTCCCCCCACCCCAGCCAGCCACAGCCTGGCCTTTGCATCTTAACTGGTCTCCACTTCTTCCCTGCCTCGCCCCTTCCCCAACTCACTGGTCAGCTTACCAGCATTCAGAGGGGCTTTCGTTCCCCCGCAGGAACCCCAGGACTTTAGTTCTGTCCCCTAGGAGATGATGACTCCAAGTGCCTTCCCTTGGGATCACTTCCTTTGGGGAACACACATGAAAGGGTTGCCCTCCCACCTCCGTTTGGTTCAGTTTTGAACCCTCCTGGGGTTCCTTCTCCCATTTCCGAGGCCAGGGGCAGGCTCTTCCCCCTGAGCCCAGGTTTTCTTTCCATCCTGCGGGCTGTTTGGAATAGAGCTGTTCTGTGCAGCCACAGCACTTGGCTAAAAAATGTCAGGAATGTGGAGCTTTATTTTCCCCCCTCCTTCCCTTCCAGCTTTCTCTTTCTTGACTCTGCTGGGGAGAGGTGGTGCAAGGGGGATTTCTACTCCACACTTTGGTCCTTCAGGCCTGTCTGAGGTGGAGCCCGGCCGGAGCAGCCTCCAGGGTGTGGGCAGCCAGTGGGGTGTGTGTCAGATTTGAAAGCCGCCTCCCCTCTCCTTTCCCTTTCCAATGTCCTGTTCCTTTGGTGCCACGGTGCCACGTTTCAAACTGAAACAGGCAGGGGGAAGAGAGAGGAAAAGGCGCTCATTAGCGAGAACAGAGAATGAGAACAAGGGGGCACATCCAGCAGAGAGGAAGCCACTTGTACATTACCTACAAAGTGTCATTTCGAGACAGACTTTTTCTGTTTATGGCAAAGCTCATTTGCAGGCGCTGCTGGCTCTGCAGCACGGAAATGGTTCTGAAATTCTGGGCCCGTCCTTTGGAGGTTGGGTTCCTGTTTGGTCTGTGATGACTTTAAGAATTTAGGACCCAGAGAACTTTGGGGGTAGTGGCTGGTTTTTGCTTTTTAATTGTTTTGGAGGCAGATGTGGTGGAGCCACCTTTTCTCCAGGAACTGCCTTCTTCCCGGTTGCTGACACCACAGTCGACTTGTCAGGGTGATGTGTTTGCAGCGTGTACAGTGGGAGCCCGTCATGTCACGACCTGGCAGGACACGGGTTCCGTGGCACCAGTCCACATCCTCCAGGCATACCTGTCGACATCACAACCTGAAGGGAGGCTGCTGGTCCTGCTGGTGCTTAGCATTAGTGCTGTAAGACAGTCCTGCTTACATTCTGTTAGTACAAAGAGCCGTGCATATAGCACAGACGTACATCTGAGGGCAGATGTCGCTTTTACTTTAATTCCTAATCTCTTTAGAAGATGTTCTGCCAGCTGTTACAGTTCCTGACTTACGCATCTTCCTCTCCAGCCTCTGACGTGGCCCATCAGTGGCGTTCTAGAGAAATGAGTCAGGGGAAGCCGAGAAGGGCCACTTAGTCCCTTAGGTGCCCTTGTTCTGTGGTTGGATTTTTACCCGCATTTCAGTGATCTGAACAAAAGAGCAGAGATTTGGAGCTAGTGTTCCTCCTGGTCCAGCCTCAAGTGTAAGTAACCCTGTCCTATGGGATGTAAGGGCACCTCGGTGATCCCTGTTTCTTCCTTTGGCAAAAATGTGACATCCAGAAAGCTGGTGTTTATCAGTGAGTGAGTTTTTAACCCTCACAGCAGGATGAAGGTACAAATGTCCCGCCCTGGCCCTGGCCCTGGCCCACGGGCGCTTAATTGATGGTCTCAGCAACCACGCTGGTGGCCACTGTTATTGCCGTCATTGCTGGGTGTGTGAGAACACCTTCCACCATCAGACTGGCTTGAATTTCAGTTTAGATAAGACCTGTTTTTTCCATGAGACCTTTCCCCCAAGTTCTCCAGTGCCAGCCGTCTGCTCCAAAGCGGGCGATCACTCTGCCCTGGGTGCCTCTTTCCCCTGCTCCACAGAGAACATCTGTTGTCCCTCTGCCATCCATCTTATTGGAAGGTGGGCTGGGGGTGCTGGAGGGTCTCAGAGCTGCCGCTGTCAGCTGCCCCGCCAGCTCCGTCGGTGCCACTTTCCTCTAGCTCCCTCTGTTGTCTGCACCCTCAGCCGCTGCTTCTTGGGGGCACTGTCCGGCCTGGTCACAGCAGAGTGCCTTAGTCCTGCCTGTGAGAGTCGCATGTGTTGCTATGGAGAAAACTTCACTCTGGCAGGCACGAGCTCCTTTCTGATCTGCTTCGTAGTGGGCAGGGGCCCCAGAAATCAGTCTGTGGCAGAGCTGATATATCTCCCGTTCCCACCCTGATAAATGCCTAAGCTGGAGGGTTGATAAGAGCGGATTAGAGTTCCCAAACTACAGAAGTGCCTTCTAATCAGCCACAGTGCTATTAGCAACCTTTGGTGGGAAACTTTACTGATACGGATCTCTTCACCTTTTCATCCAGCGCTGTGTATCTGGTGTCCATTGGTATCTAATGGTTAAAGAAAAGGGGGCAAAAAAAGGGAAAAGAAAACAGTAAAGCTACTACCACGGCTCCTGACACAGCCCTTCTCATTTCACGAGCAGCCCTTTGTCTCATACACAGCCTGTTGCTTTGCCTTGACTTACCTCAATGTCTCAAGTGTCCCCAGTGGAAGGAAACCCAGCCCAACTTAGTCACCACTGGTTAACATTGGGAGTTGACTTTGCGGTTTGAAGAGCTATGCAAGCAGGTCTCCTGGACAGTGTAGGTTCACACAGCTTTCCTGCGTGAAGGAACGGAGCCCGATTGTGAGTGGGGGACTGGGAGGCCCCTGGAGGGAATTTGGGGGCACGCAGGGTTAGGTGAGCCGCTGCTCTGTGGCTCTCTGCCCGAGCCACGTTGCCTCTTGACAGCTCCCCTCATCTGTCTCGAGGGGTTGGCAGCATTTTCCATCTGTGAAATGCTTTACTAGCCTCACCCTGTAATCTGGATGGTTTATGGGGGTTGTCATACCCATCCAGAGCCTGGCTTCTAGAGGAGAGACTTGGCCAAGGACCATCCGCTCCGAGTTAGAGTTGGAGCCAAAACAAGAAGTCAGCCACGTCTGGCTCACATTTAGAGCTCAGCCCCGATGCTTCCACCAACGGGGCGTCTACAGAATGTAGCCACAGGCCGCTTTATTTTTCTCTGTCTGAGTGGAATCTGTTTATTACCTGGAAGTAATGTCTGCGGGTCATTGTTCCACTTGGAGGCTTTTCTGTCTGGAAGAGTCGTTGCCATTTGCAGTGACTCCCTGAAAGATTCCAGAGAGTGACCCAAATGTGTGTATCACACGTGACCGTGGGCGAGTGGGCAGAGGCTTTACCTCCTGTTAAAGTTACTGCCTGCTGTTAGCCTACATCTGCGTGAGAGTTGCTGCTTCTGGCTGCTCTATCTTCATTGCCCGTATCATCAAGTGAATATCATGGCCATAGCTCAAGGGCACATCTTTTCTTCACGTTTTACAAGTCTAAGGGCTAAAGGGAAACCTAGACGTCCTCTACTATGTTTACAGAAGAGGAAAATAAGACCCCAGAGGTTGGGTGATTTGCCCAGGACAGCAGAGTGAATTTCTGGTAAACTTGGGGCTTGAACTCACATCATCTGACTCAGGCCCAGTGCATTTTTACACATCTGCTCACTGGCTTTCCCGACGCTGCCTTTGAATGCCACTGTGTGTGCAGAAGCCTTGAAATTGACAGATTCTTCCTAAACGTGCTGTGTTCATTTACTCGGCAGCTGTTTGTTGACTGGGCGCCTGCCATGTGCCTGTGTGGAGCTCTGAGAACGCAGATGAATAAGGTGGGGTCCCTGTCTTCAAGGAGGTCACGATGTGGTAGCCTAAAGCTGATAGACTGTTTGTGGATAGAAGTGAGGTCTTGAACTTGATGAAAGTGACAGGTGCAACTTACAGATCATTGGGCCTCACCCTCAAGCCATTGCCGTTGGTGGAGGGGGGAGTTTATTGAATAGAGACCCAACACCCTGAGTGGTCAGCAGGCAGAAGATAAGCATGGCAGTGACTCCTGGGCATCTCGTATGTCACAGCCTTGCGGGTGAGTGAACTGACCAAAGGCAGTGAGTGTGTATGTGTGTGCAAGGTGTGATTTCTGGCACTTGGAGGCCTTCACTGATTGGGACCTTGCTTCAGGTTCAGAGAACTCTTCCATAGGGTGTCTTAAGATTTTCAACATCAAACCCCAGAGGGATCTGTGATGTGCCTTTTGGGTTAGTGGGGGGTGAGAGTCACACCTGAGGTGAGAAAGGACATCATCCTCAGAGCCTCAGCTGTCCTGCCTTTGAAGAGGGTTTCTTAATAAAGCTCCTTAAGTTTTAAGGACAGAGTATCATTAGTTTAATCAGTTTTTGCTTTCGTCTTTATCATAAAGGTGCAGATACTCTCTGTTTTCACGGAGAATTTTAAAAAGAGACTTTTTAATGATGAAGACTTCCGTGGCTTTGGGGAGGGAGAAGGATGTGCCTACCTATGGGCAAAGCGTGGGGACGTAATGTATAGCAACATGCCTATCCCTGCTCTGTTAACTTGTGCCCCCTTGCTTCGAGGAAAGCCCGCGACCTCGCTGGTTAGTTAACAAGTGTTTCTGGTCTGTTGTGCGTGCCCGGCGCAGTGCTGGCATCTTCGAAAAGATGGCATTGAGTGTCAGTGAGAACGTGGCTTTGGGGTGAGAGGTGACAGGGGATGTATTATCAGCTCCTTTCCTGAAGGTTAAGGGCCGTCTGGGGGCTCCTGACCTGGAGCAGTGATCCTAGGATAGGCAGGCCTTCGCTCCGTGATTCCCGGAGTCCTGCGGGAAGTCGCGGAGTCCCTTCACGATGCCCTGTTTCCTGTAGAGAAGGAACTCTTCTCCCAGGAACTTCTTTCTCGGGACGTGGGACGGGATGGGGCTTTTCAGACCCAACACTTCTGGAGATTAGAGTGTGTTTGGTTTGCTCTCCGACTTTGTACTGGATCAACTTTTGCCCTCGATGGGCAGGGAATAACTTGTTTGTATGGATTTTGTGACTGTTTGGAAGAGGGGGTGGAGGTGGAAAGGAATGAGGGATCGCTGATTTTTTCTTTTTTGTAATTGCAGTTTGGTCTCTGGTTTGGCGTGATGTGCGGGCACGTGCTCCTCTTCCAGGGTCCCCGCGACAGAGCCCGGGCAGGGAGCTGCGCGGTGGAGGGGTGAGGACTGGGCCCCGGGGCCTCTGCCCCTAAGTAGCTGTGCGGCCCCTTCTCCAGTCTGGGCCCCGCTGCTTCCTGGGGGTGTCAGTTGCCCTGCGGCTCAGTCATGCCTTTCTAAGATGCTGATGCAGAACAGGGCTGGGACATACGGGTAACACTTCAGTTGAAGGAGCACCTTCCCCACAGCCACATGGATTCAGGGTTAAAAAGTTGCCTCCACTACCTCCTGAAGTTGAGGTAGTGGTCTCAACTTCTGCTTTTGGCTTCATTTCTTATTTGAGTTGAAATCTAGCCTGAATTTGGGTTTGATATGTCATCATAGAGCTTAGTAGAACCAGTGGTGAGGGAGGAGAAAACCCATATGTTAGAAAGGAATCACCTGGGATGGGAGAGGGGGTGGGCTCGGTCTGTGACTTTCGAGCCAGAGGCCGTGTGGCCCCTCCCAGGCTGACAGGGGACCCGGGAAGAGCAAGAAGAGGTCACTGTCCTGGGCAGAACGGCCAGCGTGTGCCCTGCCCGCTCAGCGTTCGTCGCGCCGGTGCTCAGGGTGGTCCCGGGCCCTGGCTTGAGCGTGTGTGCATGTTCAGGGACCCGCTCGTTCCCTCCACCCCTCACGCCCCTAGGGGCCGGTTTATTTTGGCTCAGTAGGGTGAGCCTAGAGAGTGAAACACCCCCCAACCCCACACCTACAGCAGCGTTCTTAAGGTGTTGCCCGGCCAGCTGATAACACTCCCACTCCATCTGCAAGGCCTACAGCTCCCCTGCCCACGGGCATGCTTTCTGCCTCGAAATTATGAGAGGGAATTAACACCAGTACAGGGGGGGAGAGTTGTTGTGAGGAGATGCATCAGCACTTAGTGACACCCTCCTGAAGCCTAGTTTCAAGTAGGAATTATCTGTTATGGTTTGAAATGTCACAGTTTTGGACTCACCAAATGTAGGCCTCACCTGTGCCATCCAATAGGCAGCCACAAGCCACACCTGGCTATGTATTTATTTAGATTAATTAATTTTTGGCTGCATTGGGTCTTCGTTGCGGCTAGTGGGGGCTACTCTTCGTTGCGGTGCGCGGGCTTCTCATGGCGGTGGCTTCTCTTGTTGCGGAGCACGGGCTCTAGGCATGCGGGCTTCAGTAGTTGTGGTGCACGGGCTTGGTTGCTCTGCGGCATGTGGGATCTTCCTGGACCAGGGCTCGAACCCGTGTCCCCTGCATTGGCAGGCGGATTCTTAACCACTGTGCCACCAGGGAAGCCCACACCTGGCTATTTAAATGTAAGCTCATCAAGATGAAATGAAACGAAAGATTCAGTTCCTCAGTCACACCGGCCACATTTCAAGTCCCCAGTAGCGCTGAGATGGAACATTTTGATCATCACATAAAGTACTGCTGGACAGCACTGGTCTCCACGTCGCTTCCTGAGAGTTTGTTTTTTGTTTGTGTAGTACTAAGTAATGAGGGGTCCCTGTGGTGTGGTTCTGTTAGGGACTGTTAGAGGCGTGGATTATAGGGCTGAGGTCGTGGGCCTGGAGCCACGTGGCCTGGGTCTGAATTCTGGTTTTCCGTGTCCTAGCAGTGTCATCTTGGTAAGTTATTTAATCTCTCCATGCCCCAGTTTCCTCATCAGTAAAATGGGGATAATACTATGTCTGAGAGTCGTTGGGAGGATTAGAAACATCAACACAAAATACGAAATGTTAGTACAGACCCAGCGCTCAGAAGATGCCTGTTGCAGGGTGAGGGCCCAGCGCTCGTTCCCCACTGTTCCTGTTACACTCGGGAGGTGTTGGAGCGCTGCCTCGACCGTGTGGGGCTCCCTCAGCATTTGGAACGCAGCTGGGAACGGGGTGCATGGAGAGGTCAGCCCCGTGCCCTGTCCTGTGACCTCAACACCGGGCGAGTCACTCAGGCCCTTGCTGACAGCCACCTGCACTCACTTTACGTACAGTTACAGGAAGCTTGGGTATCTGGTCCAAGGTTACAGAAGAAAGAACACGTTAAGATGGGAGCAGTGGCTGGGGCAGGTGGACGGTGGTGACCGACAGCTTGAGACTTTCTCCCGGAGGCAGTGGGGGTCTTTGAAGAGCCTGGGGAGGACAGTGGTGTGAGGCTGTGTCCCCTGTTCTGGAGATACGTGGAGGTGAGGTTGGAGGTGAGTCTGGTCAGGAGGCTGTAGCACTGACCCCCAGGAGAACTCCCCCAAACCCCCAACACAATTTCAGTCTCCACCCCAACTGAGAAGTATGCCCCGGGACCCACACACCCGAACTCCCTGGTGTGCACTCGGTGTGGCAGGCACGCTGTGCGACCCGGCAGTTGTGAGGGTCAGACTAGGGCGGCGGGGGGCAGGGAGGGAGGAGGGCTCCGCCTGGGCCCCGCTGTACCCCGAGGCTGCCCCGGTGCGGGGCTGTCCTTGAACACCGGTGTCTCTCTGTGCCACTGTGTGGTGCTGGCTTCGCGTGACTTTATCACCAGAGTGCCCTTCAGACTTATTCAAACAGTATGTTTTGCATCTAATGTGATTTCTGATTTTTTAAGAAGTCGGGCCTCAGCCAGGTGGAACATCTCCCCCGCCCCCTGCTTTTTTCTTTCGGCTGCATAAGCCGTGAAGAGGCTTATGCTCAAGTACGGTGGCCTGACCCGAGGAAGCTGGGTTTCTTCCAGTGTCAGAAGAGGTGGAGGGCGGGGGAGCTCCTCTGGGGAGGTTTCCTAGGGATGGGCGGGAATGGGGCTGCAGGGGGTTGACCGGGGACAGAGGAGGGAGGCTTGGCCTGTGTGCAGCTTCGTTCACAGAGTTGCTGCCCTCACTGTACATGCTCTGCCAGGCGGTGCTGACGGGGGTCATCGTCATTCTTTGACGTGTGCTGGACAAGGTGAGGGCTGGCTGATCTGCCGCGTGCCTTCCATCTCTGAGCTGGTGCCAGGCCCCTGGGAACAGAAGGAGGAGATTTGCCCCTTGTCTGATTTCTCACCCCCCTGGTGGAACCCTGGGAGTCTTCTTCCCGAGGCCTGTTGGTGATCACCCACGATTTTATTAAATCCCCCTGACCCCCAGTGCCTGTAGTTTACATGGTGTGCGAAGGAGGGAAATGCTTTAAAGCAAGTGCACGTGTCAGAACAGACCCCCGTGGTCACTGCTCCCTTGCCTCGCCCCCGCGTCTGGTCACTAAGTCCCACCGGCGTGACCTTGTGCGTTGCTCTGTGTACCCGCTCGAGCACTGCTCTTCGGCCTTAGCTCAGACCCTGGGCCTCTCTCACCTGAACAGTGAGAGTGAGTCCTACCTTGGTCCTCGGCCTGTTGTCTGGCCTCCCCTCTGGCCTCTCCTCCACGGAGCTTCCGCTGATGTCCTCAGACTCAGAGCTGGGCCTGGGTCTCCCTCCCTTACAGCCCTTTGGTGGTGCCTACCCGAAGGCTGGGCCGCTCGGCATGGCATTCAAGGCTCCCCTGGAGTCTGACCAGCCTTTGTCCTCCACGCTCGGCCCGCCCCTGCCCTGACCCCTCATCACAAACCATCTAGTGGTTCCTGAACACTTTTCTTTCATGCCTCCCGTTTGTTTATGCACCCTTCCCCCATCTTCTCTCTCCCCCTTTCATTGGACTGACTCGAGCTTCTCCCTTGACGCCCACCTCCTGTATCGCACTGGCACCACCTGCCCAGAACGCTCTCCCTGGCCCCTAACGGAGTTCACACCTCCTTGCCACCTGCCTCTGTATTTCTCTCGTTTATTCATTGAGCCCGACTCGCACTGAGCATTTGCTCTCTGCCACGCACTGTTCTTAGGGCCAGGGTCACAGATGACGAGGCAAAGATGCTGCAGTCACAGAGCCCGGAGTCCTCTGGGAGGGGGCGGTGTCGTCGGTGCTCTTGTGTGCACGGGTACAGTGTGAGTCAGAGGAGGGCACAGAAGCCCCCGGAGCGTTGGGGACAGTTCACTGTAAACAGGAGAAGTTTGCGCTGGGCCTGGAGGCCTGAGGGACGCTGGCCGGGCAGATGGGCCGGGGAGAGGGTGTTCCAGGCAGAGCAGGGACCTGTGTAAAGGACAGAGAGGTAAGGGGGTGGAAAGTGGCTCTGTGTTGCCAAAGCTGGGGAGGTGCTTCAGGAGGGAAGTTATGGAAGATGCGTCTGGACGGGCAGGCAGGGCCGCGGAGGCCCAAAGTTTGGATTTGCTCCTCAGCTTAGGTAATAGGGAGCCACTGCAGATTCCTGAGCACGGGCGTGACTCCGTCAGAGTTGTACCAGGAAAGTCACAGGCAGAAGGGACAAGGCTGGCTCCTTGCACTTGCTGTGAACACCCCCCAGAAGGAAGGGTTGCTTCACATTTTCTCAGCGTCCCCCACCCCTCTGTGCCTGATACGTAGCCGGCGTGAAACGATCAAGGCTGGGCCAGTGCACACACAGGGGAGTGTGTCTTGAGCTGCCTTTCTGCTGCTGCTGGTGGTCGTTTGCAGCCTTTCCATCCATGCTTTCTTCTCTGGGTTCTCAGCTGCCCGTGAGCTCACTAGGAATGCTGTCTACTTTAGCATGTGCATACAGACGGAGAGCCTAGAATCCTGGCCTTTTTTTTTTTTTTTTGCGGTACGCGGGCCTCTCACTGCTGTGGCCTCTCCCGTCGCGGAGCACAGGCTCCGGACGTGCAGGCTCGGCGGCCATGGCTCACGGGCCTGGCCGTTCCGCGGCATGTGGGATCTTCCCGGACCGGGGCACGAACCCCTGTCTCCTGCATTGGCAGGCAGACTCTCAACCACTGCGCCACCAGGGAAGCCCTAGAATCCTGGCCTTTTAAAACGTAAAAAAAGAATGTTTTTTAATAGGTGATATTTGGCAATACAGTCACATTGTTCAAAAATCAAAAACATGTGAGAAGAATAGATTGAGAAATGTCCCTCCCCTCCCTCTTCCCATCCAGCTCCCTTCCCCTGCCCCCAGGTAACCACTTTTATTAATTTTTGCATATCCTTCCTAGGTTTTCTGGAAAGCCCCCTTTGCCCTGGGCAGGGTAGTTGCTCCTGCCTCAGCGCTCCGTCCCCTGCACCTCCCCATCTCGGCCCTTACTGCCCCACCTCCGCCGTATGGAACCTCATCACTAGGGCAGGAGAAGGGCTTGCTCACCACGTGTCTCCAGCACCCGGCCCAGCACTTGGCATTCCAGTGGTTTCCATGTCATATTCTTTAGGTAAAGAAGTGGTAAAGTAGAATCACCTATTGATAACCAGTTTTGAAGGAATCTTTTTTGCATGTTTAATGGAGATATAATTCGTATACTATAAAATTCAGCATTTTAAAGTGTATAGTTCAGTGGGTTTTTTTGGTATATTCACCATGTTTCACAACAATCACCATTATCTAATTCTACATTTCCATCAGCCCCCAAACAAAGCAGTTAGCAGTCACTTCCCATTGGTCTTACCCCAGCCATGAATCTACTCTCTGTCTCTTTGGATTTGCCTGTTCTGGACGTTTCATGTAAGTGGAATCATATAACATGTAGCCTGTGACTGCCTTCTTTCACTTAGCCTAACGTCTTCAAGGTTCATCCATGTAGTAGTGTGTATCAGAGCTCATTCTTTTTGACGGCTGAGTAATATTCCACTGTATGCAAATGCTGCATTTCCTTTATCCATTCATCAGTTGGTGGACATTTGGGCTGTTTGCATCACACCACATGAATAATGCTGCCATGGACATTTGTGTACAAGTTTTTGTGTGGACATAATATTTTCAGTCTTCTTGGGTATATACCTAGGAGTGGAATTGCTGGGTCATCAAATAATTTTAATATGGGAAAGCAGCCGGCATGGAAACTATATTGAACTATTTGTCTTTTTGGTCTGAGAGTTAAATCTCAGGGCCAGCACTGCAAATATTGCCCACTACTATCCAGGCTTCACACAGCAGCGCTGGCTTTTGAAATTTATATTAGGTGGACTGTGTCCCAGTGACCATCTGTGACCCACAGGCAAATACTTTTGGAGTTTACACAGTAGGATATACTGAATTCTCACCATGTGCACAGTGCCACCTCTATGAAGATGCTGAAATAGAGGGCACAGATCTTGCCCTAAAGTCATCATTCATTTGAAACAACCTAAATATCTGTTTATATTGAACCAGTTAAGTAAATTATAGTATAGCCATATGCTGGAATACTCTATAGCTGTTTAAGAGAGAATAAGGTCAATATGTATTGACATGGACTGATATCTGAGGAAAAAAATAGTATATAGAGCCTGAGTCCATTTTAATAAAAAATTATGTTTATATATGCAAAATCTGGAAAGATCACAGCAGACTGTCAACATTGATTGTCTTCAGGAGGTAGTTTATGGAAGACTTTAGCTTTCAATGTTATATCTTTCCCTTAAAAATTCCTTTTTTTTACAGTAGGTAAAAAAGTAGCTTTTCCTTATTTTTATTTAAAATTTATTTTATTTTAATTTATTTTATTTTTTACTGCATTGGGTCTGTTGCTGCATGCGGGGGCTACTCTTCGTTGCGGTGCGTGGGCTTCTCATTGCAGTGGCTACTCTTCGTTGCGGTGCATGGGCTTCTCATTGCAGTGGCTTCTCTTGTTGCGGAACGTGGGCTCTAGGCCCGCGGACTTCAGTAGTTGTGGTTTGCGGGCTCTTGAGCGCAGGCTCAGTAGTTGTGGCTTGCGGACTCTTCAGCGCAGGCTCAGTAGTTGTGGCTCGCGGGCTCTAGAGAGTGGGCTCAGTAGTTGTGGCGCATGGACTTAGTTGCTCCACGGCATGTGGGATCTTCCCGGACCAGGGCTCGAACCTGTGTCCCCCGCATTGGCAGGCAGATTCTTAACCACTGCGCCACCAGGGAAGCCCCGTTTGTAGCTTTTAAATTCATTTAACACCCCTCCCCCCAGTTATGTTTTGGAAAAAAAGGAACTTGACATAAGATTTCTTCTATCTGAATCACTAGATATCAATGTAGGATATAATACTAGGTATCAGTGTATGACTAAATGCCAGATACATTTGTAGTGAATATAGTGGTCTTCCACACCGCGTAAGCCTGGAGGTGAGAACGCTTTTAGATTCCGGCAAGGGAAGCTTCATAAGAAGAAGAGTGGGACTTGGCTTGGGCCTTATAGGATGCTGACATTCATATAGCACTTTACAGTTTTTAGGGTCAAAGAATGAAGTGTGTTGAGTGCTGACCTTGTGCCGAGCACTGCAGTGAGCGCTTTCCCTGTATCCTGTCATCCCATCCTCACTGTCACCCTTGGGGTGGGTACCGTGATTGCTCCCATAGTACAGTGAGAGAACTGAGGTCTAGAAAGACCAGGGAACCTGACCAAGCTTCCACTGGTCAAGAGGCCAGAGACAGAATTCACAGCCCACTTGTCTGATTTCAGAGCCCGAGTCCTTACTCCATTTTAAAGGGGAAAAGACTGAGGCTGAGAGAATTCAAATAACTGCCGGTGATCACACAGGCAGTAAACTGGGGAGCCAGGTCTGCACTTAACGATATTCCAAATAATCCGTCACGTCTGTTACACTGATGTTTCCTGTTATGAGTTCCAGGCTGTTGAAATCCCCGGGGGTGGTAACAGGAGGCTGTAAGGTTCTGGGTCACAGAGGTACGTGAAACTCTTCCTTCCAGGCTCCCTTCCTTGGAGATTCGTACACCACATATACTTATTAAAGAAGCAGAACATCTCAGACCTATTGGCCATCTCTTTCCAGTAGGATTTAGTAACATCCACACATCTGCTCTGTGGAACACCACCCTCCCGTCCTATAAGGAGATGGGAGTGAGGGAGGTTTGTGGACAGCTTTCTCTCTCTCCCCCGTAACAGGTGAGAGTGCCACCTCTAAGGTCTGCGGTTGGCAGGCTGTGGGGAGGAGTCCAAATTCTTGGGTGGATTTGGGGCCTCCTCTCTAATGCTTTAGGACACCAGGAAGGACCTACTGAGTGTCGTATTTGACATCTGTTTGTGACATTTTGTTTCAATGAATCATGATTCACTGTTGATAACAGTTACCTAATTAAACCCACCCCATACTTCAAACTCCAATTATTCAACCCACACAATGCCAGATTTCATACAATGAGTATTAGAAGTATCTGAGTGCCACCACCGGTTTTTTTCTGTAATACATGCTATTATTGTTCTCTTTAAATTGTGGTAAAATATATATAACATAAAACTGTGTTACCATTTTAAAAAGTTAATTATTTTTAATTGATTTAAATTCTATAGTGCTTTACAATATTCAGAAGTTTCACACTCATGATTTCATATAACCCCATAATAACCTTTTTTTCCCCTACTCCTCTATTACCAATTTTCAAGTGTACAGTTCGGTAGCGTTAAGGACATTCACACTGTTGTACAACCACCACCAGAACTCTTAAATTTATTCCCTAAATATTTATTGAGCGCCTGCTAATTGAAGGTGCCTGGGACCTGGAGATGGTTGAGACAGGCTCTGTGCTCGGGCTCATGCAGGGAAGGGGTAAGAAAACCAGTGGTTACCGTTTAGTGTGGCCATAGTCATGCTGGGCTCTGTGCCTGGGGGTGGGGCCACGTTTCCACCTCATGCTGCAGGGCTCCCTCCCTCCTGGCTTCCTGTTGGCTCCCTGCTGGTTGGTTCTCACCCCGTCACTCCCTGGAGTGGTGGTACTACCTCTGCTCCCCAGAGCCCGGGGAAGAGTCGGGGATGGTGCCTGCGTGAGAGCCAAGCCCTAGAGCCACGCAGCCTGGGCGGGGCGGGTGGGAGAAGGGTGCTGCTGCCCAAGCCAGAGCTCTACCAAACCCCCAGTCAGCGGTTTGCCCAAGTACCGTATCCTAGCCCTTCCACCCGGCACGTTTAGTTTAAATAGACTGTCTTTCAGCTTGCAAGCTCTGCTGCCTCCAGGAGTGACTTCTGTGATTAGTCCTGAGTGCCTTCGCTCCACTTTACTGCTAAAAAATGACCGTGGTGACGTGGCCGAAGTCCCAGACAAGGGGCATGTGTAAACTAAACTAAATAGATCGGAGAGGACTGGCTCTAGGGCACATGTGGTTTTGTGCATTTCCATGGTGACCTCCTGGAAGTGGAAGCCAGTGGTGGATTTCTTGTGTAGGTTTATTAGGACGGTTCACTCCCAGGCTCTCCTCCCCTTGGAAAACAGACTGCAGGTGTGAGGCTTGGCTGTCCTCGACGTCTGGGTGGGCACCCCGATTCCCAGTGTCATGTTGCTAGATCGTGCCGGGCTTGTAAATACCATGAAGCGTGTACAGGTTGCGGGTGCAGGCTTTGCGTTCACATTGCCTGGTTCTTTACCAGCTCCCACACTTCGCTAGATAATTTAAGTTACTCAACCATACCCCATTTTTTTGGTCAGTAAAATGGGAATGAAAGTAATTGTGCCCACCTCATTGAGTTTTTGGAAGGATCACGTGAGCTAATAGTGCCTGTACATACAGTGTTTTTTACAGAGCTTGATACCAAGTAAGGACTCCATCGGTGATTGTTATTCGTGAATATTAATTAATTCCATGACCCTTGCAGCCGTCATTAGGCAGCTACTTTTCTGTGCCTCTCATCTTCACGTTACAGTTATATATAGTCCTGGTGCATCCATGCCACACCAGACACGCCATTTGCGCTCAAACGCTGCTTCCTGGGCCACCAAGACTGCTAAGAAATGTGGAAGTGGAGTCCATTTGCTGAGGGTTTCTCCTTGGTGGGCTCTGAGCCCCCAGCCCGTGGTTCCGTGGGCTCCCTCAAGTGCTCAAGCCTCAGAATTACCCCTCACCTCTTCCCCTTCTTCTCAAAGATCACACGGCTTCAGACCACTGTCTCCTTTTCCCCTTGGGAAGAAAACTGTGAGGTCCAATGAAGTGGACATCAGCTGCTTGAAATATTTTATACTAAGGCGTGACCTCTCATAGCATTTTTTAAGATAATGAGGCGTTTGCGTTTTACGAGTTATTTTTGTTGAACGACTTTCTTTGCTGTTTGAATACCACTTTTATAAACAGATTTCTTCGTGCTCTCCCACTTAGCACAGTTAGTTTAATTATGCCTGGACACTATGGTTTTTCATGATTGTAATAAAAATGCACAGACCAAATTCTGACTTTTCCCCCACTCAATGGTATATCCAAATATTTTGAGACGTTAGCATTTTTAAAAGATGAGGTTGTTCCGAAATGCCTACCAGCAAGGGATTGGTTAGATCAGTTGAAAATGGTGACATAAATCTATATGCAGTGTCACAGAAGGATTTCCATAACGTATGGGTGTGCGTTTTTTTTTTTTTTTAAGCAGGTTATAGAATGTCTTGTCAGTGTGATCCTCTCTAAAAGTTTGGATTCGCTTTATTTTTATAAAAAGATAGCTGTAAGGATAATGATCAAAATATAGTCAGTGGTTTTGTTTTCTACGTGTGGTAGAATTTCAAGTAATTTTAATTTTTTTCCCACACTCGTATCTATCATACATGTATATTTTTTCAACGAAATATATATCGTTTTGCTAATCAGAAAAGGCACATTAAGGCTGTTATCATTTTGTAGATGTAAAGAAGGAAAGTTTGGATTGGTGCAGAGCCTGTTGCTTGGAGAGCAGGAAAGTCGAATGGAGAAATGGGGGGAGAGAGGCTGGACGTGGAATTGGGGTGTGTGTGTGTGTGGGAAGCTGGAGGAGGGTGTCCGCAGAGTAGCCAGGCGATGCTGTAAAGATATGCTCGTGCCTGGATCTTAGAGGTGTCATTCCGACCTGCTGTAAATAAAAGTTTGCTTTTCAGAAGCCTTTTGAAGAATGGCTCAGAGGGTGAAATGGGGGTATTAAAAACCATTCAGAGAAGCATCTACAAACGCATTAAGAAAAACACAAGTCAGGATTGACCAGAAGTGGAAATGAAACTTCTCAGTTCCAGTTATTAACTGAACAAGTCACATGAACAAAAAGGCCTGTGGTGAAAATTTAAGCTTTTAAAAACAGCAATTGAAAAGTTCAAGTTTCAACCCTAACACGCTCGGCAGCCCATTGTTGCCCAGTGTGGGCCTGTGGAAAGGGGCCGCCCAGTCCACTTTTTGGGTGAGACCCGCTCGCTTTGGTTTCCAGAGAGCCTCCCCACCCTTCCAGGGTTTGCAGAAGGTGGACAGGTGGTGGGGGGCAGGGCAGGATGGTAACGCCTCGGGGGAGGGGTTCTGGGAAGTTACGGGACTTGACTGCCTTGAAGAATCTTTGGACAGCCTCTTGCTCAGTGCTCATAGCCCCGGGCTGCTGAGTTCTCTTCCCTGCCCAGGGGTGCACTCACCTGCTACCTGGTGGAGGGGGAGCTGTTGGGGGCGGTGGCCTTATCAACACATTATTTGTTAAACCTGATTATGTAGAGGGAGTGGTGGGAGGAGCCTTGGGGCTTTCAGTGGTTTCCCATCGAGAAGACACACAGAAAATGATAAATGACAAAGCAATGATAACAAATTAGAAGAAAAATGGCTAATTGTTACTTAGTGAATGTGTGGTGTGCCCGGCCTTGTGCTAGATCTGACCTTCTAATTGCCCTAATCCCCGTAACAGTTCTCTTTAATAGATCCTGTTATCTCTGTCTACACAGCGCAAGCCGAACAGCTCCATCTGAGTTGCTGAGGGCAGAGCTGGGGTTTAACACAGTCTCTCTGAATTCAGAGTCCAGGCTCTTCACTGTCATGCTCCCCTGCTGCTCAGGAAGGAGCACAGGCAGCGTGGGCTTCCGGGGTGACGGAAGGAAGCAGCGCGGACGGCAGGGTGGGCAGAAGGCTTGCAGAGGAGGTGAGGCCAGAGTTGGCCCTCAAAGGGAAGTCGAAGCAGAGACACAAGTGGAAGGCAGAACAGAGGGCTGGCGTTCTGGGCAAGAGAAGGCATTCGGAGAACCGAAGAAGGCAGTTAACAGAGGAAATGCTACAAAAGTTCCTGGGGCCGGGTAGGCTTGGGAAATGTGAGGCCAAACAGATATATTTACCGCAGGACTTGTCAGAGCCTTTAATGTAGTAGCAAGCAGTAAGGAGTCTTGTATCCCTGCACCAAACATATTTGTTGACCTTGGAGAGTATTTCATGGAGTAATATTCTAGAATATTTTTTAGGACATCCTAATGTCCTAAAATGGGGAGTTGTGACAATCAAGGGTGAAAAGGGAAGGAGGTTCAGGATTGTCAGGTTGAAGGGTTAGACGTTATCTTGAAAGCAGAAGGGAGCTTGGAAGGGGGTTTATATTGTTCATCTTATGTATAGCGTGGCTGTTCTACCTAGGATGGTGGGAGGAGAGGGAGGAAGGTTGAGACCTAAGGGAGAGAATCCAGTTAGAAGCCTCTTCTGTAGGCTGGTGAGAGATGAGGGTGTGACTGGAAATAATGGATTTAATAACATAATAAAGGAAAAAGCCAGCAGGTGGCTGTAAGGGACAGTGGGGCTCCTTGCCTGCAGCCTGGGACATGGGCAGATATAGGGATGTCTCTTGGGTACCAGCTTTTGGAATAAAGATGCACAGTTTGATTTTTGGCATGCCGAATGGAGTTGATGGTGTGATGTTTAGGTAAAGATGCAGGAACGTCCCCCAGCAGAAGATCTGAGTAGGAAAAGTAGATTTGAGTGTCACTGGAATAGAGGTGGTCACTGGGGCAGGATTTCTAAGGGAGAAGGGCCAAGCCTTGAACCCTGTACCCTGGGGGTGGGGTGAATCTCTGTCCTGGAAGCATCCGTGTGTGAAGGAATCCCAGGGACCAAAGGGACTTCAGAGAACACCCTTTAAAAGAGGAGATGGGGCTTTCCTGGTGGCTCAGTGGCTGAGAGTCCGCCTGCCGATGCAGGGGACATGGGTTCGTGCCCCGGTCGGGGAAGATCCCACATGCCGCGGAGTGGCTAGGCCCGTGAGCCATGGCCGCTGAGCCTGCGCGTCCGGAGCCTGTGCTCCGCAACGGGAGAGGCTGCAACAGTGAGAGGCCCGTGTACCGCAAAAAGAAAAAAAAAAAAAAAGAAAAAGAAGAGGAGAACCCCAAGGCCTTGTGAGTGGGGTAGTAGCCTGAGGCTCACATCTGGTTTGTGGCTGAGCTCCTAAGAACAGTCCCCCTCCCTGTGCTGTTTTCCTCCTGTTCTGCAGGGCCACCTGCTTCCTCTTCTTGGTGGTGTGTATTGCGTTGGGGTGAGATGTTTGCAGGTGCTTCAGGAGGGCTGCGGGTGGCTTCCTGGCAGGTGTGGCCACCAGTACCCACCAGGACTTTGGACTTGGGTCACTTCTTGTCCCCCGCATGCTCCCCCTGGGCAGAAGAAGGGCGTGAGGGTCTGGTGGGCTCGTGGTCTCGTCCAGTGGCCCGTCTCCTCCAAGTCCTTGTCTTCTGGACTTCGCATGGGGGAGGCTGCAGCCTCTGTCTTTAAGGCTGGAGATTGGCTGGCCGCTGGGACTGTTGACTCTCGGTGCCCTGCCTGCCTGGCCTCGGGCTGGGGCCCAGTGTGGCCCGGGGCCTGCTTGTCAGCACGTGGCTTGGGTTTCCGTGTTAACGTTCCCACGTTGGGATCGCAGAGGATCGAGTGTCGAGCTGGCTGATCGCGCTGAGCCTTCTGGAGCAACCAGCTGTGGAACTTTCAAAGGGCCGTGTGTAACTGGCTTGGGAGATGTGGTGGGTGCCAGGGGGACCGAGATGGGGACAAAGAAGCCAGTTTGTAGAAGGAAAAAAATAAATGAGCATAACAGTCTTGGGCCGTTTGGGTGGGGCATGGTTCTTGGGCACCTTGGAACCCCTTTCCTCTTCCCTTCGGATTTTTCCGCTTCCAGAGCCCCCTTTGGCCAGTGACCCCTGCAGACCCCCTCTGGGTAAATACAGCCCCTGTCTCCCACCACCTCGCTCATTACGCATTCCTTTAATCCGGCCCATCTCCAGGTTGCCAGCTGGCAGAGACTCAGCAGATTCCAAACCCCAGCTGGTGCCAGAGTGTTTACACGGGGAAGCTTGGCAGACAACTTGCCCCCAGGCTGCTCAGCTGGAGGAAAAGGTGGAAGGCTGTCCCAGAGCTGAGGGCCAGTTTGTTTGCAGACTTTCCCTCCTCCCTCTCTCCCCCTCCCCTCTCCCCCACCCTCCTTCAAGGCGCACTCTATCCCCACAAAGTAAAAGGGAAAAGAATCCCCTGTGTCTGAGGGGATGCTGGGCTGGGGACTCCCTAGCTCACCCCTTCCACCCACTTTCGTGCAGCGCTTGGAGCACGTGCAAGCTGAGAGCCTTTTACTTCCTGACTGGAGCAGATCAGATTATTGAGACCTTATTTGTCAGTGTAAAGTCAGTCCCCAGAGTGGACGTGACTTTCCAAAATCAGGGCTAGAAGCTCTGCGGTCGAATACCTGTGGCCTGGGATTCCTTCCTGCAGCCTGAGGGCAGTGGTGTCCTCAGAAAAGGCCCCTGAACATGCAGGCGGGTGGTCGCTGGTCCACAGCGGGGGCTTGTCTTGATGGGAGTTTGTGAGAAGCCAGTCCCCAGGCTTCCTGCACAAAGAAAGCGGTTTCTCTTGGTTGTCAGCATTGTCCATCACTGGGAACTCAGAGAGTGACTGTGTGCCTGCCTCCCACTAGTTTCCCAGGTGATACTCCCACCATGTGTGGATGGGAGAGCATTTTGCTGATTTGAAGCGCCCTGTTGCCAGCGGTTGTATTGATGAGGTTAATGATTATCATGTGGGGTTAGTATTAAGCCTTTTATTTGAGGAGCCTATTGGCTTCCGTCAGGGTCCCACAGGAAACAGATGGGGTGATTGAAGGTTATTGAAGGCACTCTTTTTTTTTCTTTTCTTTTCTTTTTCTTTTTCTTTTTTTTTTGCGGTATGTGGGTCTCTCACTGTTGTGGCCTCTCCCGTTGCGGAGCACAGGCTCCTGACGTGCAGGCTCAGCAGCCATGGCTCACGGGCCCAGCCGCTCCGCGGCATGTGGGATCTTCCCAGACCGGGGCACGAACCCGTGTCCCCTGCATCGGCAGGCGGACTCTCAACCGCTGGGCCACCAGGGAGGCCCTGAAGGCACTCTTAGCAAGGGTGGGGATGTGATGAAGGAAGACAGATTCGGGATGGTAAACCCCCCAGGGCTTGCAATCGTGGAAGATAGCCCTCAACCTGAAGAGACCTGGGATGGAGTGGATGCAGAACTTGTTGAGATGTCAAGGAGAGAGAGAGGGAGAGGTCATGGCCACGGGAGCTGTGGCTGCAGGAGCGGGGCTGGACCTTTGGTACTGGATCTAGCCACTGCCACATCGCCCAGTGGGGAGGGAGCCAGGCAGTGACCCCCTCCTGGTGCCCTCTCACCTCCTGTGGATTCAAGCGAAGTCAGGGGTCCAGGAAGCCCATTGCTGCACTCCATAAAGGTCACCCGCCCTCTGCTCTGGGCCCCGGGGCAGGATGGAGACCCATGCAGCCCTGTAGCAGTTGCCGATTCTCTTCCATCTCCTGTGTGAGCCCTGCCTCCTTTATGCCCACGGGCAGTCAGAAGAGGGGTGGGTGGCGAAGCGAGACCGGTGCTCCTGAAATACTGCAGACGCTGACAACAGCCCTTTGGGGCAGATGTTTCCTGACTGCAATAAGCCAAACCATGTAACCCGTTTACTTTAAGCTACTTATTTCCCCGATCTCTGGTGAGACCAGGATTGCCCTGGCTTCTGAGAAGTGGCAGCACGTCAAATGCTTCCGCATCCCCCTTTTGCCCCAGTTCAGACAATACTCAAATACCACTTACACCCACTTCCTTCTCGGCCAGTGAGTGCCCTGTACCCTCGGCCCTCTGGGACCAAGAGGAGGTTCCAGGGGAGCATAAATAGGATTCTGATCATGTGTCCGATTACCACTAGTCTTGGAATATCTGTATCCACCGGGAAATTACTTCCCTGACAGTTTCAAGTGGAGGAGCTCAGACTCACTAGACCATCAGGTAACTGATAAAATTTACTCGGTAAATTATGAAATGTGGGACAGCCTGTGGAGTTTTGTGGCTGGAAATGGAGTTTGAATTTTTATGTGACAATGGTGCCTCCCTAATTGAAGGAAGCAGTTGTTTTTTCATCTGGGCTTGGCTGTTCGGGGAAGCAAGATGTTGAAATGCCCACGATGCTGGAATGGACAACATCCCATTGATGAACTCAGTAGGCAAAAAGTTGACTTTGGAGCCCGGTAGCTTTTAGAATGAATGGATGCATGCAAGCTCCAAGGGGTCTGAGGGCCAGATTTCCTTTCCGCTTCCCGGTTTAGACTAGCTTGTTTGAAACACAAGGGGGATCTCAGCTGTTCTGAAGTTGGCCCATGCAGTAGATGGCCCCCCAAAGCCACCATGATGCACTAAGCCAGCTGGTTCTAGGTGGAGGCCTCCTGCACTTTCCCAGCACAATCGTGATTCTTCTTACCCTCCCCCCTCCCCTCTACCACAATCTGTAGTCTTCCTGGCTCAGCTCACCCCATCGCAGAAGTCTTTCCTGAGTAGATCCATAGATCTCCATACCCAGAGCACTTACTGATACTTACTGAGTCCCTCCTTTGTGCCAAGGACCCTAGGGGTGCAAAGATGAATGAAGCCGTGGTCTCTGCCTTGGGAAAGTAAAAGAGCCCCGACTTGTCCTCTGTCTGTTCATGTCCTGATTCATGACATCTTTTCTTGTTGTCTTACAAATAATTCTTCACTCCTCAAAGTCTCCATCATTAGTTTTCAGGCCCGTTGTTCAGGGGTGCACGTGGTTAGGAGTCCACACGTCACAGTCTGGTGAATATTGGGTTCCAGTCCCACTTCTGGAGCTTATTAGCTGTGTGCCTTTGGACAAGCTTCCTAAGCTTTTTCTTTCTTTTTTTTTTTTTTTGCGATACGCGGGTCTCTCACTGTTGTGGCCTCTCCCGTTGTGGAGCACAGGCTCCGGACGCACAGGCTCAGAGGCCATGGCTCACGGGCCCAGCCGCTCCGCGGCATATGGGATCCTCCCAGACCGGGGCACGAACCTGTATCCCCTGCATCGGCAGGCGGACTCTCAACCACTGCGCCACCAGGGAAGCCCTTCCTAAGCTTTTTGAGCTTTGATTGTTCTGTATAATAGGGCTTCTGGGAGGATTAAATGAGAGAATTTCTGTTAAGTGTTTACAGTGATTCCTGGTACATAGTAGGAGCACAGTAAATAGTAGTAGTAGTAGTGGCATGATAGCAGCAGTGGTAGTTTCTTCTAGAGCTGGAGGTTACATGAGGTGAAGCTGTTTGGTGTTCAGCACAGGGCCCAGCATTTAATGAGATCTCACACATTCAATGTTGTTCCTTACAGACTTGTTGACGTAATCACATAAAATGGCTCAACCTGGCTTGACTTGCAGTAAATATTCAATAAAGGGCGGTCAGTTTTATCACCTCTGAAATTGAGGAGTTGCACTAGATTGATAGTTTTGCTTCTAATTTTGGTCTCTGAGCCTTTGAGGGAAGGAAGTGGGTCTTAGAATTTTTTTCATCTCCAGTGGCATTGTGCCTTGCCCAGGGCATGCACTCAGTAAATATTCTGTGATTGACGGGTTGATTTTATATATATATATATTTTTTTTTTTTTTTCTTTTTTTTTTGCGGTATGTGGGCCTCTCACTGTTGTGGCCTCTCCCGTTGCGGAGCACAGGCTCCGGATGCGCAGGCCCAGCGGCCATGGCTCACGGGCCCAGCCGCTCCGCGGCATATGGGATCCTCCCAGACCGGGGCACGAACCCGCATCCCCTGCATCGGCAGGCGGACTCCCAACCACTGCGCCACCAGGGAGGCCCTGATTTTATATTTTTTAAAGTATTTAAAATTCTTTAATTTTTAATTCTTCAGTTCTAACCAAAGGTATGTTTCTGGGGTGTGAAAGGGTCTTACCAGCCTGCTTTGCGTGCACACGTGTGTGCGCATACACACGCACTTCTAATGCTTTTCCTGGACACATCGTTAGAAACCCCGGAGGGACCATTGGCAGATCCAGGAGAAGGCCCCAGGAGCCCCCTCTGTGGCAGTAGTGACAGGCACTGCAGGCCTCAGAACGTGGACCCTGGCCCTTGGCCAGATGCTTATCTGCGTGTCTGAGGGTTCTGATTCGAAACCCCATCAGCCCAGCTAGAGCTGGTGAAGGCTGATGGAGGGATGGGAAGCCGGAGGCCTCCTGGGGCCAGTGGCCTCACGATCCCCCCGGAACCCGCAGAACAGCCATCCTCCTGAGAGTCCATCCAGGTGGCCCTGCCTCTCCCTCTCGGGACATGACTGAAGGTGAAGCGATGGCCTTGGAGAGGGGCAGTGCGGTGCTGGGTCAGAGGAAGCGACTGACGAGACAGAGATGGTGGCCAGCCCTGTAGCGCCGGACGGGGAGGGGGTGTTAGTTTTGGTTTTGCCTCTCCCACCACGTCCTCCACAGCCCTCTTTGACTTCCTGTTTCGCCCTCTGAATTCCATCAATTCAAGGCGTGCTGATGGAGCCTCTTCTCTGGATCTAGACGTGTCAGAACTTCAGAGGGGGCAGGGATCTCGGGGAGCTGCCCAGGGCCGGTGCTCCCCTCGGCCATCCCTCTCCTGTGGTCCTGGAGCTCATTCTCTGAAGAGAGCCCCCTTGAATAGACGTATTCCTTGCAGCTCTCCCGTTTTCTGCATATCCAGTCCCTTTTCCTCCAGCGGTCTCTCCCCTCACCACACGGAGGTGCGGAGGTTCGAGCTCTCGCATCCCTCCCTGACCGCCGGACGCTGGAACAGGCGGTACAGCCTCATTTCCCCTCCTCGCTCCCCTTCCCACTCACCCGTGCACCAGCTTCTGCCCCTCCTTCTCTGCAACATTGACTCAGCAAGGTCCCTGATGACCTTCCCATCCCCAGATTGGATAGACTCTTCATGTACTCTTTCATTCCACAAATATTTATTGGGCTTTCACTGTTCCAGCTGCTCTGGATCCATCAGAAAAAAAAAAAATTAAGACCCCTGCCGCCTGCAGCAAGCATCTCAGTGCCAGGCTGACTGGTCCTCCCCAGAGCCCGGACTCCTTCCGACGCTCTCCTCCCCTGGCTGTTGGGCCCCTTCTGCTTCCTTCTGCCTCTGTGACTGGTCCTTCTCAGCCCACTCCCTCCCTCCCCCCTCCCCCTCCCCCTCCCAGCCCTGGACCACAGCTGTTTTCCCTCTCAGTTGATCATCCCACCACCCGCACGATTCGGGATAGCCATCCTAACACCAAGCACGTCTCATTGAAGCTGTAGGTTTCTACGACAGTTTCCTGAACAAGCCCAGAGCACTGCTCTTGGCTACTCCCCGTCTGAATTGACTGTGCCATCGAGCCCTCTGAGAACGACCCCACGCTGCCTGTGTCTGTGGCCGTCACCTTCATGCAGGCCTGTGTTATCCTTCCTTCCTACTGGCTTCCTGCCCCCACGCTTCCCCAGCCCGTCCTCTGCGCCCGGAGCGGCACGAGCTCTCTGCAGTGGAGACCTCATCGTGCTATATGCCTTGCTTAAAGCCTCCTGCAAGTCGGATAAAGTCCAGTTTTGTTTGGTTTTGTTTTGTTTTGTTTCCGGTGCGCGGGCCTCTCACTGCTGTGGCCTCTCCCGTTGCGGAGCACAGGCTCCGGATGCGCAGGCTCAGCGGCCATGGCTCACGGGCCCAGCCGCTCCGCGGCATGTGGGATCCTCCCGGACCGGGGCACGAACCCGTGTCCCCTGCATAGGCAGGCAGACCCTCAACCACTGCGCCACCAGGGAAGCCCTAAAGTCCAGTTTTTGTACCTGCCATAAAGGGCTCTTCATAGGACCTGGTTCTTGCCAGCCTTCCCGCCTCATCACCTTCCTCACACAGACCATCTCCCGGGAGTCCTGTTTGTTCTGCTTCTCTGCCTGCCTGCACGCAGCCCCTTCCTGCCTTCTTTCAGCCTGTCCATCCCTTCAGGATACAGATTGGGCAGAACCTCCCGGCTGAAGTTCTCCACGGCAGGTGGGACCCCCTCTGGTCTCCCAAGCTGCTGTGCGGTACCCTCTAATAATGACGATGTTGTGTTGCAAATGAGCTTTTCCACACTGATTTGTCTGGCTGGGCTCCAGATTTGGGTGGTGCCTTTCCTGCCTGGGTTGGTGTTTGGGGCGAGGGCATTCCTGTGTCTGGGAGTCGAAGGGGCAAAGCTTAGAAAGCTGAGGTGGGGTCGCTGTGGAGTCCTGGGATCCAGGCAGGGGTCCTGATTCCTTTGTAGGCACCAGGGAGTCATGGAGGACTCTGGAGCGGGGTGGTATTTTAGGAAGGCAGATCTGTAGTCTTTCTCAGTCAGGGAGATGGCGAAACAGCACTCAGGGTGGTTCCCCTCTGCAGGCCACGGCCTTGGTTCCTACCTTAGGGTGTGGGGACAGAGGGGGACAGAGCAGTGGCTGAAGAGCTGTGCCCCCTCCCAGGCTTCGACAGGGAGGGGTCCCCCCCGACCTTGTGTGTGCCTGTGTGTCTGCATCCTGCCCTCCTCCGCCTCTTGCTGTGTGGTTGTGTTGCAAGGAGATCATCTGGGCTTCTCGGCCAAAGCTTAAGGTCACTGGCATCCCTGGCGGTTCCTGTTCCTTCTTGTGTCCCCCTGAAATAGAGTGGGGCACGCCTGGCCCCTGGCTCTTGCTCCAAGGCCTGGCTTCACCAGCAGGTGGGGACGGGGCGTTGCACACCGAGCGTCAGATGAAGATGCCTGCAGCCTCCCGTCAACCTCTGAGTCCCCACCGTGAGTTCAGACTCCGTCCGGCTTCTCCCTCTGAGGTGTGGTTTCCTTCCTGGGTTGCCTTCACCTGTGGGAGGTCACAGGCAGCCTCCTGGGGTGCTGAGATGCTGTGATGGAGGCTGGCCTCCGGGGCAGAGAAGAAACACCATACATTTTTAGCTGTCATGTAAAATACCACTTTCAGTTAGTAAAATGAGATTTTGTACTAACATATATAGCTTTATCTGAGTGTGCGTATGTGTGTGAGTGTGAGAGAGAGAAAGTATCTTAGAATACAGCATGTAACCTAGATATCAGCGTTTGCCTGGGCTTTATTTATTCAGTTGAGGGGTATGGAGGGACTCTTGAGGCAAAATGTGGGTAGTGTTTCCCTCAAGCAATGCCTTTGGGGTTCGGTTTGTATTTTCTGTTTATCTGTAGCACATTTTTCTGGGAACTTTTGCCTTTTATGTTGTTATTTTCCTTCTCCACTTTGAAGACGATTTGGAACATCCCCTTGTGAATATTATTTGCTGACAAACAGGGATATTTGAGTGCTGGGTGTTTTTTTTTTTTTTTTTTTTGTCTCCCCCGCTGCGGAGCACAGGCTCCGGACGCGCAGGCTCCGGACGCGCAGGCCCAGCGGCCACGGCTCACGGGCCCAGCCGCCCCGCGGCACATGGGATCCTCCCAGACCGGGGCACGAACCCGTATCCCCTGCATCGGCAGGCGGACTCCCAACCACTTGCGCCACCAGGGAGGCCCAGTGCTGGGTGTTTTTTATTCACCTTGATGGCCTTGATTTAATTCACCTGAATCAAATCATCATCCAGTAAGTTCTCTCAGGTGCCCGCCTGCAGGTGGTCTTGACAGGCCTTTGTAGACTCAGGTGAGATAGGCTGGATGCCTGCCCAGGGCGGGGTTATAAGGCGTGTCCCGTGAGAGCGGGGAAAGAGGCAGTTCAGACTTAGGACGCGCAGAGAAGAGCTCCCGGCCTGGCCTCCGTTTCCTGCGAGGGTGGAAGGTAAGGCTGGTGTGAGGTGGCACCACAGAGGCCGTTGCTGGGACCTGTCACCTAACCCCTCACCCCTCAGTGGGGTAGGGGTGTGCAGATACGGGACGGCGGAGATCACACATCCTCAATGCCAGAGGAATGGCGTATTGTATAAAACTCGCTTATTTGCCCTAGTTTGCTCAGTTGGAGCGTGGGCAGAGGTGGACAGCCTGGGTCAGGGCCTCCCTTCATGGGCCTGACACAAGCCGGACAGGAATCTGAGGGTTCCCGTGGGAATCAGCCTCTGCCCTGCCGATGGGCCTGGTTGGTGGCCCCTGGAGACGCTTCTTTGCTGTCTCAAGTTTGTTTTTCTAGCAAGCTCCGCTCCCCATGCCTGGCTCTTCAGTCAGAAGTTGGGGATGGACATGCTGATGTTCTGAGTAGGAGACTTTCCAGATGGTGGAGAATAATTAAACATGGTGGCAGTCAATCACTGTCTGCCTGCTCTTTTCTTCCTTGATTGTAAATAAGCAAATGAAGGCAAATCCACCTGGGCCCCGCCTGGTCCAGCTACCTGGCTCTTCAGAGCTCCTGAATAATCCTTTTGCTGGAGCCTAAAATTCTACACTCCAAAACTCTTTCTTTTTTCTTTTTTTTTTTTTTTTTTTTTTGCGGTACGCGGGCCTCTCACTGCTGTGGCCTCTCCCGTTGCGGAGCACAGGCTCCGGACGCGCAGGCTCAGCGGCCATGGCTTACGGGCCCAGCTGCTCCGCAGCATGTGGGATCTTCCCAGACCGGGGCACGAACCCGCGTCCCCTGCATCGGCAGGCGGACTCTCAACCACTGCGTGACCAGGGAAGCCCCTTTGTTGATTTTTAATTTATTTTTAAAGGTCATATTGCATCTGAACAGGTGGCTTTTGCCCAAAGGGTAAAGATATTTTGTCCTGACCCATGTGGGTGTTTTAGGAATATCCACAAAGAATCTGAACTCTGCTATGTGGTGCAAGAGAAGCACAATTTGAGAACACTGACATTCTAAAAAGTTATTTTGTGTGAACACTTCCTTATTTTGTTGTTATTTAAAAATTTTTAATGACCAAGCGCTTCTTTATTTTTATTTAGTTTTTAGCTTCTGTGAGGAATGGTTTATGAGTATGCTGACCCACCCAAACAAGGGGAAAGCTCCTGGGGCTGGGGGAGAAATATATAATCAAGTAAGAGTATTTGAAATATTGACCCAGGGCTCTTTTTTGAGGGAACAGATGAGAGTGTATACTAAGGCCTCCAGAGAAGAAGTATATTTATTACATGGAATGTAGGTATTTTATCTAAGGCTATCGGTAAGGCACATAGTAGGTCAAGTTCAATAGGACTCGGTGCTTTCACTGCCCAGGGCCCAGGTTCAATCCCTGGTGGGGAACTAAGATCCCACGACGAGCCCCCCAAAAAAGAAACAAAATTAAAAGCTCAACTTCAGAGATTTTTAAAACTCTGTAAGTGACCCCCTTTTTTTTTTTTTTGGTACGCGGGCCTCTCACTGCTGCGGCCTCTCCGGTTGCGGAGCACAGGCTCCGGACGCGCAGGCCCAGCGGCCACGGCTCACGGGCCCAGCTGCTCCACGGCATGTGGGATCCTCCCGGACTTGGGCACGAATCCACGTCCTCTGCATCGGCAGGGGGACTCAACCGCTGCGCCACCAGGGGAGCCCCTAAGTGACCCTTTCTAAATTCCTCTTGATCCCAAAATAAAGTTTAGACCTTGGAACCAATGAATGTCCTAAAGCAAGCACTATGATTGCATCGCGGCTTCTCTGATGATACAGGTTTTTCTCATAAATATCCAGTGTCGTTTTTTAATCCGATACAAAACTGTAGTCGTGACCGTTAATAGGAAGTCTTCTCAGCTGGTGAACACAGGCTTGTAGAGAATCTGTTTTGCGTGTTTGGGTAGCTTTGCCTAGTTCTTACATTAAGGCAGTTTTTCAAGTGAGAAAACGGAATCTCCAAACGTTGCTAAAAGCCACCCAGAAGGTCCTGTCAGCATCCTGCCCCTGGCTGTGGGCACTCGGCCCTCCCCGCCAGCCCCTGGTCATCCAGACGGAAAATTTCAGAAAGCAAGCATGAAAAGCATCTTTGTCTCAGCTGTATCTGCCTTTTATTGAGTGACAGTGGGGCTGCAAACCTCATACCTCAAGTACTGGCCCTAAAAAGGTGTGTGCAGGTGACCAGCCCAACTCATAAAGCCAACACTTCAGGAGAGAAGGGCTAAAAGACACTTTTATTAAAAAGAAAAAAGAAAAAACAAACCAAAAAACCCTTCCTCATCAATTGGGCATGACTTTTATTTATTTATTTATTTTTAATTTTTTTCTTTTTCTTTTTTTGCAGTTTTTTAAAATTGCAGTATAGTTGATGTGCAATATTATATGTTACAGGTGAACAGTATAGTGATTCACAATTTTTAAAGGTTATACTCCATTTATAGTTATTATAAAATATTGGCTATATTCCCCATGTTGTACAATATATCCTTGTAGCTTATTTTATACATAATAGTTTGTACCTCTTAATCCTCTACTCCTGTGTTGCCCCTCCCCCCTTCCTTCTCCCTGTTGGTAACCACTAGTTTATTCTCTATACCTGTGAGAGGCATGACTTTTAAATGTTCTCCTGTCTGAGTGAAATTTTTCTATCCACCGCCTGGGCAGAAAGATGCAAAAACAATTTTGGGAAATTCTGAGTGGGGGTCGTTTGGCTTCCTGAGAGCAGGCTGGGCCGGGAGAGGGGGACAGGTCACTTGGCTCTACTTGTGCCCCTGAGGACCAGGGCATGAGCATCTCTCAGTCAGAGGGGTTCCAGGTCGGCCACGTGGACTGTGTTTCAGCCCCGGGGTGAGAGAGGCGTTGTTCATCGTGCAGCGCAGTTTGGAGCAGGGCTGCCTGTGAACAGGGGGCCTCCTCCCCTCTCCTGTCCTTGGTGGCTAGTCTTGCAGCGCAGCCCCTTCCAAGGACCAGTGCGTGAATGTGGCCAAGAAATAAACGATAAACCAAACCAAAGGTCAAATACTGCTTACCAGGAAAACCATGAGACTGCCTTCATGACATCTCTCCTTTCTTATCTTTGGTGCCCAGATATCAGCTTGCAGTGTAAAAGAGCAGATTGGGGTATTGGGAAGCCCAGGTGTGTCCGGTATCTGGGGCTTGCGGGCTGGCAGGTTGTCTTGAGAGGGCTTGTTTTCTCGCTGTTGGATACAGATGACACCTGGGCCTCATCTTCACAACGTGCAGAAGCAGGAATATATTTTAAACTTGTGGGAAGACCTCTCAGCAGGCTGTCAGCGTGAGGCTGTGTTTTTGGCATTGACAGGAAGTGGAACCAGGAAATGATAGCCTTTTGGAGCTGAAGGTGGAGAGGACCTTTAAGGACATCCGTTCTGACCACCTGATCCTTTCTATGCTTATCTGTAAAATGGGAATGTTATGAGTGTCTGCCTCATAGGGTGGTTGTGAGAACTACAGGAAGTAATTTCTGTAAAGCACTTAGAAACGTGCGTGGCACTGAGTAAACCCTTGATAACATTCACAGCCATTATTTTTGGTGTTCATGGATGAGAAGACTGGGGTCCAGAGAGGTAAAATGCCTTGCCTGACGTCTCCCAGCTGCCGCCCCAGCAGAACTGGGACTGGAGTCCAAGTCCACTGTGCTCTTCTGGCAGCAGCTGTTTACTGGCATCCTTGGTCTAGCTGCAACTGAGAGCTCAGATTCATGCGCCCCTAATAGAACATGGCATGTGGAACGGTTTTGGTTTTGTTATGGCTACACAAGCATGCTCGGTGTCACTGCCTTTGTGCTTGACGCCCTGTTTGAGTTAAAAGTTCAATGAGGCTTCCTCTGTGTGTGTGTGTGTGCGCGTGCATGTGTGCGTGCGTGTGTGGTGGCCCCTGCTACGTAATTTAGTGTTCTCCTTTGCATTAGTGTATTAGCATGTTTCCGCTTTTAACCTTTCACCCACTGATCCAGGCATTTAAAATGCTATTAAACTCAATAATGTTTCCATCAATAGCCTTAGAGGTATGGGAAATAATTGGGATGACATTTTTTTTTTTTTTTTTTTTTTTTGGCGGTACGTGGGCCTCTCACTGTTGTGGCCCCTCCCGTTGCAGAGCACAGACTCCGGACACGCAGGCTCAGCGGCCATGGCTCACGGGCCCAGCCGCTCTGCGGCATGTGGGATCTTCCCCGACTGGGGCATGAACCTGCGTCCCCTGCATCGGCAGGCGGACTCTCAACCACTGCGCCCCCAGGGAAGCCCCTGGAATGACATTTTTAATAGCCTCCTGTTTCTCAGCCCTCTGTGTTACACAAACCCAGCCAGCGCTGGCAGAGGGGGGCTTGTTGGCCATTTCGTCCCTGGTCTGAGGTTGGGAAGAGATGGGAGTGAAGTTTCGGGGTGCCAGAGGACCTTTTAAAGCACAGAGAATGGTTTCTGTGCTGGAAAAGTAGAGTTGCTATTTTAGGGCAGTCTTTTTTGTTTTCTAAATTAATGGGCGAGGTGAATCCAGGAGCTGATCCCTCCTTCCTCCTTCCGATGGCTTCGAGAAAGCTTAGGGCCAAATTTCTGGGGACCTTTAGCCAACAAGTTGGACTTTCTGGAATGAGGTTTTGTGGATCAGTCTCATTCTGGCTCCTTCTCTTTGCCTTCAATATATATTTTTGGTTGTCCTCGCCTGCTTCTGTTTTAGGTCACCGTTCTATTTTATGTGCCGTATTGTGTGTCTCCTAAATTTGTTTTTGGAACACAGTTTTAAAAAATCAAATTGAATGTTGTCTTTTCTGTTTGTAAAGTTGTGAGGTCCTGCTGGGGAGGGGACCTCTCTGTGCCCCAGGTTTAGCCTCTTCATCGATAAAACAGGGAAATGGACATTATCTTAATGAGACGTGTAACGTGGGAGTGAGCACAGCTGCCTGAAAGAAGGTTGCACGGTTTGGAATGGTTTCTCCTGCTACGACGAGGGGTGTAGGGATGGAAAAATACTGGAATCTCAAATTTTTTGCTTTAATCAGAGTCCCAGGTCCTATTCTCTTAGAATCATGTTCAGAGAGCATTTGTTAAGCGTTCGTCTGCGGTTACTAAATATTATAGCTGCTTGCAGTATTCTCTCATCAAATAGGCATTTATGAGAGAGCTACAACGTGCCCAGCACTGAGACGGACCCCAGGGAGAGAGAGGGGACATGCACAGGGGAATGAATGAGGGCAGAGGACAAGCTGAGGGTCAGGTGACAGTGCAGTACTGGCTCCCCCGCTTCATCATGTCTGCATTTATCAAGTGCGTGCCGAGCACGGGCTGTTTCTGGGCACCATTGCAGGCAGTGGGTTGAAGTTAATCAAGATGAGTGAGATCCCCGCTTTCTTAGAACTTACATTCCAGTGAAGGGAGAGTTTAAAAACGAGGAAAGACAAACCCCATAAAGCTGTCTACTTACCAAGGGTGAATTTTATGGTGTGTAAATTACACCTCAATAAAGGTTAAAAAAGAAAAAAACCTCGGCCCTCGTTGGCCTTTGGGTTTGCCGCAGGACAGCTGACCCTCGCTCTCCGCGCCTCTTGTGTGTGCACTGTGGCTGCTCGCTGACATGTATACGTGACCTCAGAACCTGATCTCCGGGTTTTGCGGTATCTGTGGATGTGCACAGGGCGGTGAGACGTGTGGCTCACCCAACGAGATGTCCCCGGGTGGAGGGGAATCCAGCGACGCTCTGCCTTCCCGGTCCAGCTCCTGCTGTGAGCAAGTGGGTTTTTGGCCATCTGTTTAATGCCACGTTCTTGCATCTTTGTGCCTTTTGTCAGTGACTTGGCTGCTTATAAAATGGCCCTCACGCGTGGTGAGGGGCCTGGCGGAGAACATAAGCGTGTTAGAAGGGCTTCCTTCAGGTGCGAGCCACAGGTTCAGTGTTCACGCTTCAACAGCCTGCGTTCCATACAGCGTCTTTCAACAGGAACACACGTTAAACCAAGGTTACGTGTTGATTGGTTGATGGAAATGGACCAGAGGCCTTTAGGAACCTAACCCCTAGGAGCAGTGGTCCTTTGTCACTGGGATCACGGTAACTTCCAGAACAGAACGACTGGGAGTAACAAGAATTGACTGGATATGCAGGGCCAGACCAAGGGCACCTGTCCAGCCCATATGCCAAACGGCTGTCCTCCTTAAAAAAAAGGGGGATTCTTCCAGCAGTTACAGGCTGATGCTCTGTTGTGTTAACTCCTGTGTCAATAGCTGTTTCCCTTAATTCAGGGTACAGCTTCTTGTGTAGGACAGCATTACTTCACATACCATTTTTGTGGGTGTGTATATATCTGACTTGGGGCTGATGGAGACAACACCACAGCTTTTTTTTTTAAATCTAAATTTATTTATTTATTTTTGGCTGCGTTGGGTCTTTGTTGCTGCGCACGGGCTTTTCTCTAGTTGTGACGAGTGGGGGCTTCGTGGTGCGCGGTGTGGTGCGGTGGCTTCTCTTGTTGCAGAGCACGGGCTCTAGGCGCGCGGGCTTCAGTAGCTCTGGATTGAGGGCTCTAGAGCGCAGGCTCAGTAGTTGTGGCACACGGGCTTAGTTGCTCCGCGGCATGTGAGATCTTCCCGGACTAGGGCTTGAACCCATGTCCCCTGCATTGGCAGGTGGATTCTCCACCACTGTGCCACCAGGGAAGTCCACAGCTTTTTTTTAATTGAAGTGTAGTTGATTTGCAGTGTTGTGTTTCAGGTGTACAGCAAACTGATTCAGTTATACATATATATATCTATATATATATCCTTTTTCAGATTCTTTTCCATTATAGGTTATTTAATATATTTAAGATATTGAATATATTCTCTGTGCTGTACAGTATGTCCTTGTTGTTTATCTATTTTATATATAGTAGTGTGTATCTGCTAATCCCAAACTCCTAATTTATACCCCTCTCCCTGGCTTTCCCCTTTGGTAATCATAAGTTTGTTTTCTATGTCTAGAAACACAGCTTTCTAATTTGTTTAAAACAGACTTTCTGCTTGTTACATTTTGTGCTTTTAATCAGTTAAAGAAGCCAGTGGCGTTCTTAGTCTTATCTTGTCTATGTTTTCCACTAGTATATCCCTGTGATTTTTTTGTGCCCTTTATTAACTGCCATCTTCTAAAATCTTTTTCAGTAAAAAGAAAGGATGCAAAAAAAAAAAAAAAAAGTCCATACATCTATATACACTTTCACAGTGAACCTGTTTTATTTGGCCGAGCTTTTCAGTGTTAAACATTAGGGGTAGCCCTGTGGGAAACAGTAATGAAAAGCACTAGTATGTATAGGAAATTTTTATTATATAACCACTTATCTCTACGTTGACATCAGTAAACAAAAGGTTGACCTACATGTTTTTTGTGTCACTATACTTTGAATACTTTCACGTACTCTGAATATTTTTGTGCCTTGGTCTTTATGTTCCTGTAACAACCATTTGATTAACAGAGCTAAGAAATTGATTTAAGTAGTATTTAATAAGTTGTAGCTCTTATACTAAATAAGTCAGAAGGAGAAAGACAAATACCATATAATATTGCTTGTATGTGGAATCTACAATATACAAGTGAACTTATTTACAAAACAGAAATAGACTCACAGACATAGAAAACAAATTTATGGTTACCAAAGGGGATATATTAGGAGTTTGGGATTAGCTGGTACAAACTACTTTGTATAAAATAGATAAACAACAAGGTCCTACTGTAGAGCACAGGTAACTATATTCAATATCCTGTAATAAACTATAATGGAAAAGAATTTGAAAAAGTATATATATGTGTATGTATATGTTTATATATGTGTATATGTATATATATATCGCTGAATCACTTTGCTATACACCAGAAACTAATAGAACATTGTAAATCAACTATACTTCAATTTTAAAAAAATTAGAAAAGCAAGTTGTAGCTCTTGTCAAGTGGCATAAACACAATCCAAGTTATAATGTCAGAGTAAAATGAAATAAATTCCAAGTATAGAAATGCATGGGAAAAGCTCTCAGAGAACTGACCCCATACATGTGGAGAGAGGAAAGCCAAGATCGTAGAGTGAATATTTGGTTTTTAACTTTACGTATTTCTGAATTGTTTCACTTTTTAAAAAGTATGTCTCTCTTGAAGTTAAAATAAAAATTGACCTAAAACATAAGTTGATTAAACGAAATGAATTCTCTGGAGGACACAGACAGTGACTGGCCAGAGAGGCCTGCTTTGCGAGGCTGGTGAGGGTGGGGCTCCCATGAGGGGCTCCCAGGCTGGGCTACGTGTGGGCTTCTCTGGGGAGCCTGGCGGCTCCCTGATGCCCCTGAGGGGCAGGGTTAATTGGCTGGGGCAGCCCAGGCATCGAGATTCTAGAAGCTCCCCCAGGGGTTCGAATGTGGTCTACACACGGGATTCTGATGTCTCTTAGGAATGGACTCTGGCCAACTTCAGGAGGCTGTCTGGGGGTTCATACAGGTGATGGGGTCTGTGCTCCAGGGCAAGGCTGTGGGAACCCCAGCAGAAAAGTCTGGAAGGCACTCAGGGCTAACCAGCTCTTCCTCCATCCCCACTCAAGATTCAGAGCCCAGGAGAGGGGGTCTGATGGGCTGGGGAGAGGGTCTGCTCCCTGTATCCTCCTGGGAGGGCTGTGGTCACCACAGTGACACCCTCACAACACACAGCTGGGGAGAGGTGTCTCCTCTGGAAGTCCTGGTATGTTGGGAAGGGGCAAAGGGGTATGGTCAGCCAGAACCCCACAGAGGTCCACTTCAGCCCACCAGCTTAAAAGATGAGTGTGTTTCCTGAATAAAACTGAAGGAGAGATTGTGCCCTGAGCATGGTACAGCGTTTGGTGGAGGGGCTGGAAGGCATCATTCAACCGTTTCCCTGCTGCTTTTGCCACAGTCCAGTGTGTTTCCTGCACACCCACAGTGCACCCTTCACATCTTTTTGTTTAGAGGAGAACCAGTAACGCTACTGATGAGGTGTCCCCAGGGGCCTCCCAGAAAAGGCCTGGGGTCTGGCCGCCCCTCACCTGGCCTCCCCACCTGCTCCAGAACCACGTGGTGGTGCTTCTCAGCCCCAGCTGCACGTCAGAAACATCTGGGGAGCTTTAAACAATGCTAACAGCTGGGCCATCGCCACCCAGACCAGCTGGAGTACCACAAATATCCCGCCTTTCAGAGACACGGGAAGTGAGGCTCCAGGTGTAAGATCACGGCTCCTGGCTGCGAGGTGGGCAAATGCAGAGGCAGCGTCTGAACCTAGGCAGTCGGTTCTTGAGTCCAAGCTTCAAATCCTGCATCTGTAGTCTCTCCCCTGCGGCTGAACTGCAAGAGGACTGAGCTGGCCATTAATAACCAAGTGACAACCACAGTTTTTTCACAGCACAACCAAGATTTTAAAGGCAGCTTTCAAAATAAACAGACCAACAGTGTGGAGTGTTAAGTCCTGCCCCCCCACCCCAGGTCATATGTGAAATTAGCAGCTGGAATTCTCTGTTTCTGAGGCTCAGGTTTAGACTTTGCGGGCTGCCGCCCACGGTGCAGTTAGCCAGCGTGCTGGGGAACCTCGGCTAGGTCCTAAGTTCTGGAAACCTCTGGAAGGCTGTGACCTTATCTTCTGTTAGTTTCTGACTTCACCAATGCTGGGGACTTAGAACTAACTTGATAAACACTTGAATGAATGAATGGATGAATGAATGAATGGCAGACAGATTTGTACCCTTTGCTGGTGAGCTCTCGGCCGGCCGAGCACACCTTGTTGTATACCATCTGCAGCGAGTACAAGTCTAGATACCATCCAGGACTTGGGATTGTTTCTTTTGTTTTTAGTGCAGATATTGGGAAGCGATGTCATTAAAGAAAATGGGAAAAAAACAAATGGTGCTAACTTGTGCTCTAGGTGAAACCCTTCATTGGAGAGGCCTGTGGGTCTGAGATGTGAAAGGCGTGGCCCGAGGGCTGGTAGCAGGCTTTGCTTGTTTCTTTCGATGTGGACAAGAAGCTAACGTGGAACTTTTTCCCTCTATTTCACAGGTCACCGCCAAGACTGCCTTCCTATTTATTTTACCTCAGTATAATGTTAGCGTGCCTACAGCAGGTAAGAAAAGCACTGGTCTCTATCTTTCCTGGGCCCTGTTAACCCCAAAGTTCTTGGAAAACTTCCTTTTCCTGTGTATGTGTATGATCATTTTAGATATTTAGACTCAGCATCCAACTCCCTGTTGCTGTGAAGATGCAGCTTCGGGCCACGTCTAGCCCTCAGCCCGAGGCTCTGCAAGCTTGAGGTTCTCGGGTCCACCTCCAGGAACTGGGCATCGTCGGTGCCCTCATGGTGAATAAAGGTGGAATGTTCTTCACTGAATCCAGCCCTCCCCTCTTCATTCTGCAGTGGACAGGCGAGTTGTCTGGACTTGGAGGTCAGATTCCTTTCTTGGCCTGGCTCCAGCAGCTAGCTGAAGGTCGCTGGGGGCAAATCCCTTAACCCATGGTCTCTGCAGGACGTGGCCGGAGTCTTTCCTGGACTCTCCTGCCCCTGCAGTCCCTGTAGCCAGGCTCTGGGGGAAGTCACCCCTCTGGGACAGCCAACTCGGCCCTTCGTCTAGAATCAGAGCGAGGGACGCTGGCAGGAGAGGGAGAAAACTCCACGCTCGTGAAGGAAGAGACAGGAAATGCCATGGCCAGCGCCGTAGTCAGGAGACAAGGCAACACCAGCTCATCCCCAGGCACATGCCAGCCTGGCAGGCACACAGACTGTCTTGTTTGATGCTGTGTGGCCCAAGGTCAAATTCAGCCTTCTCTACTCTTGTCTCTTGAAAATCCTAATAACTAAGACACCTCTAGACCCAGCTGTACTTATGATTTACGGATTTAAATTTTTCTTTAAGTTTTTTTGGTTTAAAAAAAAATTGGGGTAAAATACACATATCACTTACTATCTTAGTCATTTTTAAGTGTATAGTTCAGTGGCATTGAAGTACCTTCTCTGTGTTGGGCTGCCATCACCACCATCCGTCTCTGGAACTGTTTTCATCTTGCAGAACTGAACTCTAACCTCTTAAACAATAACCCCCCATTCTCCCCTCCCCCACCCACTGGCAACTACCATTCTACTTTGTCTCTATAAATTTGACTCTTCTAGGGCCTCATATAAGTGGAATCATATAGTATTTGTCCTTTTGTGACTGGTTGCAGTTTATTTTTAAATAAACATTTTCCAAAGTATACTTAGGCCTCTCACAGGAAATTTATAAAATACAGCTAAACATGAGAAGATAAAAATCACACATGACCCCATCACCCAAAAACTACAGTTAGCATTTTGGAATCTTGAGTCATAACCAGTTTTTTGCTGTTAGCGGATGATGAACCCTTTTACCATGTCCTTCAGTATTCTTCCATTCAATAAGACATTTTGAAAATCTACAGAGTATTTATTAATAGGGATTACTACAGTTATTTATTCAATCCCATATTATTGGATATTTCCAGCTTTTATAGTGCTGCAGTAAACATTCTTGTGACTTCCTGCATTCATGATTATTTTTCAGGATAAATTCCTATTACTGGAATTTCCGGGTCAAGTAGTATGTACATTTTAAAGGTTTTATGTATGTATTGCCAGAATACCCTCGGTCATCTAATTCTTATGACCCATAAATCCTGTTTTTTGGTAAATATAAAATGCATAGGCTTCTTTTTTTAATGTCAAAATGCCAGTTTATTAATTTATAAAAAGATATCCACCTATCAAAGGTTGTGCTCGTATTTTCATTACATTTCTGCCCGAAGTCAGTTTCCTTTTTTTAATTTTTAGAATTAAAAAAATGTTCTGGCCATGCCACGTGGCACGTGGGATCCTAGTTTCCTGACCAGGGATCGAACTCGTGCCCCCTGCAGTGGAAGCGCGGAGTCTTAACCCACTGGACCGCCAGGGAAGTCCCTGGATTTAGAGGGGATGCCAGATCATAGCCCAGCACTGCTTTGTTAGCTACCAGGAGGAAGTATTGTCCTGGGGACCATGGCAGTTGAAGTACATGTGAGCGGGACGTGCCTTTATTGTAGGAAGGGCCTATTTGTAAAGCCAGATCATGACCAGAGGGTTGATTTTTTTTTTTTAGTTTGAAAAAAGACTTTGCCAGAGAAATTGGGAGACAAGTGATATCCTAACGCTTCCCTCTCATGTAGCGTGAAGCAAAGGCTTCATGCTCCAGGGCTGAGCCCAAAGCTTCCGAGCAGGAGAAGTGTCCCCCCAAGTTCCTATCATGCCCTCAATTTGTTTGTTTTAACTAATTAATTAATTGATTAATCCAAACAAATATTTGTGTGCCTGCTGTGTGTCAGGCCCAGACTATAAAGTAATTATAAAACATGTCTGATCTCTGACTCGCGGACCTTACTGTTTATTAGGAAGAGAATAGATAATACACAGCAAACAATAAATACTTATAGTTGTGATAAGGGTGGTGAAGGAAATATACAAGGTTGTGTGATAAGGAAAAATCAAAGGGTGATGACCAGGTGTTTCTGGGAAACTGCCGTTTGAACCGAGTGTGTGTGCAGGTGGTGTAGGGGGGTTTAGGGAGGGGGTCTGGGCAGAAGAAAGAACGTTCCAGGCATAGGGATCAGCATGTGCAAAGGCCTCAAGTGAGGCACAGACACCTTGGCACGTTCTAGCCCCTGAAGGAAGGCCAGTGTGACAGGAGCCTGCAGGGTTTGCCATTTTTCTAGGATGGGGCGATGCAATTCTACCCCTAGAATCCTCCTCCAGGCCAGAAGAAGGCCTGGGTAGAGGTGAAGGGACATAAAATCCATACGGCAAGAGAAGATCAACTATGGCTAAATCGCCTGACTCTTATTTAAATCTGCCCTCTGGGGCTGTTTGAAGTAGGACAAGCAAATCATCCAGAGAGACAGTGCAATCAGAGTAGCCTCTTTAACTTTGTTTCGAGCTCCTTGATCACCAAACCCAGCGTGGTGATGTTTGGTTTATAAGTTGCAGAGGAGGGCAGATTTCTCACGGGAAAGCAGCAGTTCATAACCGAGGCCTGTCGAGGTTGCGCATTTAAAGCCCTCGCCCCACAAATCGCTTTAAGGCTGCAGGTGCTTGGGGATGGATCCTATTTGTATAACCAGGGTCAATGCTGATTTCTAAGGTTTCTTCTTTAAGGGGCCTGTAACTCGTTCAACTCAGTGTTGAACATGTGAATTTTAGGAGAGCAGTAACGGTTTTCATACACCGTGATCTACCATTTCTAAATCCCTCATCCTCCCTCAGCAGAGGTTTTCAAGTTCTATGGAAAATGGCCAGTGGGAACGCTGATGAGTTATTTTGCCTGTTTCCTTTCCCCCCTCTCCGTCTCTCCTACCTCCTTCCCGGCCCCCAGCACGTGCCTGTAGGCCAGTGGTGACGAACATGCCACAGGCGAGTGGCTCACACAACAGAGATGTAACGCATTGTGCAAGTCCAGGATCAAGGTGTCAGCAGGGCCGTGCTCCCTGGCTTGTGGCAGCGGGACACCAGTCTTTACCTCGAGCCCGTGGTAGCCTCTGCGTCCCGTTTCCCCTTTCCAAAGGGACACCAGTCATACTGGATTAGGACCCATTCTACTCTACTGTGGCCCCATCTTAACTCTTTACATCTGCAGTAACCCTAACTCCAAACAAGCTCACGTCCTGAAGTGCTGGGGGTTAGGAATTCATGGGAGTTTTGCGGGGACACGGTTCAACTCATAATACTAGCTCTAAGTATATGATTCTGTCACATGAGAATAGCTAGTTAAGAAGATTAAGCTCCGTTCAGAGAGATGAACTCAAAGAGGCGATGGGCACAGTTGTTGCAGTCAGAAGTTGTGCATCTCGGGGCAGTGCCGGCATCCTTGGGGTTTTCTTTAAGGTCAACAGCGATGAAGCGGGAAATGTTCTTTTTTTTAATTTATAAATTTTTATTTATTTATTTATTTATTTTTGGCTGCGTTGGGTCTTCGTTGCTGCGCACAGGCTTTCTCTAGCTGCGGCGTGCCGGGGCTACTCTTTGTTGTGGTGCGCGGGCTTCTCATTGCGGTGGCTTCTCTTGTTGTGGAGCACGGGCTCTAGGTGCGCGGGCTTCAGTAGGTGTGGCTCGCGGGCTCTAGAGCACAGGCTCAGTAGTCGTGGCACACGGGCTTAGTTGCTCCGCGGCATGTGGGGTCTTCCCGGACCAGGGCTTGAACCCGTGTCCCCTGCACTGGCAGGCGGATTCTTAACCACTGCGCCACCAGAAAGGTCCCTAAGCAGGAAATGTTCTTGTCACCACATCCCGTCTCTCCTCATTCCCACCTGTTAGGGTTGCCAGACTTAGCAAATAAAAAATCTAAGACCACCTATTAAATTAGCATTTCAGATAAACAGCAAGTACTTTTTTGTGTAAGTATATCTCAAAGTATATGTGGGGCATAATTATACTAGAAGAGTATTCTCTGTTTGTCTGGAATTCAAGGTTCACTGACCGTCCTGTATTTTATCGGCAACCATACACCCAGCCCAGCTCCGGCAAAGAATAAAATGTCATGTGTCTGGTCTTGCGATTAGACACTCCAAGTCTTTCTGATTCAAATACCACAGAGTATCTGCTGTTATGGCCAGAAGTATGTGGACTGTAAAAGGGCAGCAAAGAATAGAGGCTTGAGTCTTCCCGCAGACAGACTCGTGGCCTGCTGGCTCCCCTTCTGATGGAGAACAGGTGACCCCAGACAGGCTAAAATGTACCAGGTTCTTTTGAGTTAGTTGTGCCACTAGTTTGCTGAGTTGTCTTGGGTAAACCATGTCGTGTCGGGGTCTCCATCCCCACCTGTCAAATCGAGGGTGAAGGTCACTGTCAACCCCAACGATTCCTAAAGACAGGAATCCAGGAGGCACTTGCTACTCAGGTTGTCCACAGACCAGCCTCACCTGGGAACTTGTTAGAAACACAGACTCTAGGCCCCACCTCAGGCCTTCTGCACCGGAACCTTCATGTTAACGAGATCCCCAGGTGTTTGAAGTGCTGCTGCCCTGGGTGAATAGCTCTAAGTAGACTTGCAGATGACCCTGTGCTTCCAACCCCAAAGGTAAGAGAGGGAAACCCTGTAAATCCAGTAACTCATTTGCATCTTTCTGTGCTCGTCCAGTTTTGGTTTTGCTATAACTGTTTAGTCTAGGAGCGGGGGAGCGGGGGGGACTATCCCTGGGTGGATTTGGTTTCCAGCTGGGCTGCTGCTGCCCAGAAGTCACGGGCACCTAGGTGTTACTGGGCACCTAGAGCGAGAAGGCTGGGCACGAGGGGCCTCTTTGAGAGAAGGGTTGGTTTCACAGTAAGCAAAGGGGACAAGGACCCATCCCCTGGCTCTGTTGGTCCCGGTGGTTTTATCACCACCAGCTGCCGTATAGCATTTAGCAGCTGGAGGTGAAAAGCTCGGGACCCTCCCACACCATAGCGTGGCCCTTGTTCTCACAGCCCTTCCAAGATGAGACCCACGGCCCCATCAAAACAACCTCAGACAGATGGTTTTAAAGCCTCATTCAGCGAAGGCCTTTGTCCAGGGCTCAGAGCGTGTTTTGTTCCCTTGCTAGCTGGTAGGAGTTAGTCTTGTCTTGTGCTTGTATCATGTACTTGGAAGATTGGCATCCCATATCAAACCAAGCCCCTGTTTGTAAGATGAGCTTGTGGGGAACAAAAAGGGAAGAGACAGGTGGACGACAGGGGCTCCGGAGGAGGAAACCTGACTTGATTACAGACGAAAGCTGCCCAATCTGGACCTGTGGTCTGTCCAGCTACAGGAGACTTGAGACTCACAGAGCCTGGCCTTATCCTTTTATGCCAAGGGAGAGAGTTGCTGGACATTCCCAAGGATACAGCAGTAAGGGCAGAGGAGGGGCTGGGCTGCTCACACCCCGTGCAGCACCAGGGCCCAGGGGAGCTGTGGGAAGGGTGGGTTGCCAAACGGGGCAGTAAGCATGGCCCAGGGGACCCAACGAGGAAGGCAGAGATCTGGGTCCATCCTGGTCCCTCGGGCCAAACAGCTGCCAAGATCCCCTTTGGCCCTAAGGTCCTGTCTATATGGATAAGAGAAAATAAACCAGAGTCTTCACTGCCCTCACTGTGTTGGTTGGCATCTGAGGAAGAGTGGGGCTTACAGCCAGCCCTGGACGTGATCTTTTATTTTTTCCATAAGCAGAAACTACTTATTAAACTTCCTTAGTCTGTTCAGGCTGCTATAACAAAACACTGCAGACTGGGTGGCTTATAAACAACAGAAATTTACTTCTCACTGTTCTGTAGCTGGACGTCCGAGATCAGGGTGCAGCCTGGTCAGGTGAGGACCCTCTTCCAGGTCACAGACTTCTTGCTGTGTCCTCACGTGGTGGGCGGGTAAGGGAGCTCTCTGGAGCCTCTTTTTTTTTTTTTTTTTTTTTGCGGTATGCGGGCCTCTCACTGCTGTGGCCTCTCCCTTTGCGGAGCACAGGCTCCGGACGCGCAGGCTCAGCGGCCATGGCTCACGGGCCCAGCTGCTCCGCGGCATGTGGGATCTTCCCGGACCGGGGCACGAACCCATGTCCCCTGCATCGGCAGGCGGACTCTCAACCACTGCGCCACCAGGGAAGCCCTGGAGCCTCTTTTATAAGGGCAGTAATTCCATGCATGAGGGCTCGCTCCATCCTCATGGTTTAAACACCTCCCCAAAGGCCCCACCCACTAATGCCATCATCTTTGGGGGTTAGGATTCCAACATGTGAACTTGGCAGGGAACACAAACATTCAGACCATAGCAGTTATTATTTAAGTATAACAGTCAGTCGTGCAGGAAAGTGGAGGGACCGTAAGAGGTCACCTCCAGGTAACAGCACCTCGGAAGCGTGTCCCCTTCCCGCCTAGACTTGATTTTTGTCTAATCCCCTGTTACAGCCCGGAGAATTTATCCCACGTGGAGCTTCTAGAGGCTTAAGCAAGAACCACTGAGTTGAGTCACTGTGGCTAATTGTTAACCAGCCTGAAGCTGACCAAGCCGGTAGCATCTTTGAACGGCTGCCTCCCCTCCCCCACACTCCCATTTCTCCTGATCAAATCTTTTCTTCTCCTGTCTAGCCAGGATCATGTTTTTTTCTTACTCAGCTGTTCTTACTGAAATAATTTTTTGTCCTTAATTTAACAATGAACTTGTTGATGTTACTTTTATCCAAGTTAAAAAAAAAAAGGCTGTGATTTTAGACATTTTTTGGTATGTGATCTCGAGGAGCTGTTTCCTCTTTATGGCTCTCAGTGAATTAAC